>NC_133376.1:14674882-14729204 GCF_049309525.1 Garra rufa
TGTTGAGATTTTAAAGCAAAATAAAGTGCATTCATCCATCATAAAAAGTACTCCACACAGCTCCAAGAGCTTAATAAAGGCCTTCTGAAGCGAAACGATGCATTTGTGTAAGAATAATATTTATATTTAAAACTTTATAAACCATAATCTTGAGCCTCCACTAACTGACGTATTAGTCATGAATAAGAAGTACAAAACGAGGATTTGTAAAGAAAAACGTCAGAAGATTTTGATATAACCTAAGAGGAGACTGGCTTTCCTTAGCTGTAAACAAAACAGAAATGCATCAGTTTACTTCAGAAGGCCTTTATTAACCCCCTAGAGCCATGTGGAGCACTTTTAATGATGGATAGATGTTCTTTATTGGACTTCAAAATCTCAACAGCCATTTACTGCCGTTATAAAGCTTGGACCTTTTTTTTTTAAAAAAATAAGTCTGATTGTATTCATCTGAAGGAAAAAGGCATATACACCTAGGATGGTTTAAGGGTGAGTAAATAATGGTGTAATTTTGATTTTTGGATGAACTGTCTTTAAATCATGCGGCTTGTTGAAAAGAGGTGTTCTTTATTTTCTCAGTGATTTTTTTTTCCTTAAGGAATATAAATCAGATACAGACTTACACTGAAGGCACTGTTCAGCATGCATGAAACTAGAGTTGTATTTTAATATTTACATACTGTATGTGTGTGTTTATTTGTAGGAGGCCCAGCAGACGGTCAGCTTTTTCCTGGAGACCAGATCCTAAAAGTGAACAATAAAGCCATAGAAGATGTTTCGCCTGAAAACGCGGAACAGATGATTAGGTAACTGATCAGATTAGAGGAACACAGCTAGAATAACTATGCTGAGTTGATATTGCTTGTTTGTTTCTTGTACATATGATGCTGTCATAACCTTTTGATTTGGTAGTGATGTCATTTTTTTTTCATCTTTTATGCTCCACCCTCAGGGATTGCCAGGACTCTGTAACCTTGACGATCCTCAGAAATATGGCGGTGTGTGTTGAAGATTCTTCTTCCAATTTGTTATTGAGACAGATAGTGGTGGAGTTGGGAGTCAAGAACTGGTTCTTAGTGAAATCTGGGTTTTCTTTTAATTATTACAACAGGGGGGGGGGGGGTCATTCTGTTAATGGTTGTGGATTTTCAGCATTTTTTCACTAGTACAAGTCAGTTCAAGTCACATTTATTTATATCAACATAGGCTCATTGGAAATACATGCCTCTATATATAGAGGCATATAAATGTATATATACATTTCTGAAAAACCTTACCTATACGTATGAATCACTGCAGTTTCCAGTTGAAATGAACACTGGAGGCAGTAAAACTTCATCAACTTGTATTCCTTTTCCCACAAAGTATGATTTACAGGTACAGTTTTGATTAATAAAGCCTAATTTTAACACAGTTACTTGCAGAATATTATGTTTTGGCTACAAATTTGAAGACTTTTTTAACATTGTTGTCACATATACAGCTTCATATGCACGAGTTTTCTAATTCAGTAGGTTTGCTCTGTAGCTCACCTGATACTGTCTTGTACTTGAGCGATAAAGAGCTCATAACGGTATGAACCCTTTGAAACTATTGTTTCACAAAACAGTCAAATCCGCATAAGGAAGTTAAAATAGCATGGCTGCATCAACAATATCACTTTTATTTTTATATCACTTTTGCATTTGTTAACAATATTGATTAGGTTTAAAGGGATAGTTCACTCAAAACTGAAAATTTGATGTTGATCTGCTTACCCCCAGGGCATCCAAGATGTAGGTGACAAGATGTGTTTCTTCAGGTAGAACACAAACAAAGATTTTTAACTCAAACCGTTGCAGTCTGTCAGTCATATAATGGCAGTCAGTGGGATCCACAGCTTTGAGAGTCAAAAAAACATACACAGGCAAAACCAAATTAAACCCTGCGGCTTGTGATGATACATGGAGGTTGATGATACAACTGTCCTGAGCGCGTTCACAACAACCAGCATAGTAGTGTGCTTATCCTGATTCTTGCAACTGATTAAAAACTAAAAGCTTATATTTCCTTGCACAAACTCATCCAGGAGTGTTGACTTTTCACCAACTACTTCGCCAGAGCATGTTGACATGTCATGCGCCGGTTGTTGTGAACACGCTTAGGACAGTTGAACATTGTGGTGGATCAGAGGCAAAAAATTATATAAATAGTGTTCAGTTTCTTGCACAGACTGATCGTTTTGTGTCTTAACACCTCAATGTGTCGTCACAAGCCGCAGGGTTTAATTTGGTTTTGTCTGTGTGTGTTTTTGTGACTCTCAAAGCTGTGGATCCTATTGACTGCCATTATATGACTAACAGACTGCAACGGTTTGAGTTAAAAATGTTCGTTTGTGTTCTACTGAAGAAACAAAATCACCTAAATCTTGGTTGCATTGGGGGTAAGCAGATAAACATGAAATTTTCATTTTTGGGTGAACTATCCCTTTAAGGTTGGGTTTGGTATTGGGGATATTTCCAACACAATAGAGCATTAACCTTTAGCGAAATGCCTCGGATATTTGAATTCTGAACAGCCGAAGGCAGCGTAATAAAAACACAGCAAAACATACCTGTAGCAATATAAAAAAACGTGCCACAGTCATGTATTGAATGTGTGTTTTAGCGCCACTCTCTGGACATTTCAGATCAAAACTGCCACAAAATGTGCAGTAAGGTGCGTAATTACGGTGTAGCAGAAATGTATATAGAGGCACGTATTTTCATGAGATTGGGTTGATTTATAGCAGTTTCTATAGCTGCAGCTTTATAGTGAAAAATAATTATTAATATTGCAGAGATCGTATCAAATGACATACATTTCAGATGAAAAGCAACTCAACTCATTGTTCAGCTCAGTATTTAAAGATTTTTTTTTGCTTTCAGAATCCTAAGTCTTCATTCATAACAGCAGAGAAGAGAGCTCGTCTGAGAAGAAACCCCGTTAAAGTGCGCTTTGCAGAAGAGGTGGTCGTCAACGGACACACTCAGGTAAAACCACACGCACACACTTAACTCTCACACAACCCTGGTCTGGATTACACGTGGATCAAATAATCATGTGATGCAGCCTGGTAAATAGTTGTGTACTAACTAGTCCCGACCGTGAGTAGCATTGTATGCCACGACATTGGGGTTTTTTCTATCAAAATATGATGACATGCTGTTTTCCTAAGCTATGTTCTATTGATTATGTCCAGGGAAACTCTCTTCTCTTCCTGCCCAATGTTTTGAAGGTGTACCTGGAGAACGGCCAGACCAAAGCCTTCAGATTTCACAGGACCACCACTGTCAAGGTTTTACATTACTGTTTTTCTTTTCTTTCCTGTACTCTATATCCACTTTAGCTTTAACTTCAGTACTGTGGGGTGCACAGGAATACTGCAGGAAGACCATCAGTTATTGTTGATCTTAACTTTAATTTTGTGAAAAGATCAAAATATGTGACCCTTTACCACAAAACCAGTCATAAGTAGCATGAGTATATTTGTAGCAATAGGCAACAAAACATTGTATGGGTTAAAATTATCGACTTTTCTTTTATGCCAAAAATCATTACGACATTAATTAAAGATCATGTTCAATGAAGACATTTTGTAATTTCCTACCATAAATGTTATCAAAACCTAATTTTTGATTAGTAATATGCATTGCTAAGAACTACATTTGGACGACATTAAAGGCCATTTTCTCAATATTTTGATTTTTCAAATAGTTGTATCTCAGCCAAATGTTGTCCTAAGCTAATTTATTCAGCTTTCAGATTATATATAAATCTCAATTTAAAAAAATGGACCCTTATGACTGGTTTTGTGGTCCAGGGTCACATATCTATCCATCAAGAGCTAAGGGGCTCTTTTTCTTTATTTTGTAAGACATCTATTCTATTCTAGGTTTGTTTCCCTAACCGCCAATGTGTGGACATTACACTAAAAATATTCTTTACAAACAAACAAAAAAAAAAAAAAAAAAAAAAAAAACTTAGTTCTTTCTTAGTAAACTGTTTAATGAAAAGTTCTCTGTGAACCTAAAATAGTTCTTCTATGGCATTGCTGCGAAAACCCCATTTTGAAAGCTTTATTTTTTAGTATTAAAGTTATTTATTGTAGTATTAAAGTTATCTCTGTGTACAGGATATTGTGTTGACTCTGAAAGAAAAGCTGTCCATTCGATGTATTGAGCATTTTGCACTGGTGCTGGAACAGCAATATAACATCACAAAACTACTGCTGCTGCACGAAGAGGAGCTCATACAGAAGGTAACACACACTAACTAGCTAAAAAAATAGCAACGCTATTGACTTAAAAATTGTTGGATATATTCAAAATACTGCTAAGCGTTAAGAAATGGCAAGTAGCTAAATGTAGCAGGACACCATATTGTGCATATTTGTGTACCGGTTAAAGGGATAGGTCATCCAAAAATGAAAATTCTGTCATTACTCGTCCTCAGGTTGTTCCAAACCCATAAGACCTTTGTTCATCTTTGGTACACAAGATATTTTTGATGAATTCTGAGAGCTTTCTGACCCTGTATAGACAGCAATGCAACTGACACATTCAAGGCCCAGAAAGATGTTATTAAGCTACAAGATTATTTTTTGTGCAAAAATAATGCCTTTTTAACAATTTCTTCTTTTCCGTATTAGAGAAAGTTCTTGGATTTCATCAAAAATATCTAAATTTGTGTTCCAAAGATAAATGATGGTCTTACAGGTTTAGAACGATATGACTGTGAGTAATTAATGTGAATCTCTTTTATGTGGACAGCCAGATAAAAAAAGAAATTCACTGATTCTTTTCATCTCCTTAAGCTGTTTTTACTTATTGAAATCTATATTTGAATTGCTACTATTAATCACTTAGTTTTGATCTGTTAGATATAGGCGTTTGTTTATTAGTTGTATCTTGTGTAAATGTACAGTTGAAGTCAGAAGTTTACATACACCTTGCAGAATCTGCAAAATGTTAATTTTACCAAAATAAAAGGGATCATACAAAAGACATGTTGTTTTTAATTTAATACTGACCTGAATAAGATATTTCACATTAAAAATATTTCCATATAGTCCACAAGAGTAAAAAATAATAGTAGAATTTATAAAAATGACCCTGGTCAAAAGTTTACATACACTTGATTCTTAATACCGTGTTGTTACCTGAATGATCCACAGCTGTTTTTTTTTTTGTTTTTTTTTGTTTAGTGATAGTTGTTCATGATTCTTTTTGAGTTTGTCCTGAACAGTTAAACTGTCCGCTGTTCTTCAGAAAAACATGATGCATTAAGAGCCAGGGTTGTAAACTTTTAGAATGAAGATGTGTGCATTTTTTTTTTTTTGCCTAAATATTATATTTAATTCATTTAGTACTGCCCTTCAGAAGCTACAGAAGATACTTACATGTTTCCCAGAAGACAAAATAAGTCAAATTTAGCCTGATCTTCTAATTCAAAATGTTTTCATTATTGTTTTCTTAATGTATTGTGTTTCCTTACGAAGCGTTTGAACCTTCTGTAATAGTTGCATGTGAGTCCCTCAGTGTGAAAAGATAGATCTCAAAATCATACAGTCATTGTTCATTTAAAAAAGGCTTCGAAAATGCTGAAAACCAAAGAATTTGTTGGACCTGAAGGATTTTTCTGTAGAACAGAGGGCAGTTTAACTGTTCAGGACAAACAAGGGACTCATAAACAAGTATCTGCTGTGGATTATTCAGGTAACAACACAGTATTAAGAATCAAGGGGATGTAAACTTTTGAATGAGGTCCTTTTCTCTTGTGGACTATATGTAAACATATTTTATGTTAAATATCTTAGGTCAGGACTAAATAAGAAACAACATGCATTTTGTATGAGCCCTTTTATTTTGGTAAAATAATTAACATTTAGCAAATTCTGCAAACTTTTGACTTGGTCAAATTAGATGTGTCTATATAACTATAAATTATAAAATATATCTACTTAAACACTCTACCGCCTCAATGGGAGTTTGTAATAAAGCACTCTATCATGTTTTCTGCTTCTACCTGTTTCTCAGGTGGTACAGAAGAAGGATTCCCATGACTACAGGTGTCTGTTCAGAGTCTGTTTCATTCCCAGAGACCCAATGGATCTCATGCAGGATGATCCTATGGCCTTTGAGTACCTCTTTCAGCAGGTAACAAAATGTGATTATGTACCACAAAAAACTAAGGCGTAGAAATAAAGCAAAGCTTTAAGACCACTTAGTGTGTCAATGTTATCTTAGTATTATTAAGATACTATTACAGTTTTTATAAGTATTTTATATATTTTCTTTTACATTTTTGCGTTTTCATGTTAATTTTAGTTAAAGTCTTTTGTAATTATTTTTCTCTATGTGTATAGCTTTTATAAGTTGTTTCAATTTTAGTTATTTTAGTTAATCAAGTTAAACCAAATAAAAAAGTTTTTATAGTTTATTTAATTTTAGTTAATGTTTATTTCATTTCAAATCAGGAAAATGTTTAATATGGTTTTAGTTTTAGTTAGTTACATAACTTTGGTGTGTATGTGTGTGTAGAGTGTGGGAGATGTGTTACAGGAACGCTACGCTGTAGAGATGAAATGTAACACAGCGCTGAGACTAGCTGCTTTGCACATGCACGAGAAACTGGCAAGCTGCGGACAGACGGCGAGAGCATCTGTTAAGAGCATTGTGTAGGAGTGCACACATTCACTCAAAAATACTCACTCTACATTACGAAACAGCCATTTAATGCATGTGTGTGCCTGTGTGTTAGCAAGGAGTTTGGTTTAGAGAGCTTCATCTCTCCCACTCTGCTGAGGAACATGAGAGATAAAGACCTGCGGAAAGCTCTCAACCACCACATGAAGAAGATCCAGTCGCTGCTAGAACCACGACAGAAGGTCTGCGTGTGTGTTTTAATGTTCAGACTACATTTTTCAGAAAACTATGAACTACAGTTGAGGTCAAAAGTTTACATACACCCAGAATCTGCAAAATGTGAGTTATTTTACCAAAATAAGAGGGATCATACAAAATGCATGTTATTTTTTATTTAATACAAAATTTTTTTTTTTTTTTTTTTTTGTTTAGTGATAGTTGTTCATGAGTCTCTTGTTTGTCCTGAACAGTTAAACTGCCCGCTGTTCTTCAGAAAAATCCTTCAGGTCCGACAAATTCTTTGGTTTTTCAGCATTTTTGTGTATTTGAACCCTTTTCAACAATGACTGTATGATTTTGAGATCCATCTTTTCACACTGAGGACAACTGAGGGACTCAGTTCTGTGCAACTATTACAGAAGGTTCAAACACTCACTGATGCTTTAAAAGGAAAAACAATGCATTAAGAGTCGGGGGTGAAAACTTTTGAACAGAAAGAAGATGTGTGAATTTTTCATAATTTGCCTAAATATCATTTTAAGACAAAATAAGTTACATTTACCCTGAAATTCAAATTCAAAAGGTTTTCACTCTCCGGCTTTTAATGCATTGTGTTTCCTTCTGGAGCATCAGTGAGCATTTGAACCTTCTGAAATAGTTGTGTATAAGTCTCTCAGTGTCCTTGGTGTCAAAAGATGGATAAAAGACTATATGTAAACATCTTTTATGTGAAATATCTTATTCAGGTCAGTACTAAATAAAAAATAGCATGCATTTTGTTTGATCCTTCTTATTTAAGGTGTATGTAAACTTTTGACCTTGACTGCATATGTTCCTATAAACAGAAAATATAATTTTTAAAAGATTTTTGACATTTAACATATTAATTAAATAAATAGCAATTTATGGATGTTTGGAGTTCTCAGTTTGGAGAAAATGATTGGACTTTTTTAACCCAACTGTTGCACCCTAATACTGCTGGTACATTTGTCACTCTGTAAATGGAGGGTCAAGTCAAGTGCATTGCATTGTGGGATGCAGTATACCCATCACATTTTAACAAATGTAATAGACATCTTGGTTTTCTATCCCAAACAAAAATTTGCAAACTGTGCACATTGCACATACTATGCACTGCAGCAGTTTTCCTGTCCTTGTTTTTCTTACTTCAATCATAATGAAAATCTATTTGTTTGTTATTTCCATTTCCCTCTCTCTCATACTCTTTCAGGTGATTTCTGTGTCCCAGGCCCGGTTGGCTTATCTGACCCAGATGGCGGAGCTGATTTCATACAGCGGGAGAAGCTACAACGCCACCATGCTGGTGAGATAGTTGTGTCCATCTGCCATGTTTATCACAAATAACAAACAAAATCTGCAGGGCACAGATATGTTCCGTTTATTTTCCTCTCTTGTCTGGTGGCAACCATTTGTTTTTTGTTTTGTTTTTTTAGATAATGTTATGCTGGATAAAATCTTGTCAAGCATCTTCCCACTTTTAAGTATATGAATGTAAGCATGTTATATAAGATGGCTGTTCCAGGGAGCAAGAGATTTGGATAAAATAGCATCTCTTGCAGTGACATAAAAATAAACCTTGAAATGACGTGAAGCCTGAGACTGATTCACAAAAAAAGTGACTCAGTCACACTGCACCATTTTAATGATCCTCACTTAAGACTTGTGTGGCTTAATGTAACGTAAATTGTCTCCAACTGAAATATGTAGTGGAAAACCCATAAAAGATTTAGGTTATTTAAAAAATCCACATCTGTTTATTCATATTTAGGACTATGGGGGGCGCTTTTATTTCGATGTCCACAAATGGTAGCACTCTGTGAGCTACTGGCGCTACCTGTTGCTATTTTTACCACAACACAACTCTGAAAATAAAATACTGATACAATGACCACAATGTGTGGCTTTTGGTTGTAATTTTCAGTCGAAAGGCAACAAGAGAAGCAATGTAAGTTTTCACTGCTTTCCTAGCGATAAGAAGAGGAGAAAAGAATGGGAAGATGCTTGTGGATGAATAAAACTTCCTAAAGACCAGCGTCTTTGTTCTCTCCACTTTAGCCCTGATCCATTTGAGGCTTTTAGTAGACCACAGCTACTGAAAGAGCTTACAAACGGCAGAGACAAGAAATGCTAGATGCCATCCTGGCAGGATATAAACAAGCTGCTGCTTGTCATGACGCCGCAGCCACTGAACGAGTTTCTTAGTGTGGATTTCACGCAATATCCGGGGCGTTTAGACTCCTTGTGGGGAAAATCAATGGTACCACATTTGGTTTAAGCCTATGCTTATATCCATTTCAGTAGCTGTGGTCATTGTCTCAGTATTTAATTTTCCAAGTTGTGTTGTGATAAAAACAGGTAGCGTCCATAGTCCAAAATATGTATAAAATAATGTGTACTTTTTAAATAACATAAATCTTTTGTTGGTTTTCTACTACATATATCAATAAGAGACGTCAATTACATTATATTAAGCCATAAAAGTCTTAAAAGTATTTCCTTGGTAAAGAACGTGTGTGCTACAGTTGCAGGACAGGGAGTCATTGGTGAGTTTGCTGGTGGGAGCAAGATACGGGATCAGCCAAATACTAAACCACCAGCTCAACATGATCTCCACCATCATAGACTTCCACTACATCACCCGAGTAGAGGTACTCTCAGAGTCCGACAGAGTCAGCATGCTGAAGATTTACCTGCAGGACATCCAGGTGTGTACATATCAGATTAAAATAAACACAGTTGTCGGCGCCGGTAGCCTTGTGGGCAGCGCGCCGACATACAGTGCCGTTGCGCTCCGGGCGTCCCGTGTTCGAATCCCGACTCGAGGACCTTTCCCGACCCCGCCCCCTATCTCTCTCCCACTTCGCTTCCTGTCCATTCTGATCTGTCCTATCAAAATAAAGGCAAAAATGCCCAAAAATAAACCTTAAAAAAATAATAATAATAAACAGTTAAAGTGCTGAAACTGTACCTTCGGGACATCCAGGTGTGGATAAACACCCGGGCACAGAAATATGTTTTTACACTCTCTGTTTCTCTTCCAGCCTATAGCCTTGTTAATGGAATCTGTAGCAGCTAAAGATCTGGCCTGCCTCCTGGCTGGGTACTGCAAACTGCTGGTGGACCCCAATATCAATGTGTTCCGCTGGGGACCCAGACCTAAAATGCGGCGCATTCCGGCAGAAGAAGGTATGAGATTATGGAAGGTTGTGTCTTTACAGATTGTATGAAATGTCTTTTTGGTAAAATTTTAGTTACGTCATCAATTGTGTTTATGTGTAGGATATGTTTCTCGGTGTGGAAGCGATTCAGAAGACAGTTCGGAGGATGACTACGCCATGGAGGGACTGTTGGATACTCAGCTGTCAGAAGACACTATGTCCACTCATACAAATGATGGCACAGAGGAAGGAGAGGAAGTCGAGGGGAAAAGTGAAGCAGAGGCAGAAAAGGTCAGAGTGATTGTAACGCATACCTTTTTAGAGGACGAAGGAGATGAGGCGAGCAAGAGAGAGTCTATTGGAGATGAGGATTACGCCATGACAATGGATTCCCTTTTAGAGACTGGATGGTACACGGACCCTCGAGTTAACAGCAGCTTCTCCAGTTTGTCCAGTAACTCGTTAAATGCACTGGAGGAGAGTATCAAGGCAGCCATTGGTGGGCTCGGCAATATGGATGTGTCTCTGGAAGAGAAACCCAGTTCTGGTGCCTCAAGTCTGGATGTCCACCACCCTTACCTCCTAGAGGTGCCAGATCGATTGGAAGAGAGGGGCAGTTCAAACAAACTCAGACGACCTTCAGACCTGACCTACGATAATCACTCAGTTCTGCGCTTCTCTGAGCTCTCCCAAATGTCTGATAGCTTACCAAGCCCGCCTGCAGCCAGCGATGATGCACTGAGTGAGGATGATGATGATGATGATGAAGGAGGAGACAGCGGAAAAGATGGTCGCATTTCCGCCATGTCAGCGGAATTTGAAGCTGTGTTAGCTTCTTGTACCCCTAACAGTATAAATGCTAAATTAGCAGGAGTGAACTTTCAGGAACTCTTCACCAGGATTCACAACCATCCAGCATGTAGACAAGAGGGAAACTTCTCACAGAGAAAGACATATGAAGCTAAACAACAGGGATCTTCAAAATTATTAGCACAGACTGTGCTGATGAGAGCTTTGCCCTCAATTGTCCATGAAAAATCAAAGGACTCCAGAGACAGTTGTTCAGAATCTGAGGATGAATTTTTCGATGCCCAAGATCGATTTACCCCTCCCATCACAGAGCAAGGTCTCACAGGTCAGTGAACCATCTATTTTTACCACAAAACATGTGTGCATTCTGTAGAATGTTCCAGGTTCAATACAAGTTAAGCTCTATCAACAACATTTATAGCCCAATATCCATTAGCAGAGAACCTTGTTTCGACGGGTCCTCCCAAAAAACGTCTATTTTTGTAGAAGCACTTTTCCTTTAAAATGTTTATTATTTCCTCTGTAAATTATGTTTACATTTATTTAACACAAAATTGTATCACTTGTATCCTTGTGCATGTCAAAGTAGTAGGGTTTGGGTCTACATTTTAAACTTATGTACATGTCTTTCTTCCCTCTTTCTTATTCTTTTGCAGAGAAAAGCTCAGATTCTGAGAACAAACGTTCTCCTTTTAGTGACCTTAAGGTTAGTGTGAACAGAACAAAAGCTGCGGAATCCAGAAACAGCAAAGAGAAGGACAGTGCTGCACCAGAGAACCTCAACGAAAAACATTTCCCTGCCAACCATTTCACCCCTGCAATCCCTGAGACTAAAAACCCTGAATTGGAGGTCCATCAGCCCTCACTGATTTTTGTCCCTAAACCTACACCTGTGGAACCTAAATCTTTCTCTGCAAACCACTCCACGGTTCAGAAAGCCCAGCACTGCAATGGAGACATCCCTGGCCGAAATTCACACCTATCATCGCAGCTTCTAGAGATGGAGCCAGACACCATGGAGTTTAAACCAGTCACAGGGCCTGGACCACCAATGTCTTCCTCAAAAATTACAGCTGTACGCCATGCGACCTTTCCCCAACAGACCTTAGCAGACCCAGAGACTGTTCAAAATGGACTGAGGCCACAAAATGGACCTAAACCACAAAACGGAATATCTGATAAGGTCCCAGGCAGTCTAGATAAAAAGACTACTCCAAATAATGTGGATCCAGAAGGACTTGATGGTCAAGATATTAACCAAAACCAGAAAGAGCTAACAAATGCCAAAGGAACAACTGAACTTGGGAAAATAACAGAAGACAGCAAAAGTCCTCTACAGCAACAGTCATCTGACTCTGTTGAAACCATAAAATCAGAAAATAAAGTGCCCCAGATGAACACAAAGCCCCCAATACCGCCCAAGCCATTATTCATTGGTTTACAACCATCCTCAAAGGCAGTCAATGCCCACTTACAAAAACCTGAGGAAAAGAAAAAAGTTCCCCCCAATGGTCTTTCTCTACACCCTTGGTCTCAGAGAAATGGTACAAGTACCTCCCCACCTACTACACTGAGTAAGGGTGTTTCTCAAAGTCATGAGAATCTAAGAACTGAACAAAAAACTGAAAGCTCTACAGTCAAACGTACAAGTGCTTCAACCACTCCTACCCCATCTCCATCTCCCTTACCTTCTCCTTCAGTACAATCTGTAAATATAGTTCCTGAAGATCAAGCTCAAACTGGGACAAGCTTCCCCAGCAGAACAGGCTCGTCCGGACGTCTATCTGCCACAGCCTTGCGGGGAAAAATTCAGGATATGCCCTGGTACCTAACCCGTTCCCAAGAGATCTTGGGCACAATAGCTCTCAGCAACACCATTTCATCGACAGGCAATAAGGCAACCATTCCAACAGATGCAAATTATGAATCCCAGAAGGTATCCCCCAAGGCTACTTCAGTGCCATCTTTGATTAACTGGAAAGAGAAAGATGCTGAAGTAGTCATTGTGAAGCTCAAAGATGGACCTGAGGAAGTGACCCCAACTCCCGTAAAAGAAACCAACGGGAAACCTACAACATCATCAAGCCATCCTGACCTAAGGCAGAAATTGTCCACGGAAGCTACAGAGTTGCACTGGCATTTTGGGACCTGCAGGTCCGAACAACCTCAATCACAAAAAGGTAACCCTTCAGAGATTCGACTCGACAATGCTTCCTCTCTCTCCGCAAGTCCTTCCCATCGTGATGCATGTGGCTGCCATACAGTCTATGCCAACTGTTTCGGAGATACCGAGGACAACTGCAGCTTTGATGATGATTTGACTGTTTACGAGTTCTCTCGTCGAAACCAGATCAGTAAACCACCTCAACCCACCCCGGTTCCTCCTCCTGCAACCCTCTCTGCTCCCTCTCCAAATGTTCTCTCCCTACTCAGAGATTCCCCTCGTCCCCTATCCTCATCTTCAGAACTCAGTCCACTCCTGGTCCCACCTAGACCCCTGGAATCTCTTCCTCTAGACTGTGGACCAACAGATAATCCGCTCCGCTTTCTGCAAGGCCACCGTTATGTTACCAGTCAGAAAGGTGCAGGGCTTAGAGACGGCTATGCCTGCTTGCAGCGAGATATTGACGAACTTCTTATGGTTTTGAAGAAAGGACCTTCTGCGGTATACCCTCCTACCCATAAGGGGGAATGCGAAAATGGCAATGTGAATGGGAATACGCTTTCAGAGACAGAGAGATGCCTGGTTCAGGCAGAGGCACGTAGATTGGCATCAGGATGTCAGAGAGCCACACGGGTAGGATGGGCGCCTGACGATGCTCTTCTATCCCTCGGAAACAGCTTTGGAGCTCTGGTGCAACTTACCTCAACCTGCATGCGAGTTCCCTGTTCGGACTGTGGAGGCTGTCATGGGGATATTGATGCAGATGAGGCCTTGAGGAAGCTTGAGGAGATTGTGGACCTATATAAGGAGTTTGTAGGTGCTGTACAGACGACGAGAGAGGGCGAAGGTGTCAGGCTCTTAGCCAAGCAGTGTACTGTTCTAATTTCAACCGTCTTCTCGCTAACACAACTGTTTCGGACACGGACCCCAGACATAGACAATGGAAATGTACCTCTGAACTTTTGAATTTTTCCTTCCGGCACGTCTTAAGGGACTGTAGAGTGCGAGCATAGAATTGTACTTAAAGTAGCGATGCCTTTCTGGCATCTAAAAACTGATTGTGTGCTGGCACACAAGAATAATAGTAAGTGCCGTGAACGTACACACACAGTTAGCAAACTAACATGTCAGAACTGTTATGTGTTAACCTGTTTGT
The DNA here is from genome assembly GCF_049309525.1 of Garra rufa. Lineage (NCBI taxonomy): Eukaryota > Metazoa > Chordata > Actinopteri > Cypriniformes > Cyprinidae > Garra > Garra rufa. The sequence continues at coordinate 14,689,076 of NC_133376.1, forward strand.
CTTGCCAAGTCTCCCTATAAACGTACTGGAATTATGCATTCGGACATAGCTATTTTCTGACGGTTCTTTAATTCCTGATGTATGTACAGTCTGTAGTCTGTATTTATTTTTTACATACAGTATATGCGCACCGTGGTTTCTAACCTACTATACCTGCATTTTGTTTGTTTTATGGGTATATGTGAATCCCTACCTCTTGCTCTAATAACTGAGATAAACAGTGTTATGAAGCTTCACTTGTTTTCTTGTTTAGTTTAGTCATGCTGCTCAGATTTACAGATCGAAGGAACAAAGTGAACGGACACTCCACTAACCCCTAACAATAGATGCTGGGACAAACACTAAGAAGCCCAAATACTTATGCAGTAACATTTCACTGGACTATCCAAAGGACTTTAATTTCATTTTATCTACGATACCTTTCTGGCTGTAGAATGAGAGTTGATGGCAATAGAAGTGCGGCGGTTTGGCATTTTTGTACCTGTATGTTGGCGTGTCAAGTTTGGCTTTTGATGTTTTTATATTGGCCTATCAGCTGACTGTTAACCACAGAGATCGGTGTGGTCCAAAGACTTAATAGCACAATTGGGGCGTGTTTACACAACAACGATGTCACCATGTTACTGTAGCACCCTGTAAAACCGATCCCAGTGATAGCCAAACCACACAATTTCTCACTCGTCTGTCATTTTTGACTATGCAAGCATCACAATTTGTATCCAATTTTTTCCACGTATTATACTTTCTTACATTTTCTACATATTAATACATACCTAATTTTCAATTTGTTAAGAATCACTAATGTTTCACTTTAGAGGACTTCCCTGACAAACCTAGGCCTTATATTTTATCTTGGAAGATCGTTGTGAAAGTTTGTTCGGTTGCATTGTTATGCAAATGCAGCATATGTATTTATTTAGCTTATTTAAACAAAAGGTTGTGTTAGAAATGTTTTTCTTCCACTTTTGTAAGTGGTGAACACCACCATATTTAGTATACGTTAAGTACGTCACTCATTAGTGTAAATCGTCTTTTAGTAAGGCCAGAAACATACTCCATGCACGTACATGAACGCAAAGGCTTCTAGCGAAACCAGCTGAATTTCATTGCGTATTGCAAAACGCAGAGCAAGTTGCGTAGCCTTCTAGGGCTGTCACTAACGATTATTTTGGTAATCAAGTAATCAGTCGATTATTCAGACAACTTTATACTTTAACCTAATCCTTGTTTAGTATTGGCTAAAATATTTTATATTTAATATTGGGACATTTCTTTACGACAGAAATGCTACAGCCACTGCAGTTTCTTGTGTACATCAAAATGTGTAAACTCAGAGCGAGGTTTTGAGCTTTTATTTTGAAATTGCGATGAAGCGTGTTAGCATGTTTAGAAAGATATTGGTGTATTCTCCTGTTTGCGAAGGTTTATAAATGATTTACCTTACAATGATGAAGATCTTGTTGCGTTCATAGATGAACGTAACAATGAACCCCAACATTTGAGATGCTCCACACATGTAAATGATAACTGTTTGTGTAGAGCAGCATTTACATGCATTTAAATCATTACACCTGCATCGCATATGCTTACTTTTAATTTAATCGTACTGTTTATGAATTTACAATTGCACTATGCCTTATTATGATTTTTAAAATGGGTGTAATACATTATTTAACATTGGAAAATGGTCTACTAATGTGTTACATGGATTCTTGTACATGGAATGCGCCACTTCCGGTATTTTGGTGGTTACTCAACACGGGATTTTTTAAAATTGAGTAATCAAATTAAATTGAGGAATTGTGACAGCCCTACTGCCTTCTCAAACATTAGCATAAACTGTCTAGCAAGAAGCTCTATCGCCAACTTGAGTACTGAGCTTGTTTGCAACTGCAATTGCAATGCATTGTTGAAAGGAACACTCCACTTTATTTGGAAGTAGGCTCATTCTCCAACTCCCCCCGAGTTAATAAGTTGATTTTTACCGTTTTGAAATCCATTCAGCCGTTCTCCTGTTCTGGCGATATCACTTTTAGCATAGCTTAGCATAGATCATTGAATCCCATTAGACCAATAGCATCGCGTTCAAAAATGACCAACGAGTTTCCATATTTGTTGTATTTAAAACTTGACTCTTCTGTAGTTATATTGTGTACTAAGACCGGTGGAAATGCAAAGCTGCGAGTTTCTAGGCTGATAAGATTAGGAACTACACTTCCATTCCGGTGTAATAGTCAAGGGAGTTTGCTGCCGTAATATGGCCGAAGCAGGCCGAGTATTATCAGAAATTAGTTCCCAGCTAGTTTAGCATTTGCACGTGCTGCGTGGTATTAATGCTCCTGCTTCAGCCATATTACAGCAGCAAACTTCCTTGACTATTACGCCGGAATGGGAGTGTAGTTCCTAATCTTATCAGCCTAGAAACTCGCAGCTTTGCATTTCCACCGGTCTTAGTATACGATATAACTACAGAAGAGTCAAGTTTTAAATAGGACAAATATGGAAACTTGTTGGTCATTTTTGAACGCGATGCTATTGGTCTAATGGGATTCAATGATCTATGCTAAGCTATGCTAAAAGTGATATCGCCAGAACAGGAGAACGGCTGAATGGATTTCAAAACGGTAAAACTCAACTTATTAACTCGGGGGGAGTTGGAGAATGAGCCTATTTCCAAAAAAAGTGGAGTGTTCCTTTAAGCCTTCAAATTTGCATTTCTGTACTTGCATAAAGTGTTTCTGTTCTAAGAATGCCAATTTTGAATTTGGCTTTCATATCCACATTAAATATATATATGATTGAGGAGATTACACTTGAGCCCTAGTGAATCAATTGCCCTTTTTTCCTGATCTCAGACCAGTATTTTGTGGTCTAACAGTCGAGGGTGAAAACTCTCACTGGCTGTTTTTAGATTAGGTTCCAAAAGGCAACTTCCGCCCAGAAAACATAAATAATTAAATCACCCACATCACATGAGACCAACTTGGGGTCAATGGACGGATTATGACATCAGCCTTTTTCTAAGTTCCTTGACATTAGAGAAGTGCTTCCAGATGGCAAGAATATCACCCATATTGGACACATCCCTCCCAATAAACACACTGCCAGATTGTGGTTATCAAGTCAGAAAGCTAGTTCGCATCAAGAGCAAAGTCGTGAGAAGGAGAAAGACAAATGTGTAATCTGTTATTATTCAGTCTTTTCACAGGAACAATTTTCATATCGAACTATCAAAGAGCAAACATATTTCTGTAATAAATCTTCCTGTCAAATGAAGGTTCTCAGAAGGACGAAGACTAAAAGGAACTGCCATTGCATTTGTAGCAAATGTGAAGCAAAAAACTGCTTGTATGGACCATATTTATTGAGCCGTTGTATGCAGATGATTGTGTTTCAAAGTGCAAAAAACGAAATCTTAAAAATGGCTGTACGTGAATATGAAGGCAAACATCTGGATGACATGAGAAGGGACAATCGAGAGTATGTTTTGCATTCCCTCTACTGTGTTCATGATAATAAAGGTTTGATTTTGAATGACAAATGCTATGGAACTAATGCAGCTTTTGTGTGGCTTTTTCATATAATATAAATTCTTACATCGTTGATGTTTACAATGTTTTGTCTTTTCTAACAGCCTGATTTCTAGTTTAACACACTGCTAAAACACTCAATTGTCAGACTGTATTTGCTTTTGAGTTTGCAGGAGGAGATTACAGATTAGGCCTAGGATTAAACTCAGTTGAAATCTTTCACAGTTCAAACTGAGGGAATGATGGGATTGTGCTGGAGTTGTTTACTGGCAGAGACACTCACTGTAATCTGTGGCTTTTCAACAGAGGGAGTGACTAAATTTAATCTGTAGTAACTCTGAAAGACGTTTTTGTAGCCTTTTCTCTTTTTAATTGTAAATATCATTAGGAAACTCAGTGCTTAACACCCAGTTAAAGGCACAGTTCACCCAAAAATAAAAATTCTGGCATTATTTACTCACCCACATGTCGTTTGATAGTAACCCAAGAGCTTCAGTTCCCTGGGACTTCTATTGTATATTTTGTCCATTGGGACCATCAACTGTTTGGATACAAGCATTTTCACATTTTCTCTTCTGGGTGAACTATCCTTATAAGTGATGCTTTTATTACAAAAATACTAGACACAAACTAGATGCTAACATTTGCATCTGAGGATGCAACAGTTGCTGATAATGTTGTTGGATGTTATTCTGTACTTGCAAAGGTGTTGCAATGTGGGTGCTCAAGTGCTCTGAGCGTTTTTTTGCATGCTGTTATATGGTTAGGGTGTTTCGTGCAGTTTTACTATGGTTTATTAATTTTTAACGTCAGTTCACACAGTAGCGATATCAGTGTAAGAGCAGCCAGAAGGCAAATATTTGAAGTGTTTTGTGGTGTTTAGTAACACAGGACCACTTTTTTTGCCAAATGCTCATGACTTTGATTCTCTTGCATGTTGAGAGGGCAGCAATTGCATTTATTTCCAATCCACAGACTGTGCTAATTCTTTAGCATGTAGCTTTATACTTAAAAGGATCCATTTGTATAAACAAAACCTAAAATCTATTGCCATTCTAAAACACATAGGTATTTGTATGAATGCAGGAGCTACTAGAAAATTAAAGTATTTTTAATTTAAATAAAACGTCTGGTCTAGGCCTACTGCCTCCATCAACCTATAATCGTTTAGGACACTTTGGGATTTACTCACGGGATTTACTCACAACCCAGAGAAGAAAAGGCCACCCACATGATGCCCTGAGATCGTGTTGCCACATGGCTTTAAAAGCATTTGTCCTTGATTGCCATTTCACCCTGTGTGATGGGATATTTCCGTGTCTTCCTCTGTCCCCCAGAGGTTAACTCTGAGGAGAACAGAGGGAAGAACACAGCTTCAGCTTCACATAATTGAGTCCATTATGTCAGCTGTGGTTAAGTAAAGAGCTTTAAAGTGTGTGAATGCTGAAAGGCTTGAAGAGAATGAAAAATTGCATTCAGAGGAAACAGATGCAAAATTAGGACAGTAAGGTTTTAAATTACATGAATTACTGTTCTGAAATATAGTCAAAGGTATTCAAAATAAAAGTAGTTAATACAAAATGCATGTTTTTTTTTTTATTTAGTACTGACCTGAATAAGATATTTCACATAAAAGACGCTAGTGATAGTTGTTAATGAATCCCTTGTTTGTACTGTACAGTTAAACTGCCTGCTATTCTTCAGAAAAATCTTTCAGGACCCACAAATTATTTGTTTTTTTTTCTGCATTTTTGTGTATTTAAACACTTTCCAACAATGATTGTATGAATTTGAGATCCATCTTTTCTTACTGAGGACAACTGAGGGATTCTGTTCAAAGGTTTACACCCCCCGGCTCTTGATGCACTGTTTTTACTTCTGAAGCATCGGTGAGGGTTTGAACCTTCTGTAATAGTGTCCTCAGTGTGAAAAGATTGTTCTCAAAATCATACAGTTATTGTTGGAAAGGGTTCAAATACACAAAAATGCTGAAAAGACCAAAGAATTTGTGGGACCTGAAGGATTTTTCTGACGAAACAGCAGGCAGTTTAACTGTTCAGGGCAAACAAGGGACTCGTGAAAAATTACCACTAAACAAACAAACTAACTAAAAAACACAACTGTGAATCATTCAGGCAACACCACAGTATTAAGAATCAATTAATGAACAGGGTCATTTTTATAAATTCAACTATTATTTCCTCTTCTGGACAATTTGTAAATGTCTTATGTGAAATATCTTCTTCAGTTCAGTACTAAATAAAAATAACATGCATCTTGTATGATCCCTCTTATTGTGGTAAAATAATTAACATTTAGCAAATTCTGCAAAGTGTATGCAAACTTTTGACCTCAACTGTAGCATTATGACAAATAACTCTCCTTATGTCAAGTGCTAATATTTAGGTACAAAAGACCAAGTATTTGGTAAAAATATGGTTAATTAAAGGATAAGTACACCCCAAAATTAAAATTCTATCATTAATTTATTCTTCTTGGGAACACATTAAGATCTTTTTGTTTAAATCCAAGAGCTTTCTGACCCTGCATAGACATCAATGCAACTGACACATTCAAGGCACAGAAAGGTAGTAAGGACATCATTAAAATAATCCATGTGATATTAGTGGTTCAACCGTAATGTTTGACATGAGAGTACTTTTTGTGCGAAAGGAAACAAAATAACTTTAAACAACTTTATTCAACAATTTCTTCGTTGTACTTTCGTGAACATATAGTGAAGACTTGCGCAAAAGAGCAGAAATTGTTGAATAAAGTCAATATTTTTGTTTTCATTGCACAAAAAAAGTATTCTGGTAGCTTCATAACATCACGGTTAAACCACTGATGTCACATGGACTATTTTAACAATGTCCTTACTACCTTTCTGGGCCTTGAACATAGGGGTGGGCGGTACACCGGTGTCATAGTCATCACCGGTGTGAGATTGCGCCACGACATGGATTTTCTAATACCGTCAATACCGGTATATTTAAAACATTAAATTTTCTTCAAACGTTCAGTTGTGGTCTGAATACCTGTCCTTATACTATATATCTTGTTGTAAATAAAAAAGTAAAACATATTCGTATCAGCTTTGCAGGTGGTAAAAGGGGAGTGGCCATTAAACGACTGGTGAAACATCGTGAAAGGTCGGGCCTGTAGCCTATACCAGGGGCGGAGTGGCAATCGGGACGACCGGGACTTTTCCCGGTCGGCCGGCAAAAGGATTTACACAGCGGATCACAAATTGAGCAGGCGCGAGGCGAACGCGACCGGCCTGTTAACTTTTACTTTCGGTTTTGTAAAGGGAGCAGCACGTCTTATAATAGATATTTGTCAGTGAGTACAAGATTGCAACAAATCCTCCAGTCTATTTTTGTCATCTCTCTTTACTTTCGACCCGTGATCATTCAAATCTAAAGGTCATTGTACACTGAGTCCGATTTTCGTATGCGTTTTTTTTTTTTTTTAGTTTTCTCATATTCGCCATCCTTATCAAAATGCTTATTATGTATGTGAAAATGCAGAAAATCAAACACGATCCAAATTTTTTTATGACAGACGAAAGTTTCAGAGGCAGTGTGTAAACTCTATTAACATAACCTGTATTTTTTTTAACGTGCAAAAATGTCGGACGAAAATTTCGTACTCATGTGTGCAAAGACTAACTCCAGCAGCTCTTGTTGGATGCAGGGTTGCCAAGTCTGCGTTTTTCCCCACAGAATTGGTCTACTTTTAAACTGTTGCCATGGGTTGATTTCCCCCAGTTATTTAAAGGTTGTAAATATTGCAGAAATTAAATTTCAATAAAAAATATTTTTTTGTTTTGTTGTACACTGTTAAGTAAGATCTTTAGGTTTTTTGCAAAATAAATATGTTGAGAATGCATAATACTCTCCCATGTCTCTTTTTGATAAGGATACCTACCATATACTTATTATATTATGAAAATATTAACTTTATTCACATACTAAATGGACAGGACAGGCTACTCCTCCGAAAATGTACCAAAAAAAGTAATACCGTGATATTATACCGGCACCGTTCAAAAGATGAAAAATACCGTGATATTAATTTTAGGTCATATCGCCCACCCCTACTTGAACATGTCAGCTGCATTGCTGTCTATGCAGGGTAAGAAAGGTCTCGGATTTCATCAAAAATATCTTTGTGTTCCGAGGAAGAACAAAGGTCTTTTTTGGCAGAACTATCCCTTTAAAGCGTCGTAAACTGTTCAATAATGACACCCAGAATGCACCACGTGGAATTATTTGTTTACTTTCCACCCATAACAATGTGAAAATGTCATTCATGTCACAAAACACTCATTACATAAAAATAGCATTTCATGAAAATGATCAAACATCTTTGAATACATCAGGATTTCTTTCTGATTGGCAAAAACACTAACATCACGGGCTTGTACAGACATCCCGCTCTTTGTGTGGTCCACACCCATTTACAAACCTTCAGTCAACCTGCACATAACACTTACGATGACACATGGCTTCTAATGCTCCATACCAGAGTTTGTGCATCAGGGTTTTTACTGAACAAAACAACAAAAAAATAAGTAGAAATGTACTGTCAGTAGTGCAACGCTGTGCTTTCTCCATCCGTGTCCCACATAACCCCAAAAGGTAAGAAAAAGACCCACTACAAGAAAACTGATATGAGAGCCACAGCATGTGGCGATACATTACACAACATTTAAAGTAGCCGAGTAATATGGGTGGACTTTATATGTAGCTATCGGCACATGAATGGTGTCCCTCCATAATCAGACAAATCATCAAGAGCAGATGTTAAAGAGATAGTTCACCCAAAAATCATGCAATTCCAAACCTGGATAACTCACAAAAGAAGAAATTCGGAAGAACAAACAGTTGGGCTGTATTTTTTTTTTTGTCTATACTATGGCAGTCAATGGGACATGATACCATTTCATAATTATATGTCAGATGTATCAATGATGACAGAATGTCATTTTTGGGTGAACTATCCTTTTAAGTGCTGATGTTAAGGGGAGCTGGCAGTGTCCAGACCTCTTTTAAATAGGTAAAAAAAACTCTCAATTTGGCTTGTGTTGAAAAAGTGCACTCTGTTATCCACCCTGGTCTTCAGAAAACTTTCAGGAGAAGCTCGTAAGTTGCATTGATGATCCCCCATGACAGAAGAGATCGGTGGTAGTTGAGCGTCGCTCCGCGGAAGAGCAGCACGATGCTGCCGCCTCGTTCCCGCCACACTGTCATCAGCACTTTGTGGCAAGGAACAAACTCGCCCCCGACTTGAGCCTGAGCTCGAGATTTGACCACGTTCAGGGGGTAGAACATGATACCCAGTGCTGCCCCCAGTAGCCCTCCACATACAAAGTCATTGGCCATGTGACCCACACGGGTTCGAGCATCGGGCAGCCCCTGCTTAATTGGCCCACGCAAGCCAAAGAACAGAATATTACTAGGCCCGTTTCGCAACAAAACCGGGACCAGCCCACGGTAGCACTCCCTCACACCATAGTCCCGCAGGAGAGTCCGGAAAGTGTGGGCGGTGTTATTGAAACGGCCATTGTGCCTGTGATCTTGGAGCAGCGTTTGCACTCGCTCGAATGGTGTAAGAGCGGCTTCAGCCGTCCCGGCCAATGCGGCAGCGACGCTCCGCGTAACAAGCTCAGGCGCACCACTTCTATGGGCGTGACGCAAAAGCAATCGGGAAAAATCCTCATACAGACCAAACATGATGGCCACGGTGGTGGTTTTCTGCAGTAGTGGAGGAAGAAGCCCTCGATAGAGATGTCTCAACCCTTCTCTCTGCAACTGATGGACAGCTTCAGTCGCTCTGACTCCATGAAGCTGCTGGCGGAACAACACTTTCTGAATAGGAAAGGTAACAATGATGTTGCTGAACGCAGCAAGCGAGCCGCACACGTAGTGCTTTCCCCGAGCACCCAGATTGGCCCCTATTAGCGCGTGACCACCTTTACCCAACTTGCCCTGTGGTTGCCGGGCCGAATCCGGGTCCATAGTAGTAACCACCCCCATAGGAAACTAAGCATTGGACTGGTCAGCAGAAGCAATCCAGGTAAACACCCTTCAATCTCATTTTAAGCTGTAGGAAAGAGAGAATAAAGCATAAGAAGAGTCAACAAATGTACCTTGGAGAGTTTTATGAGTTGATCCAATCCAAATGTGTTTTATTGGCCAGTGGTTGAAGGTAAGAGTCTAATCTTTTGTAAGCTTTTTGCGCCATTAACTGCTGAGATAAGACACGTTACCTAACCACAGATCAAGTGACCCAGACAGAAAGAGGGCAGGAGGACATAAGGCTACTGTTTTTCTGGATCAACATTTCATGCTGAAACATATCACCCTACCAGTCAAAAGTTTTTGAACAGTAAGTTTTTTTATGTTTTTTTAAAAAGTCTCTTCTGCTCACCAAGCTTGCATTTATTTTATCCAAAGTACAGCAAAAACAGCACAATTTGAAATATTTTTACTATTTAAAATAACTTTTCTCTATTTAATATATTTTCAAATGTAATTTTTTCATGTGATTTCAAGAATAAATTACTCCAGTCACTTGATCCTTCAAAAATCATTCCAATATTCTGATTTGCTGCTCAAAAAATATTTGTTGTTATTATTATTATGTCGAAAACTGAGTAGAATTTATTTTTCAGGTTTCTTTTATGAACAGAAAGTTCAGAAAAACAGCATTTATCTGTAATAGAACTCATTTGTAAGATTATAAATGTCTTTATCATCACTTTTGAGCAACTTTACGCATCCTTGCTAAATAAAAGTATTCATTTCTATCATTTCTGTCCCAAAAAATAAAAAAAAGGTATACTGACTCCAAGCTTTTGAATGCTATACATTTTAAAAGTGCTTTCACACCTGCCTTGTTTAGTTCGGTTGAATCGCACAAGAGTTCGTTTTCCCTCTTGGTGCGGTTCGTTTTGGGCAGGTGTGAATGTAGCAATCGCACTCGAGTGCGCACCAAAAGCGGACCAAAAAAGCGTACCGACACCTCCTTGAAGAGGTGGTCTCGGTACGCTTTCAAACGAACACTGGAGCGGTTCGTTTGTGGTGAGAACATGAACCGAACTAGAACAGACCCAACCGCAAAAAGTATTGCGCCTTTTTGGACTAATCCAGCTGCCGTAGTCCGCTGCGCTGTTCATTATGGGATGAGGACAAATATTTGTTGACAGTTAGCGCTTTAGCAACATAGCCCCATGACAGCTCGCGGACAAAGTTGTGAGGATGTGCGGAGCTTCATAAATTTGGTCTGATGATCATAAAGGTCCCAACTTTCGAAAACTCACAAGAACATCACAAAAAACGTGCGCGTCGCACCGCCTGTGCGTCGTGACCGCGTCGCTTCCATTCTGAGCGTGCATACCACGCGTCTACATTTGAAATAACGAGATTGAGAGCGCAAAAGACGGGACATGTGAATGGCCCCTAACAGTTTAGAAAATACGTTCAATATACTGATCTGTATAATTCTCTATTATAGATCAGTGGTTCAATGACACAATCTGGCCAACGAGTGAGGTGGATGTTGTCACATGACTGCATTTTGGTTGGTTTCAACTGGTTCAGACCAGAGCAATCAGTGTGGTGTGAAAAGGACCCAAAACAGCAGAAAAATGCTACAATGTATCATTTGTTGCCCTTGGTCCGGACCAAATGAACCGAACCACAGATGTGAAAGCACCCTAAAACATATTCAAATAGAAAACAGTTATTTTAAAAGGTAAAAATATTTCAAAATCTGCTGTTCTTGGGATCAAATAAATGCAGGCTTGGTGAGCACAAAAAAACTTAAAAAAAAAAAGTCTTAAGTTCAAAAACTTTTGACTGGTAGTGTATCTATCTGTGTATTTTTTTTTTTTTTTTTTTTTCAATGAGTGAAAAATGCAATCTGTAAAAACCTTTTACTCTAATATATCAACACTTTTTTAATTAAAAAAAGAATTTTATACCTGGCTTTATCTAATGTTCAGACTTCTGTTCTGGAAATGTATGCAAATTATTGCAAATTTAAGTACAAGGCATTATGTACTTAAGTATGCAATAATTTGCATACATTTCCATACGTTTACATATTTAAACATAGCATTTCAGAAAACCTGTAATACAATACAGTAATCTTAAAGGGACAGTTCACCCAAAATTAAAATTCTGTCATTAATTACTCACCCTCATGTTGTTACAAACTTGTAAGATATCTGTTCATTTTCAGAACACAAATTAAGATATTTTTGATTAAATCCAAGAGCTTTTTGACCCTGCATAGACAACACAACTGACAAATTCAAGGCCCAGAATGGTAGTAAAGACATTGTTAAAATAGTTCATGCAACATCAGTGGACCAACCGCAGTGTTATGAAGCTATGAGACTGACATGGAAAAGAAGAAATTGTTGAAAGAAGTTATTTTTGTTTTCTTTGCACACACAAAGTGTTCTAGTAGCTTCATAAAATTATGGCTGAACCACTGATCATGGATTATTTTATCATTGTCCTTACTACCTTTCTGGGCCTTGAACGTGTCAGTTGCGTTGCTGTCTACGCAGGGTCAGAAAGCTCTCGGATTTCATTAAAAATAAAATATGTGTTCCGAAGATGAACAAAGGTCTTTTGAGGTTTGGAACGACATGAGGGTGAGTAATTCATGACAGAAATTGTAATTTTTTTTTAACATACTGTGAATAATCAACTAGGTAAGTATAATGATATCTATTTTTTTTTTTTACATTTTTTAGCCAAAATTATTTACTCACTCTCATGTCAATCCAAATCTGTGTTTTGAATAATGTTCATGCTAATCTTTTCTATTAAATGCAAGCATATATTTAACATGGACACAAAATACATTGTGCAAGATATCATGCTAATAACCTCAAATGTGTCATAATCGCTTAAATTGCATAATTAATAAGTAAAAAAAAAAAAAAATCAGCAGGGTAAGTAAGATTTGAAAGCACGTTCAAATTCATATAACTACTTCCTGAAACTTGAAATATAGCACACATAAGGTGTTTTATTGCGCTTTTTGGCAGCTCCTCTTTACTGTGTGCTTTTGCTGTTGTCTTGAAAGAAAGAAAGAAAGAAAGTCATATGGATCTGAAATGACATGAGGGTGAATAATAACATGGCATTGACTCCTTAACACTTTTTGAAAGCCATGGTATTAATGCACAGTAATCCAGTAGTAGAGTCAATGCAACTACAACGCAAGACTTCTCTAAAAATAAAACTGCACATGTGGTGGTCAGGGAAAACACTATAGGGACTTGTGAAGGTCATATAGAGGATTGGGTCAGGAAATAATCTGCTGCTATCATAACTAGCCAGATTTATAAGATTTAATCTCACAAACATCATATATTAGACTGAAACGCTGCACGATCATGACTTAGCAGCGATGACAGGTCAGTGTGAGCCAGATGGACAGTCGGTCCAACTTCACAACTCATTAAACACTCACATATGTAACTTTTAAGAAAGATACATCACTTAGAAAGGACTTTTAGCATGTGTGGCTGAAGTGCTGTGATCAGCAGTGAAATGTCCTTGATGTGATCTGACTTTAGGTGAATCATCTCTTTCCATAGTACTGTATGTGAAAAGCAGATCCAATTGTATACGTACAAATGACATTTGCATGTAAGCTGCATACATATCGTTTTTAAAATTATGTCAGATATGCAAATGACAGTTTAATATGCATTAAATTCTATTATTTATCATAACATGTGCTGGATACAGCTAGCAGGCTACTGCTAGCACTACAGTGCCAAAAACAGTGGACAGACGAAAACAAACACTAGTATTACGAATATATAAGTACAAACTCCTTTGGCACCAACATAACAGTAAATATTTAAAATACACTTATTTTTTTCTATATAAGCTACATTATTTTGATCTTTTTGATTACAGCATGTCTTAACAGTAACAATTATTTGTCAAAAACTTTAAAATATCACTTAAATTAACATAAATCACTTGTATGTTATGATTTGAATGCTTAAATGTGTTCTATGTCACTTATTAGCGCTCCAAGAGCACACACACACACCTACGCGAAGCTAATGCTAATACTGTGACAGCACAAGTTTGGATGTTTACATCGCGAATTTATTTACTAAAAGTGTTTATGTTTGTGATTATATAAATCTGAGCAGTTCGTAGAGCTAAATGTATGCAATTAACTACCTTCTGGTGGTGGTCCGGGGAAAACTGACGGCTCTGTTGGGCTGGTTTGGTCAGTGAGGCGGGACCGATTCTGAGCTTCTTTCGTTTCCAGTATTTCCACTTCGGACTGAAGAAGTGATACACCGGAAATGGTTAAGAAAGAATCGCTTCTAGCGTTTCCACTCGCATGGCGTTTAGGGTCGTCTATCAGGGTCACTTCAGTGAATTGCCACTGGAGGGCGCCAGAGACTATAATACACAACTTCATATTTATTTATTTATTTATTTATTTATTTAAAAGAAAATAATAGAATGTTTAAAACATCTAAGCATCAGAATGGACTTGAAGGATTTCCTATTTATAAACCTCAAAATTTTGATGACTGTAAATAGACATGATAGATTACATTTTGCTGATACATAATTAAAGGTCCACTGAAGTGCCTTGAAACACGCAGCGTTCTTCTATGTGGTGACGTTCTTTTAACTGAAACAAAAACATATCGCTAAGCCCCGCCCACTAATTTTGAACAGCCAATAGCGTTCCATTTATATCTGCTCGGGGCAGAGCCGTTGAGCTTCGGTAAAGCCGCATTTGTAAGCTTATGACAGCCACAGACTAATAAATTACCCCACAGATTCAATATGAAACTCTTGCTAAAACGAAATAGTGATAATAATCATGCTGAGGCTGTGTAGTTTAACACATGCCGAGTCCGACCGCGCATATGAGCGCATATGATCTGCTCCGCGTCTCTGTGTAGGGGGCGGGACACTACGGACTCTAGAGAGCATTTTATTGGACAGAACGTTTGATCTGAAACTGAAGTGCGCGGTGATGATATCATCAAAATCCTTGATTCATATTGGCGGAAGTGACGAGAGTGTAAGTTTTGAATGCCCATATCTTGTAAAAGCGAATTTTGTCACTGCTTTGAAACACACTAGCTTATAGATAATCTTAAAACTAATATATTCATACTAAAAGCCAAAAAACTTTAATTTTGATTTCAGGGGGAGTTTAAGAAGCCTATGCATAAAACGAACAGAACATATTTCAACATATTAGTTGAAACGAAACGAGTACATTTTCAAACAAAATTTATAATGAATTTGAATAGATATAATCACGGCTGTGAGTGTAATAACCATAGATATATATATAGAATGACCCGTTGTAAAGCACCAGAACAGCAGAGGGCAGTCGGAATGGAAATGATGCGTTGCTTCGCCCTCTTAGCTCTAAACGAAACAGGGACGGAATCTTCCTTACACGATTGTAGGGGTAATATAAATAGTATATTTACATTTGTTGAAAAAAAGAATATGTGAAAAGTCAAATACGTCTCTTAATTTTAATTTTAATAACATATTTATACAAAATTAATTGTAATATATTCTTTCTACTTGTGAATAAACAAATTTCACACCATAAAGTTGTTTCATATCCCCCTGTTTCTTAAACGGTCCAGTAAGCGTTCAAACATTCGCGGTAAAAAATATTAACAGGGGATGTTGGAGATTTTTTTTACTTAGTGATTATTGTTTTTGTTTATAGATATTGTTAGTGCGTGTTTTATCTGTCATTATATCTAATTAAGTAAATGCAAAGATGAGTAGGATGACGAAAACACTGAAAGCTGTTCAGCGAGATCTGCAGGTTAGCGTTGAATTTTGTCAGTTGTTTAATGTTTTGAATCCTGATTATTTTATATTTGGACAAATAACGTTAGTTATTGAAACATATTGTTAATATCACTAACATATTCATATTATGTAAGTGTAAATGTTTTCTTGTTATTGTTTATGAGATATAATATTGTGTCTAATATTGTTAAGTGTTTACATGACATGTAAATGGTTATATATATATATATATATTTTACTTGTAGTTATTTAGTAAAAAATATTATGTTTTTATTGTTTTTTTATTTAGCAAAATTGTATTTAATATAGCTTATTAATATAACATATATTATTTGTATACATATATTATACATTTTATATTTTGACTTGTATGCATGTAATTTTGATAACACCAATATTATTTTTATTATAGTATTTTTTATTCTTGTTTATAATATTAAAATTAGTGAGATTAGTAATTTATATATATATATATATATGTGACCCTGGACCACAAAACCAGTCATAAGGTTAAATTTTACAAAACAGAGGTGTATACATCATATGAACGCTCAATAAATAAGCTTTCTATTGATGTATGGTTTGTTAGGATAGGACAATATTTGGCCGAGATACATCTATTTGAAAATCTGAAATCTAAGGGTGCAAAAAATCACCTTTAAAGTTGTCCAAATTAAGTTCTTAGCAATGCATATTATTAATAAAAAATTACATTTTGATATATTTATAGTAGGAATTTTACAAAAAAATCTTCATGGCACATGATCTTTACTTAATTTCCTAATGATTTTTGGCATAAAAGAAAAATCAATAATTTTGACCCATACAATGTATTTTTGGTTATTGCTACAAATATACCCCAGCGACTTAAGACTGGTTTTGTGGTCCAGGGTCACATATGCTCTCAGTCGACAGTTTTTGAACAGTAAGATGTTTAATGTTTTTTTAAAGAAGTCTCTTCTGCTCACCAAGCCTGCATTTATTTGAACCACAGTACAATAAAAACAGTAACATTTTGAAATATTTTTACTAGTTAATTAGTAAATGTTTAAATATTTTACTATTTATTTGAATACATTTTAAAATGTAATTTATTCCTGTGATCAGAGCTGAATTTTCAGCATCATTACTTAAGTCTTCAGTGTCACATGATCCTTCAGAAATCATTCTAACATGCTGATTTCCTGTTCAAGAAACGTTTTTATTATTATTATTAATATTTAAAAGAGTTGAGTACATTTTTGTTCATTCTTTGATAAATAGATTCAAAGATTAACATTTATCTGAAATGAAAAAAAGCTTTTGTAACATTATACACTGTACCATTTAAAAGCTTGGAGTCATTTTTTTATTATAGAAATTAATACTTTTGTTTTGCAAGACTGCTTTAAATTGATCAAAAGTGATGATAAAGACATTTATAATGTTACAAAACATTTCTGTTGCAGATAAATGCTGTTCTTTTGATAAACCTGAAAAAATTCGACTCGGCTGGTTTTAACATAATAATAATAGTAAATGTTTTTTTTCGCTCTGATCAGAATATTTGAATGGTTTCTAATGGATCATGTGCCTGGAGTAATGACGCTAAAAAAAATCAACTTTGAAATAATCACAGGAATAAATTACATTTTAAAATATATTTAAAGAGAAAACAATTATTTTAAAGGGGCTATATGCAACTTTTTCCCCAAAATAAACGTAACAATAGCCTTTTTATTTGACCATTTATGACTCAAACATCTCCTGATGAGCATACTGACACCTGGTCAGCTCACAGTGGGTGCACCTATAAGCCTGTATCCTATTTTTCCTATTTTCTGTCAGGTCGGATTTGTCAAGCGCGTTCATGTTAAATGTTTCAGATCACTCTGCCACCACCGCTAGACAGCAGTTAGCCTACACTTGTAAGTTTCTCAAACAATATATGTATTTGACTGTTCTTACCTCTGTAAACATAATGTTGACTTCTTTGCAGCGGATGATTTGTGAAGTGTGCACGTACGAGCACGCGCTGCGAGAGTGAGCAGAAAGGAAGAGCAGTTCCGTTTTTTGACCACAGGTGTCAGTCGCGAGTTTAAATTTCAGAAAATTGCATATAGCCCCTTTAAATAGTAAAAACATTTAGCAGTTTTTACTGTACTTTTGCTCAAATAAATACAGGCTTGGTGAGCAGAAGAGACTTATTTAAAAAAAAAAATCTTACTGTTCAAAAGCTTTTGACTGGTAGAGTATATTTATGTATTTTAATATATACTGTACATTCAGCTGTTATAGTATGCACTTAAAGTTTGGACACAACTGGCAGAATTTGTAGTTCTTTTCTGTCTTTTATTTTTAGAGTGCAAAACAAAGCAATGATGCAGCAATGGTGGAGTCTCCACAGCCCCTGGAGATTTCATCCATAGAGAAAGCCAGTTTCTTTCAAGGAGATCAGTATTCCCCTCATGGTATGTCAGTTCTAAAATAAATATGCTGTAGTTTGGGTAAAAAAGCTACATTTAAGCAGTTTTATTGATGGCATGAAATGCAAATGGTCATCACTTTTTGAAAATCCAGAAAGTGACTTTATGATTTGTGCTTGCTGTCATTTGCAGGGAACCCCCTTCACAGCACAGCTTTGGAGGAAGATCTGAGTCCTGGACCAGAACAGAACCAAAAATCTGCTACAGATAAAACGGGGCGATCACGAGCTAGGAAGCCTGTTCTTGTTGAAACGGACTCTGATAAGACAGCAGTTACTCGAGCTAAGAAAATAGGCAAAGGTGTTTCTGAGGCATTGAATAAGAAAGCTTCATCCAAAGAGAACCAGGAACCAGCTCAGCCAACAAATAAAGGAGCAAAGTCAGTAGTAGATTGCGATCCTGTGAGATCAGATGGTTGCATAGGCATTTCTGGTACACAGCTGTGGTAATGCATTAGTATAATAATGTAAAGGCTTTCTGTGTCATTACAGAAAAGTTAAAGGCAAAACTTTGCCAACCATATCAGAAGGCAGAGAGGATGCAGGCAAGAAAAGGTCATCAATCCCCAAAAGCAATACAGCCAAGGTGAGAGTATAAAGGAATAGTTCAATCAAAAACAGAAGTTTGCTGTAAATGTACTCGCCCTCAGGATATCCAAGATGTAGATGAGTTTATTTGTTCATCAGAACAGATTTGTAGAAATTTAGCCTTTCATCACTTGCTTAGCAAGTGAATGGGTGCAGTCAGAATGAGAGTCCAAGCATTTTATGAAGTCATCACAATAATCCACAAGTAATCCAAGTAAGTTCATCAGTTAATGTCTTGTGAAGTGAAGAGCTATGTGTTTGTAAGGAAAAAAAAAATGAGAAGTTTGTAACTTCAAGCTGTTGCTTCCTGCTCTATGAATACATAATACATTACACTTGCTCCAGTGAAAAATCCATCTCCTGTTGTCCCCTCACATCAAAATCCACCAACACATTTGTTTAGAAGTGTTTTGGACTGTTTTCACTTGTAAACAGTGCATATTTGATCTCTCCTGATTCAGATGAGACAACGTTTTCCACTGGAGAAAGCAATATTATGGATAGGGGACTCATATTTCAGCCGGAAGCAGTGGTTAAAAAGTTTTAATGATGGATTTGTTTCTTATAGGCCCAGTTTCATTGACAGGGTTTTGCCTAAACCAGGATTAGGTCATAGTTCAATTAGGACATTTAAGTAATTTTTATAAACGTGGCTTAGCAAAAAACATTACTGGGGGGTGTTCCATAAAACAAGTTTACCTTAGTCTTATTTCAGTTAGTCTGACTTATTTTGAGCCAAATCAAATGACAATAAGTCAGACTAACTAAAATAAGCCTGGCTTATTTGGTAAATTTGTTTTATGGAACACCCCTCTGGTGTGCAT
The DNA here is from genome assembly GCF_049309525.1 of Garra rufa. NCBI lineage: Eukaryota > Metazoa > Chordata > Actinopteri > Cypriniformes > Cyprinidae > Garra > Garra rufa. The sequence continues at coordinate 14,708,337 of NC_133376.1, forward strand.
CTTGAGACAAAACAAAAGCACTGTTATATTTTAAGATCAGTCAGTGCAAGTTTCTTTCAGCTGAAACAACTCAGACTTACATTTTAGTCTAGGACTAGGCTTAAGCCTTGTCTGTGAAACCGAGGGATAAACACACAACTTTGCGCTTCACAAGACGTTAACTGATGGACTGGAGTGGTGTGGATTACTGTGTTGTTTTTATCAGCTGTTTGGACTCTCAGTCTGACGGCACCCATTCACTGCAGAGGATCCATTGGTGAGCAAGTGATCCACAACTGTTCTGAAAAAGAAACAAACTCACCTTGAAAATTCCCTAATTTGTTTATTGTCTTGAAATTCTCAACATCGTCTGCATTTTTCCTTACATTTATTAAAATCTTTTTAGCTATCTAAACTTTTTAAAGTGTTTTCAATTCATTGGAGGTATGAAGTATGAAGTTTTATGTGAAACATATGGGGTTTTTTTTAGGAAGCAGTCAAAGGTCAGAGGTCAGTAAAAGAAAAACCTTCCACTCTAGAAGCAGCTCAGAGACAGCAGAGGTCACCACCATCCTCAGAGGAGCTGACCGATGAGGATGAAAGTTTTGTATGTCTCATATCTTAATTTACCTGTATCTACATACACTGCTGCTCAAAAGTTTGGGATCTTAATTTTTTTTTTTTTTTTTATATATATAATTCTTATGGGCTTATTAAGGCTGCATTTATTTGATCAAAAATACAGAAAAAATATTATTAGTTTAAAATATTGGTGTTCTTTATCAATATATTTTAAACTGTAATTTATTCCTGTAATGCAAATTTTTATCAGCCATTACTTCAGTTTTCAGTGTCACATGATTATTTAAAAATTATTCTAATATGCTGATGTCATTATCAGTGTTGGAAACATTTGTGCTGCTTAATACTTTTTTCAGGATTTTTGATGAATAAAAGGTTAAAAAGAACAGCATTTATTAAAAAAAAAAATCCTTGGTGAATAAAAGTATTAATTATCTTTTAATTTTAATTTTTATTAATTAATTATTCAAATGTCCTGACCCCAGACTTTTATATGGTATTTTATATTGTTACAAAATATTTATATTTTAAATAAACACTGTTCTTTTGTATCTCTTTATTTGTTCAAAAATCCTGGGGGAAAAAATACAGGTTCCAACTAAATATTAAGCAGCACAACTGTTTCCAACATTGATATAAATCAGCATATTAGAATGATTTCTGAAGGATCATGTGACATTGGAGACTGGAGTAATGATGCTGAAAATGCAGCTTTGTATCACAGGAATAAATTACATTTTAAAATATATTTGCATAGAAAACAGTTATTTTAAATTGAAATAATATTTCACAATATTACATTTTTGTTCTGTATTTTTGATCAAATAAATGCAGCCTTGAAGAGCATAATGAGCGTCTTTAAAAACCATTAAAAGTCTTAATGACCGCAGACTTTTGAGCAGCAGTGTATATGATCTGTAAAATATAGCTCTTTAGTAATTTTTTTTTTTTTTCCCTTCTCAGCACCCAAGCATGGAGAAGTCTAAGGGGGCAAAGAGGAGATCGTCCAGTCAGCGGCAGAGCGGCCATAAACAAAAAAGGAAAGGATCTTCATCAGGTAAACAAGACATTTGTTAAGTTATTTTTATTTTAAATGTGTGGTGTTTTTGATTTACGTGCATCAAATGCTTTAATAGTGTGCAGTGCAGCATGTCTTGGTTTTGGCAGAATTTTTCCCTATTCATTTTCTTTAAAGGGATAGTTCATCCAAAAATGAAAACTCTGTCATAAATTATTCTCCCTCCCTGTCGTTTCAAACCCATAAAAACTTTATTCATCTTTGGAACAAAAATTAAGATATTTTTGATGAAATCCAAGAGGTTTCTGACCCCCCCATAGACAGCAAAATAGCTGAAATGTTCCCAGACCCAGAAAGGTAGTAAGAACATTGTTAAAATTGTCCAAGTGCATCAGTGGTTCAAACATAATTTTACGAAGCAACGAGAATACTTTTTGTGCACAAAAATATCTTAATTTGTGTTCCAAAGATGAACAAAGGTCATACGGGTTTAAAACGACATGAGAGTGAGTAATTATTGACAGAATTTTCATTTTTGTGTGAACTGTTCCTTTAAATGCAACATGGGTTATATAAGTGTAGGTTGCATAAACCAATCGAATGGCACTGAAGTGAATCACAACGTTATGAAACTTGATTTAAAAATCTATTGGGAATGTATGATCTGGCAATAAATGTTTACCTTGAATGTAATGCAAATTCTTTTGAATTAAAAAAGGACCAGATGCGTAAATATGATTTATCTTTCTCCAGATGGAGCTGGCCCCTCCAAAAAACCCAGGGATTTGAGAAGTCCAACTGATCTTGACGTGGTGCTCGATACTTTTCAGGAGTTTGTCAGTGAGTATAAGTAAGTGTGATATGCACTAATCAGTCCAGTGTTTTAATAATTAATCTAATTAATTAAAAAGTGCTTAAATATTTCCCTCTGGTTTCTGCAGGCAGACCGTAAACTCTGAAGCAGTCAAGCGCTCCATTGATGCCGTCAGTCGCTCTTTTGAGGAGCAGCTCTCAGAGATAGTGAGATTGTTTTTCAGATGTTATATAAAATAAACGGAAATGTTGCTAATGTCATAATTATAAAAAAATATGTTATTTATTCATAGATCACAGCAACAAAGGAACTCAAGAATGTGAAAAGAGAAAATAACAAGGTGATACTTCATTACATGACTCATCTGGGCAGTATACACTATGCATCAAAAGTTTGGAATAATTAAGTTTTTTATTTTTTAATGTTTTTAAAACAAGTCTCTTAAACTCACCAAGACTGCTTTTTATTTGATAAGAACAGTACCAGTAATATTGTGAAATAATATTACAATTAAAAAGCATATTAGAACGATTTCTGAAGGATCATGTGACAATAAAGACTGGAGTAATGATGATGAAAATTCAGCTTTGCATCACATAAATAAATTACATTTTGAAATATTCTCAAATAGAAAGCAGTTATTTTAAATGTTAATAATATTTCACAATATTGCTGTTTTTACTGCATTTTTAATCCGATACATGCAGCCTTAGTGAGCAGAAGAGGATTCTTTCAAAAACATTCAAAGCTTCTGACGTATTTGAATAAAATTATTTGAGTAGCAGTGTTGCTTTGCAGACAGTAACTGTATTGTTCTGTCTTTCAGATCAATAGCGCTATTAATAAGAAGAGGAGCAGACTTGTGGAAGCCAATAATGAGCTCATTAAGTAAGCACTGGAATGTTAGCATGATTATTGTTACATTTTAGATCTGTTTTTCTTAAGGGGAGACACTGCAGGCAAAGACGCTGTTTTTGGCATGCACCTATCAAGTTTGAGGTTTTGGGCTTTTTGGTTTTGCATAAAGGGTTTTTTCAGACTAGTGGAAAGAATCCAAAAAAATCCAAGTGTTAAGTGTTTCTTTTATAGCACTTTATCTATTTGTGTCAATAGATTTCGATTACAATGCATATTTTTTTTAAGGCCGTTTTCTTAAAATTCCCCATAACTCTTCACTTCAGTAGCACTTACACACACCAAACTTTACATTTTTATTCCTGTCTATATCCTGAAGGTTTTTACAGAGGGATTTGTTTAAAACAACACTTTATCTTTAATTATATATGCATGTGTGTGTTTTCTGTCTGTTCTAAGTTTTTTCTGAATTATGGCATGATGACATGAGGTACCCAAAATCCCCTCTGTAAAAACATTTGACTCTTAAAGTCAAAAAAATTTTTTACAAGAATTTGAAACTGACTTCATCCAGTGTTTAGATTTTTGTACTAGAAATGTATGCAAATTAGTGCAAATTTAAACCTAACATTTTGGAAAACTTGTAATACAAAAAATGTTTGCAATTATCAAAGTAATCACCATAAGTCACCATAATTTGAAAACTGGACTTTCCTTGCTCTTTTATACTGTTAAATAGAAATTGCTTGTTCAATTCATAGTAATGAATTTATAACTGTAAAATAATGAGTTTCTTGTCTCAGGGGAAAGACAAAGCTGAGAAACCTTCAGAAAGATCATGATGAGATGGAAAAGAGACTCAAAGCTCTGAGAGAAGGATCTTCTTTGCTCACAAACCTTCGGGAGATCAACAGGAAGTACCTGAAGCACCGCATGGCTCATAAGGATGAGGTGGAAACGGTGAGGAACTCTGAAATTGTTAAGCTTTCTGTGCGTAAACTTGCTGTACAACCAAACCATCTTGTCATATTTTACGGGATATGTGGGGTTTGTTGTTCTTTGGTTCATTTCTCATTTAATTTTTATCTTTTGTCTGACAGTATGGCCCCTCCTGTATGCCTGCCATGTTAATGGAAGCCAGGTGCATTATGGGAACAGAGCACCAGCTAAAGACTGTCAACGACCATCTACAGCAGGTCTTAGATGAAACTGAAAATGAATAACTAACACACTGTACAGCTCAACAAATAAACTTTTTTAATGTAATTGTACACTTTGGCACAGTTTTTATTAGTTTTGGTAATTTATGCTAATTGAATTATTATTATCTCTAATACTGTTATTTCAAGTCTTCTGAAAATACATTTAAAATCACACTCCAAAAAGTCTTTTTACAGCTTCTATTATATATGCTTTAAGAATACTTTATTTTTTATTATTTGTCATGCATTAATATTTAGAGTAAAGTTTGAAATTGTGCATATTCATTTAGACCTTTTGTCCTATAATGCCCCACCTGAGCTTGTCTGATAAGAGGATCATGTAGACACTGTGCTTTAGGCTGAAAATGATCTCAGTGGTGTTTCAGCAGCTGTTTTTGTGTATTCGGGCCTTATCACAGAAATTGTGAAGTGCACATTTTGGGTGACTGAACATGCAAAAATCTGGATAGATATGATAAAAATAAGTAGGTCCATATGCTTGCAACAAGTTGACAGAAAAACATTTTATTTCAGCCAGTTGCCAAGGCAGCATTTGTAACTTTCCTTCAGTGTAACTTATACTAAAATAAGTCAAACAGAAATAAAAATAAAGAAAAGGATATAGGCTTTAAAAAAACATGAATACAAACACTGTGTTCTCACCTGAATGATCCACAGCTGTGGGGTTTTTTTGTTTAGTGGTAGTTGTTCATTAAGTCCCTTGTTTGTCCTGAACCGTTAAACTGCCTGCTGTTCTTCATAAAAATCCTTTAGGTCCCACAAATTCATTGGTTTTCCAGCATTTTTGTATATTTAAACCCTTTCCTACATTGACTGTGTGATTTTGAGATCCATTGTTTCACACTGAGGACAACTGAGGGACTCATTTCATTCTTTTGAATTTGAAGATCAGGGTTACTTTAACTTATTTTGTCTTCTGTAGCCTCTTAAGGGCAGTACTAAATGAAAAAAAAAAAAGATATTTAGGCACAATAAGAAAAATGTACACATCTTTATTTTTAATGCATTGTGTTTACTTCTGGAGCATCAGTGAGCATTTGAATCTTCTGTAATAGTTGCATATGAGTCCCTCATTTGTCCTCAGTGTAAACAGATGGATCTCAAAATCATACGGTCATTGTTGAAAAGGGTTCAATTACACAAAAACGATGGAAAACCAAACAATTTGTGGGAACTGAAGGACGTTTCTGAAGAACAGCAGTCATTTTAACTGTTCAGCACAAAAAAAAGGGACTCACAAAAAACTATCCCTAAACAAACAAACAAACAAACAAAAAAACAGCTGTGGATCATTCAGGTAACAACACAGTATTAAGAATCAAGAGGATGTAAACTTTTGAACGGGGTCATTTTTATGTAAACGTCTTTTATGTGAAATATCTTATTCTAGTCAGTACAAAAAAAAAAACATTTTGGTAAAACATTTTGCAGATCCTGAAAGTATGTAAACTTTTGACCTCAACTGTAGTTATTTATAAATGTTAGCGTACACTTTTAATCAAAAACATTTTACAATTTAGGAATAAAATGGATCTGTTTTTAAATTTTAATATGGAAATAGTCGAGAGAGTTGGGCATCAAAGAAGAAAGGACATTTATTTTATGTCTTTCACCTGTGAGCATTAAAAGTCAGGGTTTATATGCTTTTGATACATAAATATATATGTTTAAAAATTTGTAATTAAAAGCAGACAAAAAGCAGGTCTGCATAAAGGGCTGTGCCGATTCCATTTTGACTGATTCTTGGTTATTTAGAACACTTTTCTCCAGTGTGTGTAGTTATAGTTTAAGTGTAGCTCATTGTTCATGGATGACTGATGGATGTAGGGTGTGCATGTTTTCCGTCAATCCAAGTTCCTTGAGAATCCAGAAAAACCACCAAGTCACTGTTGACATTTGATCTGAATGTTGTGAGTGGGCGTTCAGATCAGTTTGGTATGTTATCTTTATGCTCACTGTAAGCAGCTCATCTGATATTTGTTCCTGTTCACATTGATTGCCCTTTGTTAAAGGTTTTAATGACTGCACAGGTAGAATTTTGCTTTCACAGTCTTGCCATCAGTGGTTATTTGCCTGAAACAGTCTGCCAGGTTTAGTTTTGCTAGTTGAGCTGTTCATGATTTCTATTCCTTGGATGTTTATATATCTAACAAGTTAGTTGGAATAATTCAGATCTGTCATGGAACTAGTAGACTAAACCACTTTTTGTTGCTAAACGGTTCATCTTACATGTCTGATCTTGTTCTCTTGCCAGTCAAGATTAAAAAAAGTTTGCTTAGTACTTGTTTTTGAGCTTGGACAATGAGACAGTCAAAGGGTGCATTTTTTGTTTTGACATGAAATTGTACTAAACACTAAATTATTATTATTATTTTTTTAATTATTACAAATGCACTTGCATAAACCATTTGAGGGGTGTCTGAAAGGCACGTCTCTCTTAACAAATTGCAAGTTTAATACACTGACAAATAACTTATTTTTCTTTATTTACTTTGACCAAATACAGTACAAAGAACATCAGTTTACATAGTGTATGGCTGCCTTCAAGCGAGCCTGGGAAACCCATTCTTCTGAGTCTGGTGTTTATCATCGAGTTCAAAAGTCAAGTTTTGGAAGTAAATTAAGTTTTTAATATTAGATACATTTTAAAGCATCATATGTGCTGAAAAACTACATTTCCCATGATGCTGTAAAGAGAATTACAGCATCACTAAATCAAATGATGTAATCAATTCGCTCTCAATGTGTGCCTGTGCGTAAAAATACATATATGAATAGCTTTATCCATTTTTAATTTAATTATGTTATGTAAAATATCTATTCAATTATTTATGCAAGGGATCACAACTAAATATGAAGTTGTGAAGTTAAGTGATTAACACCACTGGTTACAAACTTGCTTTCCACTCGCTGATCTCTCTATATATACATTAAAGATACATAGCCTAATATTAGCTATCTACTATATATTATAGAGCAGTGTTTCCACCACATTTCAAGTGGACAAATTCAAATCACAATGCTGCAAGTTGTATCATGTAGAATTTCAAGTTTCCTGTTTTTAAGTATGACTTTGTGTGCTATGACATTTTTTGACTCCATAATACTGTATACCAAAGGGGAAAAAAATACCAAAATCAACATCATGCCGTACTTTACTCAGCTGTGTGTGTGTGTGTGTGTGTGTGTGTGTGTGTGTGTGTGTGTGTGTGTGTGTGTGTGTGTGTGTGTGTGTGTGTGTGTGTGTGTGTGTGTGTGTGTGTGTGTACCTGGTATTCATCACGTTGTGGGGACCAAATGTCCCCACAAGGATAGGAATACCAGTAGATTTTGACCTTGTGGGGACATTTCTCAGGTCCCCATGAGGAAACAGGCTAATAAATCATGCACAATGAGTTTTTTTGAGTAAGTAAAAGTATGCACAATCTCCTGTGAGGGCTAGGTTTAGGTGTAGGGTAGGTGTAGGGCGATAGAAAGTACGGTTTGTACAGTATAAAAACCATTACGCCTATGGAATGTCCCCATAAAACATGTAAACCCAACGTGTGTGTGTGTGTGTGTTCAAGCCATGCCACACAACTTTTCACTAACGTCCCACAGTTTTTTGGCGATTCCATCATCTCTGGCTTCGGGCTTGACTTGCACCAGCTGACAGTCAGAAAAGTATCGTCCGCTCAGGTGCTCGATGTTCTCTTGTAGTGCGCAATACAGAGTCGTCTGAGCCCCGGACACCGGGTCAGTCGCCCAGAACTTGTTAACAATGCCCTTGATAATGCGTGTGTGCCATTCATTGATGTCACGGGCCAGCTCTGATCTTACTGACCCTGAAACAGATCAAACATGGAAAACAAACCGCAAGAGGGTGAGAAGTGGATTTTTTTGTTGTTGTTTTCTTGGATCCCTGCTGTTCTCATGGTTTTTTCTCATCTTTTGAAAGGTCTTAAAAAGTCCCTCCATGAATTAAATTGAAGCAGGAAGTCATGGCCTAAAATGCTTTCCAGTGCAATATCTAAACATCCTTAAATCAAGATCCATTTACTGGAGATGCAAACTGTAGATATGCAGTCTCGTTTCTTTAAATTAAACCACAAAAAAAAGTCAGTTAAGATTTTTCTTTCTGATAGATTTCATAAGTTTCGTTTTTATCATAAATTCACTCCATTGACATTTGCATGTAGAGAACATACTGATGTATACCCTTGAATTTATTCCTTAGATTTTCATCAGTTGGCCTTGAAAAGGACTTGCTGTAAATTTGGCGAATTGATCACTAACCTGGATGGAGACTGTAGCATGTGACATTGGTTCCCTCGAGTCTCTTGGCCAGTTCATGGGTGAAGAGCACATTACAGAGCTTGCTGTGGGTGTAGGCCCTGAATAAATCAGCGTCGGATGATCCCAGAGCGAGCTTCTTGTGTGTATTGATGCAGTCGAAATCAATAGTGCCCAGATCATGACCACAAGACGACACATTGACCACCCTGCTTGGTGCACACTCCTTTAGACGCTCCAACAGAAGATTGGTCAACAGGAATGGACCGATATGATTGACACCGAGGATCATCCCGAGGCCATCTTCAGTGCGTCCTGGAGTGGCCAATGCTGAGCAACACAACAAACACATGTTGTTAATTCCTGATGCAAAGCTGAACTTTCAGCAGCTTTTCTCAGCATGCTTTGTGGATACTAGAATTCTAGAGTATTGATGCTGAGAATTCAGCTTTGCATCTCAAGAATAAATTATATGTTAAAATATATTCAATATAAATATATTGCTTTTTAAAAACATTACAAAGCTTAGTTATTTCAAGTGTTTGACAGGTAGTGTATGTTTATTGAAGTTTTAACCTTAAGTTTGCTTTTTTACCTGCATTGTTGATGAGCAGGTCCAGTCTTGGCTCGGCCTTCAGGAAGGTTTCGGCAAAAGATCGGATAGATTTCTGACTTGCGAGATCCAGTTGCATGAAGACCACAGCATCATTCCCAGTTTCCTGTAAGGGAAATATCAGTTTTATCAGTTACTATGTTTGTGCAATAGATAAAGCGTGAAGTTGTAGCTTAATAATTAGTGAACTGGGACAAAGGTATTTTTCATATCTTGTAGTCGAGACTTTGTTATTACAAACACACAGACCTCTAGAAATATTCTCTGTGACAACTACCTTTAGTGTTCCCAGAGATGTCACTCACCATCTTGATTTCTTGTACTGCTTCTTCTCCTCTCTGTTTGCTGCGGCAGGCTAGAATCACTCTGGCTCCTCTCATGGCTAGCTGTGCGGCAGTCGCCTTCCCAATGCCAGTGTTGCCACCTGTCAGACACAACAGATAAAATATGTATTCTTTGGACAGGTACAGAGTCAGAGCTTCATGTAAAGTAACTTTATTTAGAACAGTGATTCTTAACATTTTGAAACCAAAGCACCCATCATCCACATCGATACTCAATGTGTAACTAGAAAAATCTATATTGATTATAAAACCGCATTGTACAATTTCATTAATATACATGACTTTTCTAGGTCTGTAGGTCACACTTCATTAAAAGTTAAAACAAGTTTGCTAAGGGCTTAGTAGGTTTGGTTGCTTTTATTTATTTATTTTTACCTAAAACTATAACTGATAACCCTATTTAATTTAGAAGACAAGACGATGTGGAAACACCTCAAGTTCTGTGACTTTATTGGACAGAAAGATCATATATGATGTTTAATATCACAAAAACATTAAATTAAATATAAAACGACAGCAATTTAATAAGCTATTGTTGTCTCTTCAGATTTTTAACCTAGACAAAAATGACTCTTACAAAAGAGATCTCATAAGTGTTTCTTTAAAACTGTTTCCTGTCATATTTGCCATATTGTTAGTCATATTGTATTTTTAATTTCTTCTAAGGAATTTTAGGAGAAACATCTAAGTAGTTGAGCTCTGAAAAACAACCTTTGAGAAATCTTGCACAGTACTTGTAAACAAAAGTCACCTACCTGTTACAATCACCGTTTTCCCATATAGTTTGGCAGTGCCAGTGAAGGTCTTCCTATGAACAAAAATCCTATGACCAATGTAATATGCAACCAATAAAGCCACAATAAATAAAAAGAAAATCATTTTTGCGGTTGTATGCGCAGCAGTCAGAAGTCTTAGCCTGATCTGAGTTGAGTGTCGACCCTATATACAGAAGCTGAATGAACAGTGCAGATCTGTAAATGCTGCCTGAAAGTGTGGAATGTGGGTGTGAAATAACAACGTCCAGATGATAAAGGACGTTTACTCTCAGCCTTTACAACACAGTGAGTCACTTTTGTTAGGTTAGAGAGCTAAAGTCACTGCTGCATGATAAAGTGTAATGTTCTTGTGTTTGTAAATGATCCTGTGCCTCAGGATGTTCCTCAACTTTTCTCCAGTCCATTTCTCATGTTCAGAACATGTTATGACTGACTTTGCAAATGCAAATGCCTACAACTTGTGTTTTTTTTTTTTTCAAAGGATCATAAAACTATTGTCAGTATTCTGTGTACAGCTACTTTTATTAATATACTTTTGTGTTTGATAAAGCCTTAAATTTGTTAAAAAAATATGAATAATTTCGTCTAGCACTGTCAGTGAACTCATCAAAAGCAGAAAGCTTGTCTCAGTGTGTTTATTTTTTGCGCTAACAGTCTATTTTCCATTTATTCTCATAGTGACTTTGCATTTTTCAGAAACACTTAAGACAACTTCCATAAATCAAACCACTAATGAGTTCACTTTGTTGTTTGGCTACCCTATTACTAAGTTTTCAGCTGTATACGGTGCTGTTATTATTAGAAAGGGTACGTACCGCCATATACCCTCTATGGCCAGAAAAAAAAAACATTTAAAAAAAAGCTATGAATTGATTTGCATTTTAATGAGTGAAATTTTGTTGCCCTATCAATCAGCAAGATTTCTGGCTCCCAGCTGTCTTGCTCCTAATCTTAGTTTGTTACCTGTATAAAAGACATCTGTCCACAGACGCAATCAATCAGATTCCAAACTCTCCACCATGGCCAAGACCAAAGAGCTGTCCAAGGATGTCAGGGATAATATTGTAGACTTACACAAGGCTGGAATGGGCTACAAGACCATCACCAAGCAGCTTGATAAGAAGGTGACAACAGTTGGTGTAATTATTCGGAAATGGAAGAAACACAAAATCACTGTCAGCATTCCTCGGTCTGGGGCTCCATGCAAGATCTCACCTCGGGGAGGTATCAGCCCAGAACTATATGAGAGAATCTTGTCAGGACTGAAATCCTGCAGTGCCTGCAAGGTCCCCCTGCTCAATAAAGCACATGTACAGGCCCGTCTGAAGTTTTCCAGTGAACATCTGAATGATTCAAAGGAGAACTGGGTGAAAGTGTTTTGGTCAGATGAGACCAAAATCAAGCTTTTTGGCATCAGCTCAACTCGCCATGTTTGGAGGAGTAATGCTGCCTATGACCGATGATGGATGGGGACATGTTTTGCCAGGGCTTTGAAGCCAGCCAGGGCATTAAAAATGGGTCGTGGATGGGTATCCCAGCATGACAATGACTCAAAACCTACAGCCAAGGCAACAAAGGAGTGGCTTGAAAAGCACATTAAGGTCCTGGAGTGGCCTAGCCAGTCTCCAGATCTTGATCTTACAGAAAATCTGTGAAGGGAGCTAAAGGTTTGAGTTGCCGAACGTCAGCCTCGAAACCTAAATGACTTGGATAGAATCTGCTAAGAGGAGTGGGATGAAATCTTTCCTGAAATGTGTGCAAACCTGGTGGCCAACTACAAGAAACATCTGACCTCTGTCATTGCCAACAAGTACTAATTGGCCTTTTTCACACTTCCGGGTTCTGTGTTTCCGGCGTTCGGCAACGCAGGGTAAAGTTACTTCCGGTATCTATAGAGCAGAGAGTAAGAATGGCGGCGTCTAAGATTAAGTGTTGCTGTAGCGTCCCTCAGTGCACAAATTCTAAACAAAAACAACCATATTTGAGTTTTCATGGGTTTCCTTTAAACGAAGACCAAAAAAGGGAATGGGTTGTTGCTATCAGACGGGATGAAGGCTCTACATTTGTAATTCGGAGAGGTAGCACGTATGTCTGTAGTCAGCATTTTACTGCTGCCGATTACGTTCCAGGAAGTTCGCGGCTGAAAGTTGGTGTCCTTTCCAGTCGTTTTCCATGGAACGATTTTCATGTACCCCCTCAAAGGCTGTCAGCATTTGAGAGAACTGCCGTTCGACTCGGCATGGATGTACGTGTTCAGGAGCAGCCGGCGGTCTTAGAAGATGCACCCAATGAATCTGTGCAAGTTGAGGAACATGATTACGCGGCACACCCACCTGCCGGTAAGCACTTATGTTAACGTTTGCTTATTGGTGATTCTATAATTGCAGGTACATTGTGTCATTTTTTTCAGCTTTATCAAATAGTTATGTTATTAATAATTTTAATTATTGGCTACTCGTTGTCATTAATCACAGGATGTAAAAGGCCATAACAATATTTTTTTCTGTAAATAGTGTCCTATGTAGCTGAAAATCGTATTTGCTTCTTGAATTGACTGTTATGTGTGTGTCTCTGTCTGTGTATAACTGTCAATAATGTTACATACTATCAACATTCTCACTCTACTGATGGTAACATTATTGAGACAAATTCAAACAACTAGAAATCATGATTTTCAATAATAAAATAAGCAATTATATATCACACAGTTACAAGTTAATAGCAGAAAAAAATTTTGGACACCAAATGTATCTGCAATTATAGAACCACCCTTATGTCTTTGGTGCTAACAGTGCGATATGAAAAAAATAGCATGATTAGTTTCTAACTTTATTTTATTTTATTTTTTCATTTTATAGGTGCATTAGATGAGGCTCTGCAGTACATTGAACAGCTGGAGGCGAGGCTGCAGAAAATGTCACTGGAGAAACAAACGACAGTGAACAGATTTTGTGTTTCTGATCAAACAATCAGATATTACACAAAGTTTCCCTCACAAGAAGTTTTCCAGGTGTTCTGGGAGTCTATTTGTTTTATCTGTTATCTCGTTTGTTGTCTTATTGTGTCCATTGTCCTATTGTGCTTTTGTGGTGTTATTTATTGTTATTGTATCTTGTGCAGCACTTTGGAAACCTTGTGTTTGTTTAAATTGTGCTATATAAATAAAATTGGATTGGATTGGATTGGATTTGTCCATCTGCCAGCAATCTGGTGTACTGGACCAAGGCACAGAGGATGGGGCATGAAGCATTCCCAAGTCCTAGCCCTGCACGGAAGATCCAGCTCATAGATGAACTGTTCATCTACTGCTGTCGGGTAGCTGCTGGACTGAGGGAACAAGTAATTGCTGACATTTTCGGGGTAAGCGTGGCCACGGTGAGCAGGACCATTATAACCTGGGCTAATTACTTGTTCTTTGTGTTGGGTTCAGTACCCATTTGGATGTCCAGGCAACAAATAGGCTCCTCCATGCCAGAGAACTACCATTTGTTTAGTCCAAACCTGCGAGTCATCCTGGATTGCACAGAAATCCGCTGTGAAAGCCCTACATCACTGACACTCCACTCTGAGATCTTCTCCAATTACAAGAGCACTACCACATTCAAAGGTCTGGTTGGGGTAGCTCCATGTGGTGCAGTGACTTTCATCTCCCAGCTCACCGGTTCAATCTCTGACAAAGAAATAACCAAGAAGTCTGGCATTTTGGACCTGCTTGAGCCTGGAGATGTGGTCATGGCAGACAAGGGGTTCACCATTGAAGATATGCTCTCCAGTGTTGGCGCTAGACTGAGCATTCCACCTTTCAAATTTGCCAAGCAGTTCAGCAAACAGGACTGTGAAAAAACACACAATTGCACGCCTCAGAATTCTGGTGGAAAGGGTGATTCGAAGGGTCAAGGAAAACCACATCTGGGATTCTGTTGTGCCACTTACCTTGTCAGGAAGCATTAATCAGATCTGGCATAATTGCTGTTTTATGGTTAATTATCAGGGACCCATGTTTCTTGAGCAGTGAATGTATATATTAGATTTTTTAGAATGATTGTGATTATTACAATAGTAGTGTTTTAGTTATAACTTTTAGTTTTTTGGAATAAACATTTTTATTACTTGTTCAGTTAGTTGCAGTGCATACCTTTAATACTTAACATCATTAAATGTTTATTTATTTTTGAAAAAAAAAATGTTTTACTTTGTATTGTAAAGTAAAAGTTGATCTAATGTATATTGAAATTATTTATACTAAAGTTCCCGAAAATAATTTGACAGACACAATGAAAAATTTAACAATGAAATGTCTTTTTTAATAATTCATATAAAAATAAAAATGTGTCAAAACTCAGTTCTGGTGTTCATTGTTATTTCACACACTGTATTAAATGTAAATATATACAATAAGTAAACATGTATGCTTATCATATATATTACAGAAGATCTAATATAAAATATAATGTATAATGTAATATGTCCATGTTATGTACATATTTACATCTAAATAAAAGCAAGTACTACATATTTAATATTATAATTTGTGTTACAAAAGATTACTACAAAATATGCTACATACTACTTAACTACATAACATATACTTACTATTAATGTAAGAATAAATCAAATCAATATTATCTTACTACACTATATGACTATAACTGTCCGTTTATACCATTGAAAGATAGACATCCATGTAAACATTATAATAGTACATGTCTAGCTTGTCTTTCATTGATGCTATGAAGACATCATCTCGCCAGGTCCTCTGTACTGTGAAATCTGATTTTGTGTCAGTCACAAAGTCACACCAATGTAGACCAGTAACTGCAAGCTGACCTTGGACTTACCAGTAGTACTTGTGGGTCTCTTTGAGTTTGGCTTGTCCTTTTTGAATTTTTATAAATGGAACCTGAGCAATGTTGTCAGCAGATGTGCTTTTTACCTCTACTAGTCCAAATTGGAATGTTTCAGATGGATCATGCACTCGTCCATCTGGACTAGCTCCCAGATGTGGTGCTTCTGGGTTGATAATAAAGCCACATGGTAGGACACTAACACTGGTTGTCTCAGAATATTTTTTCAAAATATCTGGCTCAAGTTCAAGGCCACGTTTCATAGCACTTGTCTGCCTTGTGCCCTTAATGATTCTTGCTGCCAATGACTGACTAGCTGAATCCCCAACCACGTGACAAACCTCCCGGAACCTGCTTGCAGTAACCCTTGATTTCCGGATTTGTCCCCAAGCAGTACATTTTGACTGTAGTCTTGTGGCCTTTTCAATCTGGCAAGCTGAACTGTGAGTAACCTTTAGACTCCAGATGAAGTGCTTGATGGTGTGTAGGCACAAATTTAAAATTACAGCCAAACTGACAACCAAGCACAGGTAGTGGGGGGAAATTAATATCAGGAACAACTGCAGCTATAGGGGGACATTGGTATGAAAGTGGACTGCCACGAGGTACAGGACCGAATTGTGAGGGGACCAACTATACTTTTGACATGCCCTCTAGTATGTGCGCCAGCAAAGGCTTGGGATTCATCTGACTCAGTTTGGTACCAGATGCCAAGACTTCAGGATCTGGAAGGGGACCTAAAGAGATTAACACAAATTATCAGTCATGAACACATTAAAATGTAGCTGTGTACACACAGAAGGGCTGCACAATATCCCGCATGCGATATCCAATGTGCATCTTGTCAGTAAAGCTGGTTCTGTAATCAGTACTATATCTCCATCACCTGATTACAGAACCGGCTTTACTGACAAGACGTGCATTGGATATTGCATGCGAGATATCGTTCAGCCCTAACACACAAACAGACACACACAGACAGACAGACAGACAGGCACGCACGCACACAGACACACACACACACACACACACACACACACACACACACACACACACACACAGGCACACAGACACACACACACAGACAGACAGACACACACACACACACAGACAGACAGACATGCGATATCCAATGTGCATCTTGTCAGTAAAGCTGGTTCTGTAATCAGTACTATATCTCCATCACCTGATTACAGAACCAGCTTTACTGACAAGATACATATTGGATATTGCATGTGAAATATCATTCAGCCCTAACACACAGACACAGAGAAAGACAGAGTGTTGTGAGTTACCTGTGTAAGCCTTGTATAGGGTAGACTTGATTCCAGTCTTCCCAACTGATTTTGGTTTCAGGACATGAAGTTCCTTCACTGCCTCTGGATGGACTCCCTTAGTACCAAACAAACAAATGCAGTGTTAAAATAAACATTAATAGTTATCAATTGTTTATTGTTACTTAAAGGTTGTATCAGCGATTTCTAGCCTGAAACATAAAGTGTCAAATTCAGCTGAGCTTTCATCACGATCCGCTCGCTGCCTGCCCCATAAATTGTCTGTGAAAAAAACGCGTCTCTCTGGTCAGCCTAGGGTCCGAGATATGCCAAAAAAACAATCGGCACTACCAACCTTTCAACAGATAAACAAACAGTGTTCCAACCAATCAGCGTCAGGGGTTTGGTGTTGCTTTCGCTCCGCCTCCCTCACATCCCTGCACCAGTAGGAAAGTCCACAACACCAAACCCCTGACGCTGATTGATTTAGTGCCGATTGTTTTTTTGGCATATCTCGGACCCTAGGCTGACCAGAGAGACGCGTTTTTTTCACAGACAATTTATGGGGCAGGCAGCGAGCGGATCGTGAAGAAAGGTCAGCTGAAATTGACACTTTATGTTTTAGGCTAGAAATCGCTGATACAACCTTTAATCTGCACTCTTGTTCATTATTAGTCTATAATGCTTTAATGTTTACACATACTTTCTTAGAGTTAATAGTGTTCTTAACAATTGCAGAAAAAAAAAACATGCCTGTGTTCTTGGACGATGCCATCTCTGTGGCTCACTTGTGCAGGCCAGTGGTGGTGGGACGGTTTGTAAATTAAGCTGCACATAGTGGGCCGTCTGATACAAAAGTGCTGTCAGATGGTTTCACAATCCTTTACCAGCTGCACATATATGTAGAAACACTAACGACCTCTTCCGATTCCAATGCCATCTGTTTGAGAAGACAATTGTTTAGCTAATGAATTGTAATTCTATGTTATCAGCTACATTAAGTGCCGTTAAGGGAAAGCTGCAAACAGCAGCAAAAGCAAGAAATATATATATAGTCTGCAACCGCAGATTTAAGAGAATAGTTGCGACAGGTGAAATTGAAAGACAGGGAAATTAAAATCTGAAACCACAGATTGGAGTAACTTTATATCAGAACAATAATAGCTGATCTAATGAACTCATAAGCCAACAGGCACATTAATTACATGTAACCTCAAGTGTGTGGGGCTCCTCATTTTTCCTCATAGAACGATAACACCTAGCTCTCACTACCACCTTCCGATCAACAACATTGGAGACTGAACACATACGAAACGGTTAGCATTCATACTGTTGCAAGTGCTAGCGCCAACTAGTTGTCAACTTACCTTGATAATTGTGTATAAACTCCTCAACAAAGAATTTATAGCCCTTGCTCAGCCTTGCCTCTTTAGTTGTTGAATGCCGTCCAACTATTCTTTCAACATCCTCGAACCTGAGTCGCGGTAGTGTCGAGAGAGAAGCAGCGAAATAACGCTCCATGTTATGGAAACGCCGTAGTTTCAGCTGTGGCGGAAATAACTTTACCCTGCGTGACGTAGTTTCCGGTTGCGCGTGAAAAAGGCTTATTCATGTTTTAAGAAAGGGTTCAAATACTTATTTCACTCATAAAATTGCAAATCAATTTATAACTTTTTTAAAATAGTTTTTTTTTTCTGGATTTTTCGTTGTTCAAATAAACCTACCATTAAAAATATACACTGATCATTTCTTTGTCAGTGGGCAAACATACAAAATCAGCAGGGGATCAAATCATTTTTTCCTCACTGTATTACCCTACCGAGGGAACTTAAATGCGTTCTCCGTGGTTGCAATGGGGAATGCTTTCAGCATGACTGGTGTCTCAAGCAAACATCTAAACACAACAATAACATTGGCCAGCGAAATTATGTCACTACCAAAAAAGTTGTAGCAGAAAAACTCACCCTTTTTCTAGAGAAACACGAGTTATTTGACAAATTCCAGTCTGGTTTTCGCAAAAAACATTCCACAGAAACGGCGTTACTTAAAGTTTCAAACGATATTATGATGTCAGCTGACTCTAAAAAATATTCAGTGCTGGTCTTATTGGACCTCTCATCAGCTTTTGACACAATTGATCATAATATTATGATTAATAGACTTCGTGATCTGTTTGGTATGTTGGGATCAGTTTTAAAATGGTTTTCATCCTACCTGTCTGGTAGAAGTTTTAGTGTTAATATGAATCAGATTATGTCTGAAACTGCAGAGTTGTCGTGTGGGGTACCTCAGGGTTCTGTCTTGGGTCCTATCTTGTTCCTCTTGTATATATTTCCTCTCGGTCAGGTTATTAGTTAGTTTAGCGACATATCTTACCACCTATATGCGGATGATATCCAACTGTATTGTTCCTTTAAGGAAACTGAGTTGTCTAAATTGTCTTCTTTAGTTAACTGTCTGACCAGTATTAAACAGTGGTTATGTGAGAACTTTTTGCTTCTGAATTCTGACAAAACAGAAACACTAATCATCGCCCCTGAAAGTAAAATCCCAAAGATTATACAATATATTGGTGACTTAGGCTCGTCTGTCCAACCGAGCCGCAGGAGCTTAGGTGTTGTCTTCGAGTCAGCTATGTCATTGGAGCTTCATTCTAAACAATTAGTTAGAAACTGCTTTTTTCAACCGAGGAACATTTCCAAATTAAGATCATTTGTGACCAAAGGTGAGTTAGAGATGATTATTCATGCGTTCATCTCCTCACGTTTAGACTACTGTAACAGTCTTTTTACGTGTTTGAGTAAAAAGGAGCTTCATCGTCTCCAGGCTGTTCAGAACTTTGCTGCAAGGCTTTTAACTCACGTTAAGAAAAGAGAACACATCACACCTGTTTTAGCATCACTTCACTGGTTACCAGTTCAGTATAGAATTCATTTTAAAATCCTGGTTCTTACCTTTAGAGCCTTGCATGGCCAAGTCCCTACCTACATCACTGACCTGATACAGCTTCACATTCCTACCCGGAGTCTCAGGTCTTTAGATCAGATGCTATTAGTTGTTCCCCACACTCATTTTAAAACTAGAGGGGACCAGGCATTTCAGGCAGTCGCTCCCAGGCTGTGGAATGCTTTGCCTCTTGTTCTACGTTGCGCGAACTCAGTTGATTCTTTTAAAAAAGAATTGAAGAATTTGCTCTTCAAGCAGGCTTTTGGTTAGTCGAGGGGTTTTTATGGTTGTTTGTTGTGTTTGCTGTTTGTATTTTGTGGGATGTATTTAAATTGTTCTTGTATTACATTTTACTGTGAAGCACTTTGTGATGTCTATCTGTGAAAAGTGCTATATAAATAAATTTTACTTGCTTACTTACTACCATTGTAACCGCAATCTAAAAGGGTGCTAAAAGAACATGCCATCCTTTACAGGGACTGTTATGTATTCCAGTAAGAATTTGGTTCTTTATGTTTCCTCCTTGCCATCCAAACCCCTTCAGAATACAAGGGGTTTGAATCTGCCATTGGCAGATCTATGGCGGCTGTGGTGGTGATGAAGAGGTTGGTGAATGACCACCATCGTGTACAGTGCTTTAGCCTGATGAACCTGCTGCAACACCATGGCATGCAAAGCAGAGGTAGCCTCAGAAGCACTGCCAGTTAGAATAGACCAGTACTTACAAGCCTGGAAATGAAGACGTGGTTTGCCCCGCCAGGTGACAGCAGTATTTGGACACGATTGCATCACAATCAACTGCTCCACCGAGGGGATCTCCGTATAGTAGAGAGCTTGAGACTTGGCTTAAAAAGGTGGACAAATCAGGTCTTCCAGGGAGGTTTAAAGCTGGATTTAACTGCATTATATCCTGCTCTAAATCCTGTGGCCCTTGCTAGTGTACAAAGTGCCCATAACATCTATTGAAGGAGAGAAAAGAGAGAAAGATCAACAGCTATTTGCAAAGGTGGCTTGGTCTACCAAGCATTCAAAGTTCATGGTGTCAATTACAAAGGAAGTATGGCAGAAAAATCATTAGAAGTGATCTTGTTAAACGGCTAAAGATCCCAACCAGAGTAACATCAACACAGCTTCATCCAGATATAATCATTGTCTCAGACTCCACCAAGCAACTTGGGATCTTGCTGGAGCTCATTGTGCCTTGGGAGGAGGTGGGCTGCAGAGGATTAGCAGGGCAATCATTCTAGGTATGACAGAGGACGCAAAAAGAAAGGTGATTAGATCTGCAACTGATGCCTCAGAGAAAACCACTAGGTGGCTTTAGATTA
>NC_133376.1:14729704-14752279 GCF_049309525.1 Garra rufa
CAGAAAATGAATAACACAAGAATAAATTATATTTTACAATATATTCACACAGAAAACTGCTATTTTAAATTGTAATAATATTTCACAATATTACTGTATTTACACTATATTTTTTATAAAATTGATTTTGAAATGCAGCAATGGGTAAGCATAAGTGACTCCAAAACTTTAAAAATGTTATTTTATGTTTATTTTAAGCTTTTTACATGTAGTGTACATATGTTAAAGTTTTAACCTTTTTTTACCTGCATTGTTGATGAGCAGGTCCAGTCTGGGCTCGGCCTTCAGAAATGTTTTGGCAAAAGATCGTATGGATTTCTGACTTGCAAGATCTAGTTGCATGAAGATGACAGCATCATTCCCAGTTTCCTATAAGGAACATATCAGAATGTTTTAACCATTACAATGCTTGTACAATAGATAAAGCATAAAGTTGTAGCTTAATAATTAATGAAATTCTCCACTTTGACAACTAGCCCGGTCTTTCCCAGATCAGGGTAAAACCGGAGCTGTCACTCACCATCCTGATTTCTTGTGCTGCTGCTTCTCCTCTCTGTTTGCTGCGGCAGGCCAGAATCACTCTGGCTCCTCTTACGGCCAGCTGTGCGGCAGTCGCCTTCCCAATGCCAGTGTTGCCACCTGTCATACATAGACAGGCAGAGAGTCATAGCTTCATGCTAAGTGTGTGAACTAACTATATTCAGAACAGTTATTCTTAACATTTTGACTCCAAAGCATCCATCGTCCACATCAATATTCAAAGCATAACTAGAAAAATCTATACTGATTCTAAAAATGCACATGCCATTTTATGATTTCATTAATATACATGACTTTTCTGGGTCTGTAAGTCACAAAAAAAATATAAAAATATAAACTTCAAGTTTGCTCAGGGACCTTAGTAGGTTTGGTTGCTTTTATTTATTTATTTTTTACTAAAACTATTATGATAATAACCCTATTTCATTTAGAAGACAAGACAACATGTACTTTTGGGTACCAAAATGCAGTTTTGTTATTTTATAAGACAGAAAGATCACATATGACATCTTTAATATCACAAAACTGTTAAAGGGGTCCTATTATGCTTTTTCACTTTTTGAAATTTAGCCAGTGTGTGGTGTGTACAGTCGTGGCCAAAAGTTTTTTGAGAATTACATAAATATTGGAAATTAGAAAAGTTGCTGCTTAAGTTTTTATAATAGCAATTTGCATATACTCCAGAATGTTATGAAGAGTGATCAGATGAATTGCATAGTCGTTCTTGGCCATGAAAATTAACTTAATCCCGAAAAAAACTTTCCACTGCATTTCATTGCTGTCATAATTTCAGTAATCGTCTTGTTAACTCAGGTGAGAATGTTGACGAGCACAAGGCTGGAGATCATTATGTCAGGCTGATTGGGTTAGAATGGCAGACTTGACATGTTAAAAGGTGGGTGATGCTTGAAATCATTGTTCTTCCATTGTTAACCATGGTGACCTGCAAAGAAACGCGTGCAGCCATCATTGCATTGCATAAAAATGGCTTCACAGGCAAGGATATTGTGGCTACTAAGATTGCCCCTAAATCAACAATTTATAGGATCATCAAGAACTTCAAGGAAAGAGGTTCAATTTTTGTTAAGAGGGCTTCAGGGCGTCCAAGAAAGTCCAGCAAGCGCCAGGATCATCTTCTAAAGAGGATTCAGCTGCGGGATCGGAGTGCCACCAGTGCAGGGCTTGCTCAGGAATGGCAGCAGGCAGGTGTGAGCACATCTGCACTCACAGTGAGGCCAAGACTTTTGGAAGATGGCCTGGTGTCAAGAAGGGCACCAAAGATGCCACTTCTCTCCAAAAAAAAAACATCAGGGACAGATTGATCTTCTGCAAAAAGTATGGCGAATGGACTGCTGAGGACTGGGGCAAAGTCATATTCTCCGATGAAGCCTCTTTCCGATTGTTTGGGGCATCTAGAAAAAGGCTTGTCCGGAGAAGAAAAGGTGAGCGCTACCATCAGTCCTGTGTCCTGCCAACAGTAAAGCATCCTGAGACCATTCATGTGTGGGGTTGCTTCTCATCCAAGGGAGTGGGCTCAATCACAATTTTGCCCAAAAACACAGCCATGAATAGGAATGGTACCAAAACACCCTCCAACAGTAACTTCTTCCAACAATCCAACAACAGTTTGGTGAAGAACAATGCATTTTCCAGCAAGATGGAGCACCGTGCCATAAGGCAAAAGTGATAACTAAGTGGCTCGGGGACCAAAACGTTGAAATTTTGGGTCCATGGCCTGGAAACTCCCCAGATCTTAATCCCATTGAGAACTTGTGGTCAATCCTCAAGAGGCGGGTGGACAAACAAAAACCCACTAATTCTGACAAACTCCAAGAAGTGATTATGAAAGAATGGGTTGCTATCAGTCAATATTTGGCCCAGAAGTTGATTGAGAGCATGCCCAGTCGAATTGCAGAGGTCCTGAAAAAGAAGGGCCAACACTGCAAATACTGACTCTTTGCATAAATGTCATGTAATTGTCGATAAAAGCCTTTGAAACGTATGAAGTGCCTGTAATTATATTTCAGTACATCACAGAAACAACTGAAACAAAGATCTAAAAGCAGTTGAGCAGCAAACTTTGTGAAAACTAATATTTGTGTCATTCTCAAAACTTTTGGCCACGACTGTAGGTTTGGACATTAAAAACATCTACAAATCTCAAAGTCCACTTCAAAGGGAGATTTTATGCCACGTTCCAGGCAACCCGTTACCCATGTTTTTCCAAACTTATACCCGTGAAAGTGCACTGGGGCGGCAGTCAAACTCGTGACTTCCCACCCGTGAACTAGTACTAGATCGATGTACTCCCAGTTCCAAGATCTGACGTGACATAGCCCGCGAAACAACAATGGCAGCCCCTACGGATGCTGTGTTTATGCAAGTGGTACACAGTGGACAAATAGACCTTATAACGTTGCCATCAAACTAATAATAATATTAAATGTGCTCAGGTTTGGCATGACTTGCCTGGAATGCTACAAAGTCATGAGTTGTGGTTTGAAGTTGTGATTTACGGGCTCAAAAACCTGCCTGGAACGCAGCATTAGTTTAAAAAAAAAATCCATTTTTTAGAACTACAACGAATGGCTCCTTTGGACTACATTTGTTTTCTGCATGCAATGATGTCACAATGCGGTATCCCGCCTACGGAAATTCATTCATTCATGGGAGGGGGATTCACCCATGTGTGCCGTAGGAGTCCTGAAAAGTGAAGCCAAAACATTTTGATCGCCCCTGGTGGCCGGCTGCAGTATAGGTCATAAACCCTGCCCTCTCCATGTAATCTAATGGGACGTGAGCCATACTGAATAATCAAATTACACTTCAAATACATTTTTTTCCAAAGATGGTTTCCATCATGTAAGGTAGTTTTTATAATGCTAATTCATGTTCAGGTGTTCGTTTTTCTAATAAGTTTGTTTTTAGGTAGTTAATTGATACTATAAAAACGGGATGTGGTGTCATGATTGTGATCTTGCGATTGGGTCTGCGGGAGTTTGGGCAGGACATGTGCAGTGTGTGGTAAGAGATTTATTCATCATACAGTGTAGATAGCTTCACTAGCTGTATGCTGAAGCTGGTTTCGGGCATGTAAATAGTTAAATACATTAATACAATAATGATAATATCATGTATCGGCAATCTCGCAGGCTGATGATAGGACCAACACTACTGTAGCGTTTTATTTACTCACCCTTCATGCATCCTAGGTGTATATGACTTCCTTCTTTCAGATAAATGCAATCAGAGTTATATTAAAAAATAATCCTGGCACTCCCAAACTTTAGAACTGAACTGCATTGATGAGTGTTTCTCTCCATCAGTCCAAAACAAGTCGATCCATAATAAAAAGTGTCTCACATGGCTCCGGGGCGGTCAGTAAAAGCCTCCTTTAGCGAGCCGATGTGTTTTTGTAAGAAAAATATCCATATTTAAAATGTAAGAATCACTTTAATCTAGCTTGCTGCTTTGGGAAGGGATGTGACAGTAGGCTACTATACGCCGTCTAAGCTGTTCGCCAATTGCAACGCAGTGGGACTGCTAACTAATCACAATACATTTGGTTTTTCGGAAAGTGAAACCCGGAACTAATCAAGCCATTTATGCCAGCCTGGGAATAAAGCCATTGTAATAATGTAAATTATGTGAAAAATTATGGTTTTTCAAACCACCAGGCATGACAGCATGTTCTAGTGCACCACCAAACAAAATAAAGACTTTGTAAAAGAGCATAATAGGACCCTTTAAATTAAATTAAATTAAATTCACAGTAATTTAATAAGATGTTGTCCTAGAGAAAAAGACTGCAGTGATCTTACAGAAGAGATCTCAACTGTGTTTTTTCAAAACTGTTTCTTGTCATATTTGCCATATAGTTAGTCATATTGTATTTTTATTTCTTCTAAGGAATTTTAGGAGAAACATCTAAGTAGTTGAGCTCTGAAAAACAACCTTTGAGAAATCTTGCACAGTACTTGTAAACAAAAGTCACCTACCTGTTACAATGACTGTTTTCCCATATAGTTTGGCAGTTCCGGTGAAGGTCTTCCTATGAACAAAAATCCTATGACTAATGTAATATGCAACCAATAAAACCACACTAAATAAAAATAAAATCATCTTTGCCAGGAGTCCTCGCCTGATCTATGTTAAGTCTCGAATCTTTATATCCAGATACAGAAGCTGAATAATCAGTGCAGATCTTAAGCCACACCCATCTGTAACAGCTTCCTGATATTGTGGAATGTGTTATACAATGACATCCACATGACAAAAGCATGTTTACTTGCGGCCTTAAGAACACAGAGGCACTTTAGTAAGTAAGAGAGCTAAAGTCACAGATGCATTATAAAGTGTAAATGTTCTAAAATGTTCTAGTGTTTGTAAATGCTCCTGATATTTGATAATAATGTGGTGAAATGTCTTTGTATTGTTAGTGCAGTTTGCCAATGCAAATGCCTAGAAACTGTATTGTCACAGTAATTTTGTGTACAGCTACTTTTACAAAAAGCTTAAAATTTGTTAATATGAATAATTTTCATCTCAGACACAGTCAGTGAACTCTGTCAGTAGAAGCAGAAAGTCTTGCATGTTTCAGTCCTCATTCTAATAATGACTTTGCACTTTTTCTGTGTCAGAGGTTTTCTCCAATTGTGTGCAAAAATGCTCCAGACATCCTCCATAAACCAGAGTCGTAATGAGAGTCAACTAGTTCATTTTGTTGTTTGGCCACCCTATTAGCCACCTTATTTTTCCTGTAAGAGTGGGCACGGCTTTTTGTAAATTTTATAGGTCTGGCTTCCAGTCTCATCTATATCCAGCTATCCAGCTAAAAAAGCTTGTTTTGCTACTTTATAATACATATGGGTGTGTGCTACCATATTGTTTTAATGTATTATCTTAAAGGACTATGCAATTCATCTGATCACTCTCCATAACATTCTGGAATATATGCAAATTGCTATTATAAAAACTTAAGCAGCAACTTTTCCAATTTCCAATATTTATGTAATTCTCAAAACTTTTGGCCACGACTGTACACAACCACCCTACACTGTTTTTTTTTTTTAATCTTTAAAAGTAATATCCCCTTTTTAAAATCAGGTAATTTTCAGCTTCTTGTCGGTGTGACAGAGGCTGATCCCACAATAGTTGATTGGCATGAGCACCTTACCTTAGTCCCGATTTTAAAACCATGGGAGACCACAGACATGAAGACACTTTCGACAGATTTTTTGCCTAAATACCTCTGAATACACACACTAGATGATACACGATTTGCCCCACCAGGTGAGGCAGTAAATGGTCACAAGGCTGATTTATGGCAGTAAAAGATGCCGTCCACCTCCTAAGGTCGTCATGCCCCCTCAGGAAGAATGGCTCCGCCCCAAAAAGCTAGTCATCCAGCTTCGAGGACTCAGAACACAGTGGAGGTTTCTACTCTAGCTCCACTTCTACTCAAGAACTCCACTTCTTTTGAGGTATTGGAGCCTGGTCTGCAGCTCCGACCCAGATAGCAATGAGTCGGCGGACCGCCGGCGGCGCTCCGGCGGCAGTAGAAGCGTCAGAATGGCGTAATCGCAAACACGTTTGACGGTGCACCGCCGGCGGCAGCCGCTTTTTAAAAGCGGCAGCCGCCTTCCTACCACCATCGTTCCGCGGCCGGCCCGCGGGCCAACCGCCGGCCTGCCGCCGTTATTTCAAATGCGGCCCTTCGGAGGCAAACGCTACTTTCGAGCGATCGGTCGCCGCTTATATATAGCCTATATATAAAGGAAAAGAAAGGAAAGGAGGTGAAGGAGGCCAAATATGGTGACCCATACCAGGAATTTGTGCTCTGCATTTAACCCATCCAAGTGCACACACACAGTAGTGAACACACACACCGTGAACACACACCCGGAGCAGTGGGCAGCCATAGCTGCGGCGCCCGGGGAGCAGTTGGGGGTTCGGTGCCTTGCTCAAGGGACTCACCTCAGTCGTGGTATTGAGGGTGGAGAGAGTGCTGTACATTCACTCCCCCCACCTACAATCCCTGCCGGACCTGAGACTCGAACCTGCAACCTTTGGGTTACAAGTCCGACTCTCTAACCATTAGGCCACGGTGATCAAACCAGAGAAATTTCCATTTGACGTTTTAATTCCACATTTCAAAGTACAGTAACTGTCATTGAAACATGATGTCAGATCACTGAAATATAAATAACAGAAAAAAAAAAATTTCACCTAAGTGCATAAAATAATTCTATATATTTTACATATAGCCTAGGCTACTCTATCGCTTCAGAGTTTCAAAGTAATTTAAATGTCATTTCCTAAACCTTACCTTATCATGGAAGAGTCAAGAATAAACCCTAATGACTTAAAAAAAAAAAAAACTAATTTGGGATTTAATTCACATATATGATTTTATAATCGCTTCAAATGTGAAAAGTAGTTCAAATGCTGTCAGTTCCACTTCCATTCTAACTCCCAACATGCTAATCATAGCCATGGCTGCTGGTCGATTTTAGTAGAAATCCTTGTATTTCAAAGCGGCTTGCCGCCAGCCGGCCGCGGTCCATTAGACGGAGGCAACCGCCAAAGAAAATGAAGCAGTCGGCCCGCTGGCTTTTCGCCGGCGGCATCTCGCAAGAAATGGGAGTGACGTATTCGGCGGCAAACGTTTCATCCCCGCCAGCGGGACGCACCTATAGCCGACAGCTTAGGGCCGGCGGCAATAAGAAGCCGTGCGGATATTTTTTGCTAGCTGGGGAGATGGTCATTTTCCCACAGTGGGATCATGACTCATCCATGAAAGCCACCTCAGCGTGCTTAATGCCCAGACATGTGAGGCAGAGATTGTGACCATCTGCTGGTGCCAGTTAACAACCACATCCAGAAACACACTGGTAGAATGACATTTCTAAAAAGATGCAACATCGTCTTTAGAAAGACACAACATCTTCCAATTACTCATTGTCCTCCAGGTACTATATTTTGGATTTTTGTGGAAAAAAAACAACAACAAAAATACTTTATTCAGCAATTCGTCTCCCCTGAGTTACCGTCTTCCACCATTATCGAGAGTACCTTGACGCATGTGTGTGGTGCCGCTGACGTAGAACATGCATGCGCTGCCCCTTGTGTATGAGCAGAGAAAGCACACACACACACACACACACACACACGTGTTTTTATAGGTACAGTCAAGCCCGAAATTATTCACACCCCTGGCAAATTCTGACAAAGTTATTTTTATTTAACCAGCAAGTTTTTATTTTAATTTTTTTAACCAGAAATGACACAGACGTCTCCCAAAAGATAAGATGATGTGCAAGAGGCATCATTGCGGAAAAAAAATATTTCTCAGCTTTTTTTTTTTTTACATTTGAACAAAAAGTGGCATGTCCAAAATTGTTCATACCTTTTGCAAGCTGTCACAGTCTATGGGAAAATCCAAAGTTCTATACCATTCCAAATAGTCCAAGCTGTTCTAAAGCATCCTAATTACCCAGATTCATTGGGAACAGCTGTTTTAATCAACTCAACAGGTGAAAAACAGAAGCTCTCTGCTGTTGGTTTGTGGACAGTCATGGCTAAGACAAAGGAGCTCACTGAGGAACTGCGGCTGCTGCACATTGTGGCTGCTCACAAGTCAGGAAAGGGCTATAAGACCATATCTAAATGTTTTGAAGTTCCAGTAGTACAGTGCAAAGTATTATTAAAAAATACAAGACGTTCCACACTGTGAAAAATCTCAGAGGATGTGGTCGTAAGCCATTTTGTCAATAATGTCAGTTCTGTGATTAGCCGTAAATCTCCAGCACCTGTTTTGAGATGGTGCAGCATGTAGTACACAGAGCTGTAGTTCACTTAGAAGATATGCCAAATCGCAAATATAATCGCACAATTATGCAATCAAAAATAATTTTTTCTCTTGTAATGAGAGCAGTTTGCGTAGCTTCTCAATGAACAACGGTGCTGTGTAAAAAATGGTACTACATTTCAAAGCACGTGAAAATATCACCTTAAATAATATTTTTACTCCGAACTTACTTCATAACATCAGTCAAGTGTTTGAAATTAATCCTTCTGTGAAATGATGTGGCTTCTTACACATAATAACGCACAGAACATAGTTCATAGTATTCTACACAGTGATGAAGGCATTACAGTATAAATATACATTATTATAATGAAAATTATAATAATACGAACTTCAGTGAACAATATATTGTCGTAGTTGTGTGATTAGTCACGTTGAATCAGTGAAAGCAGTTAAATATTAATTTAGCTTTATTCAGCTGCAGCGATAGGTTTCTAGGTTTCTCCTTCAGGTGTTTTAGCATTTCCGAGAGAGAGCGCCCTCTGGCCTTTGGATTAAGATTTACTGCTGATCACAGATCATATAGAAATGGAAATCACAGGTCACTGTGTTACAATATGGTGCTGGATAGATGAGACTGGAACACGATTTCACAAACAAAACAAAGTCTTTTAATATAATCCAAGGAGCAGACTGATCAGGAACACGAAGAACATCCACACACGAAGCGTAAACATAAAGCATAGACCGACAGAGAACTGAACTCAAAGACAGACTTATAAAGGGTGTGCTAATTACAAAGACAGTTGCAGGGAATCACACTGACGAGGGCTGAACCAAAGGAAGACAAATCGACGGGGGGAGACAATGGGAAAAACAAAGTACAAAAACTGACATGACTGTGACACACCGTGCTTCACTAAAAGATATGCATGACAATCACAGTTTTCGATTAATCACGATTGCAATTTCATTTCGATTTATCATGCAGCCCTAGTAAAAAAGAATCCAAGGATCACCACCAAGGCCATCCTGATGAATCTGGGCTCTGCTGGTGGCAACATCTCAAAGCAGACAGTCCAACGAACACTGCACACCGCTGGGTTCCACGGAAGCAGACCAAGGAGGACACCTCTTCTCCAGATAAGGCACACAAAAGCCCACTTGGCCTTTACAAATGCTCATTTGGACAAACAAGAAGACTTTTGGTCTTCTGTTTTATGGTCAGATGAAACAAAAAATTTAATTGTTTGGCCACAATGATGTAGCCCTCATTTGGCGTAAAAAAGGAGAAGCCTTCAACCCTAAGAACACCATCCCCACTGTCAAACATGGTGGTGGGAACCTAATGTTTTTTTTTTTTTAAACCGGTAACCTAATCACAGTAAACGGCACCATGAAACAGGAGCAATACATCAAAATTCTCAACAACAACATCAGGCAGTCTGCAGAGAAACTTCAGCACGACAGCGACCCAAAACACAGCAAAAGTGGTGTAGACAAAGCATTAACGTTTTGCAGTGGCCCAGCCAGAGTCCTGACTTAAATCCAATTGAGAATCTTTGTAGGGAGCTAAAGATCAAGGTGACGGCAAGGAGAAACTCCAATCTGAAAGAGTTGGAGCTCATCGCTAAAGATGAATGGGCAAAAATACCAGTGGAGACATGCAAAAAGCTGGTCAGCAATTATAGGAAGCGCAAAGGCTTTTCTATTGATTATTGAGAAGGGTATGAATAATTTTGGACATGCCACTTTTTGTTCAATATATATATATATATATATATATATATATATATATATATATATATATATATATATATGTATATATATACACCTATCAGGCATAACATTATGACCACTCACTGGTGAAGTGAATAACACTTATTATCTCTTCATCATGGCACCTGTTTGTTGGTGGGATATATTAGGCAGCAAGTGAACATTTTGTCCTCAAAGTTGATGTGTTAAAGGCAGGGAAAATGGGCAAGCGTAAGGATTTAGGCAAATTTGACAAAGGCCAAACTGTTATGGCTAGACAACTGGGTAAGATGGCTAGACGACTGGGTAAGAGCATCTCCAAAATCGCAGCTCATGTGTGTCAGGCATTCACCACAGCCACCCTCACCTGCCACATCACCAGGACCCACACACACCCGCTCTCAATCACCAGAATACTGATCACCTGTGCACAATCAGCCACACCCCTATAAATAGACTCCCTCACACAGTTCTCGTTTGTCTGGTCTACCGTTCACACCGATAATACAGACTCCTCACCTCTCCATGCTCCACGGATTTGCTGTTACTCTGAATTCTATGATCCTGTCCATATCTTCAACCTTGGACTTCTGATTCATTCATATCCAACAACGAACTTACAGATAAGATCCAACATTGATCTATACCTCTCTGCACTGTCATTTTGCAAGTCTGACAATAAGTCTCCTGTTTGGTTTTTCACTTCACATCTGCCTCCGTTCTCATTTCTACTGAGTTGTGACAATGTGGAGTGTTCCTGGTCTGCAGTGGTAAGTATCTCTCAAAAGTGATCCAAGGAAGGAACAGTAGTGAACCAGCAACAGGGTCATTGATGCATGTGGAAGAGCAAAGAAGGAAGGTTGGCCTGTTTGATCTGATCCAACAGATGAGCTACTGTAGCTCAAATTGCTCAAGAAATTACTGCTGGTTCTGATGGAAAGGTGTCAGAATACACAGTGCAGACCAGCGGCAGACAAGGGTGCCCACACTGACTCCTGTCCACTGCCAAAAGCACCAACAGTGGACATGTGAGCATAAGAACTGGCCCACAAAGCAATGGAAGAAGGTAGCCTGACAAGCCAGCAGAGGCAGTGTGATGCTTTTGGCAATGTTCTGATGGGCAATCTTTGGTCCTAACATCCATGTGGTTGTTACTTTGACACGTACACTGCCCCCCGTCCCTTTTCTTGTTTTCTTTCTTATTTTTTCATCCTTATATCTTTTGTTCGTTCTTACTTTTTTCTTTCTCTTATTCTTCTAGTCTCCAGTGCCTCTGGTCTTTCTCAACCTCCATGAAGTTTACAGAGAGAGAGAGAGAGGTCATCACAGGACCACATGGCCAACAATTCTTCAGACCAGGAATAAACTGGATAATATATGATTTCTGTCCTAAAGCACACACTTTGCAATAGTGAGTGGGTCACTCTCAACAATATCCAAACCCCCCGGGCATACAGTAGATGCAGCCAGGTCTTGCAACAGTGATTCGGAAGGTCTTATACAGCAGGAAATCATTTAAACCAATCAACAGCCAATTCAACAACTTTAAATCAACAGTTTTATATTCCTCCATCATTTTGAAATTTTATTGTACAGAAAAAAAACATTCACTACTAAATATAAAGTTAGATTTTATTATAGATCAGTATTTCCATCACATAGAAAAATCCAAAACAAGGTTCCTGCTTGTAAATAAGACTTTATGCACTCAGAACTTGAAATTATATTTATTCCTTTGCCTGATCCAAAATCAACATAATACAGTACTTTTCTCTGTGTATTCAATCCATGCCACACAACTTCTCACTAATGTCCCACAGTTTTTTGGCAATTCCATCATCTCTGGCCTCAGCCTTTACTTGCACCAGCTGACAGTCAGAAAAGTATCGTCCGCTCAGGTGCTCAATGTTCTCTTGTAGTGCACAGTACAGTGTCGTCTGAGTCCCGGACACCGGGTCGGTCACCAAGAAGTTGCCAATAATGAACTTGAGAATGCACGTTAGCCATTCATTGATGTCACGGTTGAGCTCTGTTTTTACTGAACCTAAAACAGATCAAACATGGAAAACAAACCATAAGAGGATGAGAAATCTGGGAGATTTGTGTTGAAATTGAAATTGATTACAATTAAGGGAATGAAGTTGATTTTTCTGTGTCCATTGGATTTGATATTTTCCTTTTTTTATAGTAAATTCACTTTGTGTTGATACAATTCTCAGAAAACAACATATGCCATTGCTGCATCTACCTTGAATGAACTCGAAAACTACAAAAAATGAGGAAAAACATCACTTTTGTACATTGAGATCAGTAGATACAGTACAAGTTCTTTCCATATTCTATTTAAACCATTGTTATGAGTAAAAATAATTACAAAGTAATTGCGATAGTTTGGAAGTTGTAGAATTTTGCTGCTGCTAATACTCCTTTTTTTTGCATTTAGAGAACATACTGCCATTTTGTATACCCTTTAACTTATTCCTAAAGTTTTATTCAGTTTGTGGTAATAATGTCAATATCATAGCTAATGATTCTGCTGAAGACTTTGACACACTTTGTTGCACTGATCTATTAAGCATTGCATTACATATTGCAAACTCTCATTAATCACTAACCTGGATAGAGACTGTAGCATGTGACATTGGTTCCCTCCAGTCTTTTGGCCAGTTCATGGGTGAAGAGTACATTACAGAGCTTGCTGCTGGAGTAGTCCCAGAATACATCATAGTCTGATGATCCCAGAGCGAGCTTCTAGTGTGTATTGATGCAGTCGAAATCAATAGTACCCACATTATGAACACAAGATGACACGTTGATCACCCTGCTGGGTGCACACTCCTTGAGACGCTCCAACAGAAGATTGGTCAGCAGGAATGGTCCGATATGATTGACAGCAAGGATCATCCCGAGGCCATCTTCATTGTGTCCTGTAGTGGCTAATCCTGAGCAACACAACAAACAGTTATAGTCATTACCGTCGGATCAGTCGTTACAGTCGGCATAGGTTATTCTTTTAGTTTCAATAGCCCTTTCCCAAATCGCAATGGCACTTTAACTGATGGGTAGAATTCTGCGATGGAGCTCGCTTCAGTGCAGGCTCAGCAGAAGTGCGCATTGAGGGCACCTAGTATGGGATTTTTTTTGTGCCAATAATAATGAACGTAACTTTATAAAACTGAACATAACTTTCCAAGAAACAATCAAAAATATGCCAATGCAAAAACCACGTTAAACTGTTTTCTTATAATAGGCTTCTACGGGGGAGAAAACGCTTAACGTGATTTTATTCACTTTATCTGTGGAATAAGGGCTCATTCTTTTGATAGTAGTTAGTGTTTGTTACAAGTGGTTTGACAAAAATTTGGGGATTCCTGGTCGTTTTTTACGTACGTAAGCCACGTTAAGCGTTTTAGAACGTCCCCTTCAAGCTGCCCTGAGGGACAAGCTGAGGTGGAAGATGATGCCGCTCCGTGTCTCTCCTGGGAGCTCATCTTTAGACACTAAGAGACGACCGTAGGTGAAATACTAATAACATTAATACTTAATATAAACAAAGCACAACGTATTGCACACCGCAGCAACTTTCCAATATGCGCGCCACGGACGTCACCGTCTGTGCATCCAGGTCAGAAAGCAACTGTCAATCAAAAGCTCATTAGCCAATCAGAGTAGATCGCTGTTAAGCCCGCCCCCACGAGAGGTTTGTGCCAAAACAGCAAACGAAAATTTGCGAAGCGTAAGCGAAAGCTGTGGCAACGCATTCAGAATCCATGATTCGCGAAAACGATTCTTTGAAAATCATTAACAAAGAATGAAGCATATTTGAAGAGCATGTTAAATTTGTGCGACTGAGTTCATTTTTTCATTTTCATTTTGTTTTTCTTCTTTTGCAGTGGCATATTTTTGATCGTTTCTTGGAAAGTTACGTTCAGTTTTATAAAGTTACGTTCATTATTATTGGCACAAAAAAAATCCCATACACCTAGTGGCCACAAAGGGTGTACTCGCTAAAATGACAAATGGGACATTTGTCGGTCTTGTGGACTTGTAAGTTATTTCGGACAGCACCTCTTAATAATAAACAGGCAGTGATGTAGAAGCTTGCATTTATCTTCTTCTACAGAGGCGAAGATATTCCCATTTGAATTATGATCGTCTGCTTTCTTTTTCCACTTGAAAACCTGAGAAAATTGCTTTTAAAGTTTTTTTTTGCCCGTTTTCTGTTGATATCTTTCAAAATCTATTGCATTTAAAGGGATAAACTTTTTAACAGCTTCATTTGTCCAAAGACATTTGTATATAAATGCTATTAAACCAGGCTAAAGCTCAAATTGTTTTAAAGTATTTATTTGAATAAAACATTGCACGCACACGCAGTCATAGAGAGAAAGCGTGTATGTTATCAAATGACAGAAAACACGTATTTTGGCTAACTTGTCATCTCGATCACTGCTAACTGTTCGACACACACTGCTTCACAACTTGACATGACCCCTAATTCCCCAACATCAGTCACAGGCTGTTCAAAGTTTTCATCATTGTTGTGAACCTTTTCCACAGGGGTGACAAATTCATGCTCCGTTTCTGCATCCAAAGGAACTTTTACAACGTTGTCGCTTTCATCGGAGGATGACACATCTTTAGAACCAACAAAAAATCACTGACTAGCCTTAGCCACTCTTGCTAGCTCTGTTTACACAGAGCGCTGCTAGTCTGCCGGTCAGTCGAAACCATTCTCATTGACAAATGATCAGTGTTTATCTCACTGTTTGTGTACATTTCTAAGCTTTTTGATTAGTTTTATACAGATAAAGTGACGTTTCAGGGCATACCCAAAATATAGGGAAATGCTCAGAAGTGACGAGAGGAGTTGAGAAAAGCAATGTTAATTGCCAGCGAATTTAGTAAAACTTTAAGTCAACATTAATAGTCATTACTCAATTATCTTGACTACGAAACTTTGGGAGATTATTTTTTAATGTCTGTTCTTTGAAATTAGCTAAAAAAATAAAAAAATGTCATTGTTTTTCCACATTATCAGCCTGTATCTTAAAATAGAATGTTGCGATTTCCGAATTATTTCGCCAGATCGGGTCACATAAAAGCTGCTTTTAGACCAACTAAAATATTTCGAGTACTGAAAATTACAGGATGTTTTTATAGTAAGAGGCTACCACCTCTTATATGTCAAAAGATCAAGGGAATTTTGGTTTCTCAGTTCATTACCCCATTAAAAAACATTTTTTTAATTATTTCAAGTTTTTGACAGGTAGTATATGTATGTTGAAGTTTCAACCTTAGATTTAGGAGCTTCTTTTTGGTCTTATAGTTTTACCCGCGTTATTGATGAGCAGGTCTAGTCTGGGCTCGGCCTTCAAGAAGTTTTCAACAAAAGATCTGATGGATTTCTGACTTGCAAGGTCCAACTGCATGAAGATCACAGCATCATTCCCAGTTTCCTATCAGGAACATATCAGAATCAGCATGAAGTTGTAGCTTAATAATTAATGAACTGGGACAAAGATATTTTTAGTTTCTTTAATGTTTAATAGTTATTTTATATTCAAAACTTCTTTCGGTACTAACACACAAACCTCTAGAAATATTCAATGTGGTAACTTTGGTCTTGGTCTCAGATCAATGTTTTCACATTCACTCACAGTCCTTATTTCTTGTGCTGCTGCTTCTCCTCTCTGTTTGCTGCGGCAGGCCAGAATCACTCGGGCTCCTCTCAAGGCCAACTGTGTGGCAGTCGCCTTCCCAATGCCACTGTTGCCACCTGTCAGACACAACAGATAGAATTTCTGATTCTTTTAAGGAATTTTAAAAGAAACAACTAAGAAACTGAGCTCTAAAAGAACAGCATTTGAGAAATTTTGCACAGTGCAAATTTTTTAACAAAAGTCACCTACCTGTTACAATGACCATTTTCCCAAAAAGTTTGGCAGTGCCAGTGAAGGTCTTCCTATGAACAAAAATCCTATGAAAAATGCAATATGCAACCAATAAACACACAATTGAAAAAAAGAAAATCATCTTTGCAGTTGTGCAAACAGCCGTCAGAAGTCTTCACCTGATCTATGTTGAGTCTCGACTCTTTATATCTACGAAAGCTGAATGAACAGTAGAATATCAAGCCATGCCCATCTGTAATCACTGCCTGATAGCCTGGAATGTGGGTGTTATATAACAATGATTACGATGATAAAGTATGTTTACTCATGCCATTTATAGTGAGACGCTTTTGTTATAATAGAGAGGAAAAGTCACTATTGCGTGATAAAGTGAAATGCTCCTGTGCTTCAAGATTTTCCTCACCTTTCCTCCAGTTCGTTTTCCACACATTATCAACAGAGTAGGTCTGACTACTATTAAAGATTACAGCTTTAGACAATTGACCATTATGTGGTGAAAGACCTTGTTGCTTTCTAACAGTTTCTCCTGTTTCATATCTACGTTTATAGGAAGACTCCTTTTTACTCTGATACTAAAGCCTGATTTGTTCAAGTTCATGTACCTGCACAAAAAATGGCGCTTAAACCCACAAAAAGGGGAGGAGCTGACTACTATGTAAGTCCGCTCAGAGCGCAATTCATCAGAATCTTTCAACTGTCAGCGATAGCCATCAACTTGCGTGCAGACTTATTGCACGCCAGCTTATGCAACACTCGCCTTTCCCACTCTCTTTTGTTTCTTTCCTCCCAGCTGCGTTGGAGGATGAAACAGTGGAGTTTTGGGGCTGAGCAATGAGCTTGAATGAATTCACCCTGGCCCAGGACCTGCATGCTTTACTCTCCCCGCAGCAATTTGATCTTTCGGTGTGGTTTGCACATGACAATCAGTGCCTCTCAACTACATCAAAAAGGTTGATCTTTTTAGGTGGACCAAACTAAAAATACTGTCGCCAAGGATTCCATATCGGTAACAGCTCTAGTTTTGAGTACACTGCTTGTCTAGGCCATGCCCATGCTGAAGCTGTGCTCACTGAGACAGGCTTCTCTCACTGCAAGAGCGTGAGTCTCCCCCTGTTTTGCCTGTGAATCACCTTCAAGAAGGCGGCCCCGCCCCTTCAGCACAGTCATGGAGCTGAGCGGTAGTTTACACATGAGGATCTGTGCTTCCATTGGTTTAATCTTTTTAGGCAATTCAAAGGAGAATGATTTGGATTGGAGGATTGGGCAATGGTCCGGAGAGGATCCTGACACCCTTCTCCCCAATGAATCCTCAGAAGTCGCCACAGACATGCACCACTTCTTGCTTAAGCACTCCAGCTTCATAGAACAAGATGTCTCGTTCCATGTGCTTGCAGGACACTGCTTTAGAGGTATTATTCAAACTTTGGTAAAGGACAACAATGGTCATGTTCTTTGGCCAGAACTACAAACTCAGCTTGCTAAAGGAGCTGTGAAAATGGTTCCTCTAACGAATGGCCGTTTAAAATGCGGTCTTGAAATAGATGCTTGTACAAGTATTCTTTGGGAGCTTTTTGTATGCTTTATTGGACACTCTAAAGAGCTACAGGTTATGAATCACTGTAGCAATCTTATTGCTATAAGCTATAAGGCTTATTGGCGTGAAAGCCGACTCCACTTGGGGGAATGGCTTCCTCCTGGGCGTGGTCAAGTGGTTTCTCTTTTGATAACATCAGTGTGGCCGCCGGCTGGTCATCGCCATCAACCTTTACAAGGTCATTATAACTAAGATGTTACTGCCCTCCAGGCATTTTCTCTTTGTAATGTCAGTTCAGTTTGCTGATGCAAATGCCTATAAGTTATATTCTTAAAGGATTGCAAAACTGTATTGTCTGTATTGTCACAGTTTGTTTATTTTTGCTATGCACCTTTTATTTCCCATTGATTCTTATAATGACTTTGCACTTTTTCTGTGTCACGGGTTTCCTGCAATTGCGTGCAAACACTCCAGATAAAGTCCATAAATCAAACAGCCATTAATGACTCTCCAAGTCATTAATTCCATTTAAACTGTTTTTATTATCTTATTAGGTTTTATTATCTGAGCCACGTGAACCGCATGTATTATTATCCATGTGTGCCTGGGCTACCACACTGACTGGCTTAACACTAGTCGCCTATGACTATGTGCGCCTGGGCGACCACACGACTGTCTTAATTTCCAGTTAGACCACACTACATGTAATGTGTGTTCACAGTGTGTGTCAGTGTGTTGGATGGGTTAAATGCAGAGCACAAATTCTGAGTATGGGTCACCATACATGGCACATGTCCTGTGCTGTCTTTTCGTTCCTAATATGCCTAATAGTTCACTCCTGCATACAATATGCAAACTGTTAACATGACCCTTAGTTTAAACTTAGTTTATGTTTGCTCATTTTTTTTAATTCAATTAGGCAGACAATGCAATTTAAACAGCGATATACAGGGGTTGGACAATGAAACTGAAACACTGGCCAATATAATGTTGGAGGTTTCATGGCTATATTTTTGCAGCCTGGTGGCCAGTCTTCACTGATTGCACATTCCACCAGTAAGAACAGGTGTGAAGGTTGACTATGTGCACCCAATGGTTCAGACATTGTACTCTGAAGGTGGTGTCATGTATCAGGATGATAATGCACCAGTACACACAGCAAGACAGGTGACAGAGTGGTTTGATGAACATGAAAGTGAAGTTGGACATCTCCCATGGCCTGCATAGTCACCAGATCTGAATATTATTGTGCCACTTTGGGGTGTTTTGGAGGAGCGAGTCAGATAACATTTTCCTACACCAGTATCATGTAGTGACCTGACCCCTGATCTGCAAGAGGAGAATGGCTCAAAATGCCTTTGGCTACTGTGCAGGACTTGTATTTGTCATTCCAAAGACGAAATGCTCTATTGGCCACAAAAGGAGGCCCAACACCATACTAACTGTGGTCTAAAACCAGGTGTTTCAGTTTCATTGTCCAACCCCTGTAGATTAAAAGTGCATAAACTTATCTTAGATGTTGATTTCAGCTGTTTTAGAAACATGCTGAAGCTACTACAGCAAGCACTAGTCATATATTTGAATGTTGAGCAGTGAGCTCATTGGCTACTGACAAAGAGAGAACCAATCGGCTGTTCCATGTGATAATGATGTCATTGTGTCAGATTACATTAGACTTATCGTGTTGTGCCATCTATAGTTTTAGAGGCTAGAGCAGGGGTTCTTAACTTTGGCCTGCAAGATCCATTTTCCTGCAGAGTTTAGCTCCGACATTGATCAAGCTCACCTGCCCGTAACTTTTAGTGATCCTGAAGAAGTTGATTAACTTGTTAAATTAGGGTTAGAGCTAAACTCTGCAGGAAAATGGATCTTGTGGGCCAAAGTTGAGAACCCCTCATGTAAAGTTTCTAATGAACCTGCAGCAATGCCATAGTATGCAGGATGGAGGCAGCCTCTCCACAGGCTGTGTAAGCATTTCCAGTTAGGCTAGACCAGGGGTGCCCGATCCTGTTTCTGGAGATCTACCTATATTAGACTTTAGTTCCAGCACTGATCCAACACACCTGTCTGTAATTATAAAGTGCTACCTGAGAGATTAATTATCTAGTTCAGGTGTGTTTGATCAGGTTTGGAACTGAACTTTGCAGGATGGTAGATCTCCAGGAACAGGAATGAGCACCACTGGATTAGACAACTACTTACAAGCCTGAAAATAGAGACACAGTTTGCCTTGCCAGGTGGCAGTGGTATTTGTACACATTGCATCACAACTGACCGCTCCATTTTACCCCTGGCTGTCGAGAATAGTGAGAGAGGAGGAGTTACCAGGCCGGGTTCTTGCAGTAAAGGTGCTGTCTATAACTAGGTAAGCTCATTATTCACCTCTAGGAAGAATGAAACTGGGGTGGGGTGCTGAGAACCAGCGTAAGCCGCCCCAAGAAACCAGTTGTCCAGCTTCCAGGGCTCAGGGAGTGGAGGTTTCCCTTCGAGCCTAACCTCCTTTTTTCTTCACCAGGTAGGATTCAGGGATTGCCACTGTCCCATTAAGAGGCATGGCAGCTAAATCCTCATCCGCAGAGAGATCAGGTTCACCCACCGTTGTAGCGATATCTGATCGTTGGGGTGAGCTCCGAAGGATACGGCTGGTACACTCCGGGAAGCTCCAGCATGTTCCCTGGGCATGATTACTGGTTGCGGAATGCAAGAGGAGTGAGGGTCTCTAAGAGGAGGCACCTGCTGCCTCTTTACAGTGAGGAGAAACATAAAAAATCCAAATAAATAACAATAAAAAATCCAGAAAAACACATTTCAAAAATCGATTAGCATTTTAATTAGTGAAATAATGTTTGCATTTTAATGAGTGAAATATTTGATCCCCTATCAATCAGCAGGATTTCTGGCTCTTTTATACTGGTAACAAGCTGATTAGGAGGTAGTACTCCTAATCTTAGTTTGTTACCTATATAAAAGACACCTGTCCACAAAAGCAATCAATCAGATTCCACCATCTGAAATCCATAAGAAACTTCTTTAAAAAACATGAAAAAATCGTACTGATCCCAATATATATCAATATATACCATATATATCAATACATTTAAAATTATTTTTTTTATTTGATTATACAAAAAAAGCATTCACACCTAAATATAAAGCTAGATTATATTTATATCAGTATTTCTGCCACATTTAAAAAACAAACAAACGTCCAAATCACCATTCTGCAAGTCGTTTAATCTAGAATTTTAAGTTTCATGCTTGTGACTTCGTGAGCTCAGACCTTGAAATTGTGATATTTCTCACTCTGCCTGAAGGGCACATAATATACCAAAAGAAAAATTACCAAAATCAAAATAGCACAGAACTTTTCTCACAGCAGTCTGTGTGTCTGTGTATTCAAGCAATGCCACACAACTTCTCACTAACGTCCCACAGTTTTTTGGCGATTCCATCATCTCTGGCCTCTGCCTTGACTTGCGTCAGTTGAGAGTCAGAAAAGTATCGTCCACTCAGGTGCTCGATGTTCTCTTGTAGTGCACAGTACAGCGTTGTCTGGGACCCGGAAACTGGGTCAGTTGCCCAGAAGTATCTAATTATGAACAAGACGATGCGCGTGTGCCATTGCCTGAGGTGACGGGCAAGCTCTGATCTTACCGACCCTGAAACAAATCAAACACAGAAAACAAACCGGAAGAGAATTAGAAATGGACCCAACAGGGACATTGTGATCAGAAGATACAGTAAAAGTTACTTCTTATTCTAGTTAAGTTATTTTTATGTGTGAAATTAAGTAATGGAGATAGGTTGGAAGTTGTACTTTCAAACTCTGAAGTGCTGATATTACTTCTTGTGTCCCTTTACATTTGCATTTAAAGAACATACTGACATGTGTATTTCCTTTAATTTCTTCCTTAAATTATTTTCAATTGGTCTTGAAAAGGACTTTAAAAGTCTTACATTTGCTTTCATAAAACTAGCAGTAACCTTGTGTTTTGTGGCAAAGTTTGTGGTAATACGCCTTATTCAGCCCGCCGCCATTTTGAATCGAAAACGAGGCTGTGAGGGATAGCAGTCCAGCAGTGCCCACTGTGGCGTATTGTTGCGTTGCGGGATGTAGATTGTTTTGTCGTAAAAATAAAGAGAATATATAATTTCACAGATTTCCACAGGAGAAACAACTTCAGAAAATGTGGATTATTAAAGTTCGACGGGACACTAACTTTCAGGTAACAATATTGCATTTATTTAAGAAAATGACTGTGGAAACTAGCCGGTTGGCTAATTGCTAATTTATAATGTGAGCATGTTTATCTTCCTTTAAACGTTTGTGCAGAGCAAAAACGTTATGTTTTATTACAACAACTAATCTAAATATCTCCATTTTCTATAGATTACAAAGAACACAAGACTGTGCTCAACATTTTACTCAGGATGGTTTTTCAAAAACACTGACTGGAATTAGGAAGCTTAAAGGTCCCATATTGTCAAAATCGAACTTTCCTTGCTTTTTTCATGATAACTGAGGTCTAGGGGCTATGTAACTACCATATAAGTTTCAAAACAGTCAGTCCACAGTAAAA
Source organism: Garra rufa (assembly GCF_049309525.1). Classification (NCBI taxonomy): domain Eukaryota; kingdom Metazoa; phylum Chordata; class Actinopteri; order Cypriniformes; family Cyprinidae; genus Garra; species Garra rufa. The sequence goes on from NC_133376.1 coordinate 14,751,842, forward strand.
CACACAGCCTGCATAAAGTAGCTGTTCCTTTTCGCGAGGCGCGGTGACTTCCGTAAAAATGTGACGTCCGATCTACTCAGTCACCGCCTTCAGTCACCACCCCGAGCACCAATCACCGTCCCACCCTCCTTTTGTGAAACCCCCGACAACATCGTGTCCATTCCAATGCTAAGCAACAACAACACGAAAACAAGTCGAGAAAACCCTGTTCAGTCTATGGATGTCAGGAAACTACATCATTGCACAGGCTTCCGAACAACGTTAACAAGAGACCAGCGGCACGTCAACTTCAGCCTCTTTCACACAGCCATTCCGGAAAAAACATGGATAATGTGTCCCATGATTTGTTCCGGAATTGTTTAATTTGGTTCATTCACAGTTGTTTCCTGGAATCTGTGTGTGATTTACACACAACCCATAAAGACATGACATTTGGAT
>NC_133376.1:14752779-14921205 GCF_049309525.1 Garra rufa
CCATAGCAAAATTGTTGCACGTTTTCTAATAACACAGCGGTGTTTAGTTTTTGAATGAATCCGCGTTTTGAACGACTCATGTGAATGACTTAAGACATTTACCGCCACCTGCTGGCAGATTTAGTTTCTTATTTAGAGTATCATTTCATTAAAAAATAAAATAATAATTATAATAAAAATACATTGAATTCTGTCCTCATTAACTCACTCTTGTGTAATTTCAAACTTTTCTTTTGTGGAACAACTACTTTCTCATTTAACACAAAAATAGCTTTAAATAATTTTTGTTGGTATTTTCACAGTGAAATTTATTTTTAGATTAATATGCGAATAATTAGATGAATCATGTAATTAATTAGATTAAAAATTATAATTGATTGACAGCCCTATTTTTAATATAACTCCCATTGTATTCATCTGAAAGAATAAAGTCATAGAAACCTAGGATGGCTTGAGGGTGAGTGAATCATGGGGTAATTTTCATTTTCGGGTGAGCTATCTCTTTAAATTATGTGCCACAGTTTAATCCAGTTCAAATCACTAACTCTACCTGTAATTAAAGGTTATGATTTTATAATCATCATTGTGCAAGATCAATCTATGCTTAGTATGGGGTGGATCAGATTTTTAAAATGTTTTTGAAGTCTCAATCTGCATTTATTTGATCAAAAATACAGTCAAATCAGTAATATTGTGAAATATTTTTTACAATTTAAAATAAATGTTTCCTTTGAATATATTTTAAAATGTAATTTATTTCTGTGATGAAAGCTGAGTTTTCGGCATCATTACCCCAGTCTTCAGCATCACATGATCCTTCAGAAATCATTCTAATATGCTGTTCTGCTGCTCATGAAACATCCAAATTTTTATCAATGCAATGTGTTATGGGTTTGTCCAAATCCCTAACTACAAGTAAAAGTAACAGTCAACAATGTGATTTGCAAAAGTTGCGTTGTTAATTCATTATTCATGTCACGTCTGGCATTCTGTGGATGGACTGTCTGACTCGGGAGTCTGTTTGTCTCTGCACCGCTCTGTTCTGCCATTTACACTCATTTGTCTTCAAGCCAAACTACACACACACATAGACACACACGCAATCTGCCCTTCTGCCCCGACAACATCCCCTTAGTCCCCGATGGCTCTCTGCCCTGCCAGAACCAACCACCAAAGCCTGGCAGATCTCTCTCTCTCCTTCTCCTTTCACATAATTATGTGCTGCAGGGCTGTGAGGTTCTCCCTCTGGGCTTTTATCAGCTGTTTCTGCTGCAAAAAGAGAGAAGTCAGCACTGCAGAATGACTGTGTGTGTGTGTGAGAATGCTCACACAAGAGCTTTGTAGCAAAATCCAGTGTGCTGCTGTGTCTAAGCAGCTCTGTATAAGCAGCTGCCTTCTAAGGTGACTAAAATGGCAACTTATGAGTGGCTGATTTAGAATTGGAATGCTCTACAAAGGCGGGAAACATCCATTCAGGGATTTATCGCTTGTGATTCATGGGGAGACTTGCTAGAGGATATTAAAATAGATGTCAGCTGAGTCTATGTAACTAGGGCAATGGCGTTGACGTCAGCAGCACCGCACACATGCGTTGTTATTTTTGCGGATGCATGTCAAAGAGAAGAAATTGTTGAATAAAGTCGCTATTTTCGTTGAACCACTGATGTCACATGGACTATTTTAACAATGTCCTTACTACCTTTCTGGGCCTTGAACATGTCAGTTGTGTTGCTGTTTATGGGTCAGAAAGCTCTTGGATTTAATCAAACATTTTTAAATTTTTCCTCCAAAGACGAAAGAAGGTCTTACAGGTTTGAAAATGAGAAATGAGAATAAATATAATCAGCTTGTGTCAGCGTATGTTTGTGCATGAGAGACAGATATTATGTGTGAAGGAGCTTGTGCACCTGCATCATAATGAATTAAATAAATGAGAGAGGAGCAGGTGGCAACCTCACACACACCAGCTCCAGTGTCATGTCCTTTCTCACAGTTTCACCATCTCTGTCAAAGCAGCACAGAGGGTGAAAATTCAATCTGAGAGATTTCCAGAAACAGACATCTAGAGGAAAAGCTTATAAATGAGTGTCTTAAAGGAGAAGTTCAATACCAGAACAAAAATGTACAGATAATTTATTCACCCCCTTCCAAGATGTTCATCTATTTCTTTCTTCAGTCCTAAAGAAATTATGTTTTTGAGGAAAACATTTCAGGATTTCTCTCCATATAGTGGACTTCTATGGTGCCCGCGAGTTTGAACATCCAAAATGCAGTTTCAATGCAGCTTCAATGAGCTCTAAAGTTCAATGCAGCTTTAAGAAGGGTCTTATCTAGTGAAACGATCTGCAATTTTCTAAAAAAAAAAAAAAAAAAAAAAATTATATACATTTTAGCCTCAAATGCTTGTCTAGCTCTGTGTATTCCGGTTCAAGACAGTTAGGGTAGGTTGAAAAACTCCCATCTTATTTTCTTCCCAAAGAAGTTTGATCTTCTTTGCACGTTCACTTTGTAAACACTGGGTCGGTACTTCTGCACTGCAGTGATGCAGGACGATTTTGAAGTTGGAGGAGAAAATGAGATGTTTTTCGACCTGCCCTAATTGTCTTGAACCGCAATACACAGAGTTGACGCAAAGCTAGATTCAAGATGAGCATTTGAGGTTATAAAGTATATAAATTGTTCAGTTTTGTAGAAAATAACTAATCGTTTCGCTAGATAAGACCCTTCTTCCTTGGCTGGGATCGTTTAGAGCACTTTGAAATAGGGATGCACCAAAATGAAAATTCTTGGCCGAGGCCGAACAAAATTAAACACTGGGCCGAAGGCCGATTACCGAACATGGTTTTTCATGTTTTTCCCCCATGTATTTTGCCAAATCTTTTTCACCATTGCATAAATTAAATAGCCAAAATGTGCTTTTTACAGTTTTGTCTTGCTTTTCAAAAAAAAAAAAAAAAAAAAAATTACAAAACAGCAATTCAAAATATTTACTAAACACTGAAAATTTTTTAACATTCTAGTAGATGTTATAATCAACAAAGCACAATTTAACTTACAATTAACAAGTTAGTAAAATAATATTTTTGGCCATTTATCTTTGGCCATTTTTAAGACCTCCTTCTTGAATCAGCATGTGTTTTTTAATGTACTTGCTAAGCAAAGGAGAATGTTATAATAAATGTATTAATAGAGCTATTCTGCCCTCCAAAGGCAAAGTGCAGTAACTACGCCAACACTAAAACTGAGAAAAATGCCTTTAAAGTTTTTACGCCAGCTAATCAAACATGTTGACACTCTTGTTTCTCTGAAACGGGACAAAACACAGTTGTCACAAAGTCCATTTTAAGCCTTAACTTAAAATTTTGACCAAATGTGTAGTTACTGTGCTTTGCCTTTGGAGGACAGTTTTGTAATGATTGTTATCATAATTTTTGTCTTTTTATTTTATTTTACAGAACAACAGTGTCAACTTTTATTTTGGCAGAAACCCAAAAGAAGACCTCAATACTACTTTTTGCTGACAGCAGCAGATTTATGAACGATTCTTATTACGCTGTTTCAGATTTTCCTCACGCTTTAGACTTTGAACCCTGGCTTGAGCAGCACTTTCAGAATACTTACAATTTGTGCGTGTATTAGACAACATAACATTCTGTAGTTTATTTACTAATGGTTTAAGGCCATTTTGCAATTTCAGTCATCACACAGTAACCAGCAACAACCACAACTTTTTGACTTCTCATCGAAGACATGCGATGCGGTTCTAAACAGTCTCTTGCTGTTGGCATTTGTAATGATTTTTGCATCTTTCTCTGACAGTTTTAAATGCTTCCACACTGCCGATATGTTTTCTGCATTAGCGCGTTCCTCTATTTGATTGCGTCACGTCATTGGTATAATTTATTCTGCCTTTTGACTTATTCAAATAATTTTGATTGCCAAACATTCGGTGCATCCCTACTTCGAAGCTGCATTTAAACTGCATTTTGGAAGGTCCATAGAAGTCAACTATATGGAGAGAAATCCTGAAATGATTTCCTCAAAAAACATAATTTATTTACGACTGAAGAAAGAAATGAACATCTTGCATGGCAAGGAAGTAAGTCAAATCTATAAATGTTAGTTCTGGAGGTGAACTTCTCCTTTCAACATCTGAGAAGCAGGACATAGCTTCTTAGAAGTCTCCATTTAATCTTATTGGTGTCTCAATAAGATCTCATTTGTGTTGTTTCTTTCCTCTAGGCATTTTCTCACGCACAGCCAGGACAGTATCCAAACCCGGCTTCACTTAGATCATAATCTGTGTTTAAAAACAACCTGCTCTAGCACGTCCTATAAGCCAAACTCCACGTGAAGAGTGTTGAGTGTCTGTGTACCTGGAGTGACATCCCTGACCAGCAGGGGGTGCTGTGATGAGAGAGTAAAACCATGGGAGTCCAGGACAGCATCTCTGATCACCTCCACTGTCACCTTCACAGGGAAGTTCTGCTGGCCCGAATCCCCAGAGCGCGACCTCCTGCCGCCTAAAATACGCTCCCTTTGAGAGACACAGCGGGAGAGAAAGCACAGAATCAGACAGATGGCTAAAAACACACTAGCTGTGTTAAAAAATGAAATAGTAGTGTATTGCTTGATCTATTAGTGTACATACAATTTTTTTAATAACATGCACACTACAAATGTCTACAATAAACTACCAGTCAAAAGTGTTTGAACAGTAAGATTTTTTATGTTTTTTTAAAGAAGTCACTTCTGCATTTTGAAGCCTGCATTTATTTGATCCAAAGTACAGCAAAAACAGTAAACGTTTGAAATATATTTACTATTTAAAATAACTGTTTTCTATTTGAATATATTTTAAAATGTAATTTATTCGCGTGATTTCAATTCATTATTCTAATATTCAGATTTTCAGCTCAAAAACATTATTATTATTATATTGAAAACAGCTGAGTATATTTATTTCAGGTTTTCTTTGATGAGATAGAAAGTTCAGAAGAACAGCATTTATCTGAAATAAAAATCTTTCGTAACATTAGAAATGTCTTTATCATCACTTTTAATTAATTTAAAGCATCCTTGCTAAATAAAAGTATTAATTTCTATCATTTCTTTCACAAAGAAAAAAAAGCATACTAACTACCAGCTTTTGAATGGTATAGTGTATAACGTTACAAAAGCTATTTATTTGAGATAAATACTGATCTTTGGATCTTTCTATTCATCAAAGCATCCTGAAAAAAATGTACTCAACTGTTATATTGGTAATAATGGTAAAAAATGTATTATGAACAGCAAATCAACATATTGTCAACATATAATAATTTTCTGAAGGATCATGTGACACTAAAGACTGGAGTAATGATGCTGAAAATTTAGCTTTGATCACAGAAATAAATTATATTTTAAAATATATTCAAATAGAAAACACTTATTATTATAAATAGTAATAATAAGTCAGTATTTTACTGTTTTTGCTGTACTTTGGATCAAATAAATGCAGGCTTGGTGAGCAAATGAGACTTCTTTAAAATATTAAAATCTTACTTTTGACTGAGTTGCTCACCAAGGCTGCATTCATTTATTTAAAAAAATACAGTAAAACCAGTAATATTGTGAAATATTATTACAATTTAAACAAACTGTTTTCTAATTAAATATATTTTAAAATGCAATTTATTTCTGTGATGCAAACCTGAATTTTTAGCATCATTACTCCAGTCTTCAGTGTCACATGATCCTTCAAAAATCATTCTAATATGCTGATTTGATGATCAAGAAACATTTATTATTATTATCTGTTTAATAGTTTTGTGGAAACCAAACTTTCAAACAGTAGTGTACAATTTAAAATATTTTTTTATCATTTTTAAACACTTGCTGTTCTAAAATCTTTAACCTAATTTGCTGTTGCTGGTTAAAAAATTACTTGTAAAAATATTTTTTTATGCTATAAGTGACACTGGACCACAAAATTAGTCATAAGAGTCAAATTAAACAAGGATAAATAAGCTTTCCATTGATGTATGGTTTGTTAGTATAGAATAATATCTGGTCGAGATACATCGATTTAAAAATCTGGAATGTGAAAAAATATTGAGAAAATCGCCTTTAAAGTTGTCCAAATGAAGTTCCTAGCAATGCATATTACTAATCAAAAATGAAGTTTTGATATATTTGTGGTAGGAAATTTACTAAATGTCTTCATGGAACATGATCTTTACTTAATATCCTAATGATTTTTGGCATAAAAGAAAAATCTATCATTTTGACCCATACAATGCATTTTCAGCTATTGCTACAAATATACCCATGCTACTTAAGGCTGGTTTTGTGGTCCAGGGTGACATATTACCACTAAATCTTGGATTTAATCTTTATGTCAACTTGTTTTCTTTCAGTCAGCACAGGTTTTGTATTTCTTTTTGGAACTGATTTCTAGTAGCCCTCATGATCTGAGCTTATGCACCGCAGTTTTTGAGTAAAACATCAATAACTTTGTCAATGCTCACTCCAAAACTGAGGTGCATGAGCTGAGATCAGTGAGGCCTATGATCAGTCAGTTCCAAAACAAAATTTAAAACCTGTGCTAATTAAAAAATAAACAAGTTGGGGAAAAACAGTGAGGGGAAAAAAATCACAGAAAGTACAAAAATGACCTTTAAGCTAAGTAACTTAAGTTCAGCCCAATGTGATAACATTAACTAGCATTTTCTGGCACAGAAAACCCTCAAATAAATATCTACAGTACTAATTAAACTACCGAGACTTTCCTCCAAAAATATCACAATCAAATCAGCGAAAACCACATGAAATGACGTCACTGTATGCTGACAGACTCTGAAACACATGGCGATGATAATTGCCTGACGAACGTGTGGTTGCATGGCAGGAGACGACTGTGTTTATACCAGCGGGTGAAAGACAAATGAACTACAAGCCCACAGCAGATGGAAGTACGAGAAAATCGCGAAAAGCAGTACTCATGAGCTCATGTGTTTAAGGAAGAGAAAACAAGGAAATATTTAGCAACTAAACATCTACGTAGATATTCATTAAAGGATTAGTTCACTTCCAGAATGAAAAGTCTTCATTTCAGTAATTCAGTTAAAAGAAATGAAGGTTTTTGAGGAAAACATATAGTTGACTTAAATGGGGATCAACGTGTTGAAGGTCCAAATTGCAGTTTCAATGCAGCTTCAAAAGGAATAAGAGTTTTATCTAGTGAAACGATCTATCATTTTCTAAAATATTGTACATTTATATACTTTTTAAGCACAAATGTGACCCTAAACCACAAAATCAGTCATAATCAGTGTTGGGGAAAGTTACTTTTAACAGTAATGCATTACAATATTGAGTTACTCCCTGAAAAAGTAAGTAATTACGTTATTTAGTTACTTTTTATGGAAAGTAATGCGTTACGTTACTTTTGCGTTACTTTTTAAATCTGGACAGGGCTTGTTTGTTTTTAATATAAAAAGTTCTATTTTTGGCAAATGTAAAAGCCTTTTCACACCAAAAGCCTCAGGCTCAGAGAAAAGTAAATTCACGTCTGTACAGTAGACCGCAGAGGAAAAAATGTCTATTCTTCAGCAATAAAAAAAGGAAAACAAGTTAGTAATTTTTACTTATTAGTATGGATGAATTGGATCATCAAAGGTCGGCAGCAAAGACATCGGTTAATAAAATTAACGGGAATAAATACATAAATGATATTTGTATTATTTAACATTTAATTATCGCAGGTTTGCGTTGAATTTCACTGTTTTTATTCATTTTGAGGAACATTGTGTCTGTTTTTTTAGTAAGTGAGATGAATTACTGCGTGTTCACATTTATTCTAGAACTAAAGTAGCATCTCAATTTCTCTCAACATGGGGACAGGAGAGCTTTTAATCAATAAATGGGGGAAAAAAGTAACTCAGATATTTTCTTGTCAATTAAAAAGTAATGCGTTACTTTACTAGTTACTTGGAAAAAGTTATATTATTACGTAACTAAAATACATTGTATCATTAGGATATTACTGTAAGTAAAGATCATGTTCAATGAAGATATTTTGTAAATTTTCTACTGTAAATATATCAAAACTTAATTTTTGATTAGTATTATGCATTGCTAAGAACTTCATTTAGACAACTTTAAAGGCGATTTTCTCAATATTTCGATTTTTTTTTTGCACCCTTAGATTCCAGATTTTCAAATAGTTGTATCTTAACAAGCCACACCTCAATGGAAAGCTTATTATCTTATTATTAATCTTAATTTCAAAAAACTGACCCTTATGGTTTCGTGGTCCAGGGTTACAAATGCTTTGGAAAAAAAACATTGGAAAAGTCATGTGCAGTTATTTCTTCATCTGTGTACTTCGGTTCAAAAAGGTAGGTTAGGGCAAAAAACTCCATCTCGTTTTCTTCTCCAATCTCAAAATCATCTAACGTCGTTGTTTTACCTTTTTTTTTTTGTAATAGGCGTTTGAGTTTCTTTGCACGTTCGCTTTGTAAACATTGGGTTAATACTTCCACTTACACCACACACGCGTGATTACGTAATGTGTTAGGTCAAGCTAGTGCAAGATTTGTGGTTAAAAAGTATATAAATTCTTATTTTTTAAGTTTTTCTATAAGACCTTTATTCTTTGGCTGAGATTGTGAAGAGCCCTTTGAAGCTGCATTGAAATTGCATTTTGGACCGTCAACCCATTGATCCCCATTAAAGTCCACTATATGGAGAAAAATCCTGGAATGTTTTCCTCAAAAACCTTTCTTTTCAACTGAAGAAAGAAAGACCTGAACAGCTTGGAGGACATAGGGGTGAGAAAATCATCAGGAAATTTTTATTCTAGAAGTAAACTAAGTTAAATCTCTGACTACATCACTCTCAACAAACACTGAATCTTGTGAGCTTCACCAAGTTGGAATTTATGGTAGGGCCCATCTGGAAACCAAGGCCAATATCTCATACAGGAACCATAAAACCTGTGACTCTAATTAATGGAATGATTCGGATTAGTGTTCTTTCCCAGGATGGGTTTGGAGAAAACCAAAAGATGGCTTCAACCCACACAGTCTGTTAAACACATGGCAGATCTGTCTTGGTCCAGACCGACTGGTTTGGTGGTTGCTCTGTGTGTTGTTCACAGTCCATGCGACATTGCATCATCAAAGTGTGCTCTACATCAAAAGATGACTACAAAGGCTGAAAGCAGCAATTGGGACAGAGCCTAAGTCAACTGGCTACATCTAACATCATTAAAAATGCCTGTGAAGTTGTGGAGCTCCAAATATAAAGAACGCTTTCACATTTATAGGCTTCTCTCTTCTACAAATGCCTTTAAGAAGTGCATTTCTGCTCTGATTATAATATTACTTGTCTGTGTGTTTGTGTGTGTGTGTGTGTGTGTGTGTGTGTGTGTGTAAGGTTACTCCACCTGCTGAGAGAGTCTCGAGAACGACGCAGCCATTTCCCCACCACCTGCTCCACCCGACCAACCCTGCGTGGAGATCGACTTCTACTTCTCTCTCGCTCCTCCATCTAACTGAGAGATAGAAAGACAGACAAATTACTTCATTACTCAATATTCCAGTCTTCAGTGTCACATGGTCCTTCAGAAATCATTCTGATATGCTGATTTGCTGCTTAAGAAACATCATTAAAACAGTGATTAAAACAACTCCTCGAGAGCCAACGTGAAATGGCAATCACAATCCATTTTTCATCTGTAAATGAGCAAATGCTGATGTATTTCAGATGCAGCTTATTCTTCCTTCATTCATATTCTCATCTCATCTCATCTCAACTCTCTCTCTCTCTCCCTCTGTCCTGTCTGTGTTCTGGGTTTTATATATGCTAATAGCAGCGGCACAGTCATGAGGTGACACCAGGCCTGGCATTTAGAGGACAACCTACGTCACAACAGACAAGATATCGCATGCGTAATAACATCAGCCATCTACAGATGATAGAAACACACACTGCACCTACATAACCCGCACGCATTCGGTTCGTATAATTACCTGAACGTCTTCTCTCGCTCCTCTGGACATCTGCTGCTACAGACACACATACATCTCTCTTACTGTTGTAAGTGTGTGTTATCTCTGCAGTGAGACGCAAGGGAGCCCTTACACACTCACTCAATCACTCACAAACCACAAATGCTCTGAACCGCACTGTGTGTATGTGTGCTAACAAACACATTCTGAATGTCTGATCAATATGCAGAGTTTTCTTCTGTTTCGTCACAATAATCTGCCTGATTATGCACTGATTTGCTGGTTGCATTGCATGCTGGAGAGGATCATGTGGCCTTTTACCTTTGCTCTATGAGTCAAGGATTGCATACGGATTTAGTCTAATTGCTGATGTCTTTGAAGTTTGGTCATGTCATTTACAAGAATTCTAAGAGTATTAATCATTTAAGTGTGACACATAGTGTTTGCAAGTACACAAACGCAGATGGAAACTCATGATCAGCATCCTTAAAATAAAAGCTGAATTTATAAAAATGGCCCCATTCAAAAGTTTACATACACTTGGTTTTTAATACTGTGTTGTTACTTGAATGATCCACAGCTGTGTTTTTGCTGTTTAGTGATAGTTGTTCATGAGTCCGTTGTTTGTCCTGAATAGTTAAATTGCCCGCTGTTCTTCAGAAAAAATCCTTCAGGTCCCACAAATTATGTGGTTTTTCAGCATTTCTGTGTATTTGAACCCTTTCCAACAATGACTGTATGATTTTGAGATCTACCGCTTCACACTGAGAACAACTGAGGGACTCGAGGAAGGGAAAATGATGTATTAAGTGCCTGGGGGTGAAAACTTTTGAACAGAAGGAAGTTGTGTACATTTTACTAATTTTGCCTAAATATCATATTTTTTTTATTTAGTACTGCCCTTCAGAAGTTACAGAAGATACTTACATGTTCCCCAGAAGACAAAATAAGTTAAATTTACCCCGATCTTAAAATTCAAAAAGTTTTCATCCCCTGGGTCTTAATGCTTTATTTCTTTCTGAAGCATCAATGAGTTTCTGAACCTTCTATAACAGTTGTATATGAGTCCCTCACTTGTTCTCAGTGTGAAAAGATGGATCTCAAAATCATACAGTCATTGTTGGAACGGGTTCAAAGACACAAAAATGCTGAAAAACCAAATAATTTGTGGGACCTAAAGGACTGCTCGCAGCCGTCTTGCCAGTCAAGAGGTGTCCATCTCCGAATACGAATGAATGGACTCCATAGGACGAAATATTAGGCTTATATGAGGCTCTTTTTACAACTAGAAGTTTAATATTGTTTTTCACTTGCGACAAAACAACGAATTAGCCGTGCATTTATATGGAAATATGCTTTAGGAGCAATCCGTCCTCGCATTCGGAGATCAACACCTCTTGACTGGCAAGACGGCCGCGAGCGGAGACTCAAACAGTGAGAGTGAGATGTTCAAAACCTTTCTTTTTAGTAAACTCTGTGTACACAAACAATGTTCTCAATGCTCGAGTTCATGTGTAGAGACCCAGGCGATACTTCGCGCAAAGTGTCATGGTGTGTCGAGCCTTCTTAGTGTCGTAAAAATATCGATTTTGATGCGCTCAAATGTATGCCCCTAGTACTCCCATTCACCGGCCACTGACCACAAAACTAAATCACGGTCAATCTCAAAAACGGCTCGTTTGTCGTAATTATGCTTTTAGATATAAGTTTGTCTCGTTTACAGTAAAAAAACAGCCCAGGCTGCATTTTGGCCACAGTTATCCTTTAAGCAACATTTCCAAATCACTTTTATAAGAACTTTCCCCGTTTTTTAGTATGCAGTATTCACATTACTCTAAACAAAAACCAAAACGTTTGCAGTTTCTGTTTTGGAGCAATTTTAGTGTGACGTTATGCAGTTGCTAGCTTGTTCTGATTGGTTTTGTTGTGCACCAGATTAAAACTGTGATCACTTAGTAAAGTATGAGCACACCTTTCATCACACATTACTTGTCTAGAGCAGAAATGCGGCAGTGTGAGATACACTTATGGTTTAATAGTTAGGATTAAAAGACAGATGATATACGTATAAGCAACAATAATAGTGATGCTTCACTAATAATATCAAAGCATAACATTCAAGATCTGATGGATAAAATTAAGTCATGACCTACATTACTTCATACTGAATATTCAAATGCTGCTCCATGCCATCTGTAAATTGAAAACGCATGTAAACCCAGTTTAGACGACCTCTTGACCTCCAAGGCCCCTCGATCGCAGCTAGATCTGCAGCTCTCGTGGTACAGTGACAAACGTGATTAATCCAGCGTGCAATCAGAGCGCTGAACATGTGCGTGTGTGTGAGGTATTACTGGATTAGTACGCCTACCTAGTAGGATTGATCCGGATCTGCAGATCTGAGACGGGCAGCTGCACTACGCTTATGCGTTAAGTGGGAGATGCTACTGATATTTCATAGCTTCAAGTTAATTGGATGAAAGTAAAGTGGCTGCGGATAATAAAACAGTAAGGGTTTGTGTGGAGAATTTATGCACTGTATATAGCACACCTGTGTGCATGTGCTGACTCAGGTAAGAGCCGCTGGCCTTGTGGAGTCATGAAGATGTCTGTGGTGACAGTTTCAACTCCTATTCATCCATAAAAACATGAGGCATCTTTTTTTTCCACCTGCATTTCTGCAAGACTCAGAGAAAACAGTTATCAAGTACAGCTCTCTGATACTTCAGAAGGAAAAACGATGCATTAAGAGCCAGGGGTGTAAACTTTTGAACAGAATGAGGATGTGTACATTTTTCTTCTTTTGCCTACATAACTTCTGAAACTTCCTTTCAGAAGCTACAAAAGATAGTCATATGTGCCTCAGAAGACAAAAAAGTTCAATTTACCCTGATCTTCAAATTTCAAAAGTTTTCACCCCCGGCACCTAATGCATCGTTTTCCTTCTGAAGCATCAGTGAGTATTTGAACCTTCTGTAATAGTCTCTCAGTTGTCCTCTACGAAAAGATGGATCTCAAAATCATACAGTCATTGTTGGAAAGTGTTCAAATACACAAAAATGCTGAAAAACCTACGAATTTGTGAGACCTGAAGGATTTTTCTGAAGAACAGCAGGCAGTTTAATGTTCAGGACAAACAAGGAACTCATGAACAACTATCACTAAGCAAAAAAAACAGCTGTTGATCATTCAGGTAACAACACAGTATTAAGAATCAAGTGTATGTAAACTTTTGAACGGGGTCATTTTTATAAATTCAACTGTTATTTTCTCGTGGACTTTATGTAAACGTCTTTTATGTGAAATATCTTATATATCAGGTCAGTACTAAATAAAAAATAACATGCATTTTGTATGATCCCTCTTATTTTGGTAAATTAACATTTTGCAGATTCTGCAAGGTGTATGTAAACTTTTTTTTTTTTTTTTTAAGATTTATTTTTGCCTTTATTATGATAGGACAGATCAGAGTTGACAGGAAACGTAGTGGGAGAGAGATAGGGGCGGGATCAGGAAAGGTCCTCAAACCGGGATTTGAACACGGGACGCCCGGAGCGCAATGGCGCTTTATGTTGACGCGCTGCCTACAAGGCTATCGGCGCCAGTAAACATTTTAGTGTATTTCTGTACAGAAAAACAGAAATATGTGTAGACATGTTTAAAATGTCTGTCTATCCAAAAATAGATAATCAAAGATTATTTCACAGACATAACTTGATGAAATCTACTTTAGATGAGCCCTTCAAATCGTAAGAGTATCTTGCAAAAGTCTAATAAACAAACCTTGCAGATTCAGTAACCGAATGGATTTGAAACTGGTAGTTTCAATGTGTTCTTGCCACTTTTGTACATAACATGCATCAGATGGTCAGCAGACAGGTTTCAAGTGGTTCATCTGAGGCTGAGACTACACAGTTCCTGACCATAATAAGATGCAGTGTGGACCAGACTTTATGCTGATAGAATCTGGGCTCTGTGAGACTGCATTCAGCCTCAGTATTTCATTCAGCTCCTTTGAGAGCTCCTGTAATGACACTGCAGTCATCAGCCTCTGGCGGTACAGTAAAAGCGCTCAGATTTAGACACTCACCCTCAGCTGCTCCCGTTCACAATCACTCAGCAGCACTGAGGCTAAGTGATTTCTGCCAAATTCATTCTGTCATTCTCTGACAATCCCACTCCACTAATACAGCACAATTCCATCAAAATCATTGACTGCAATCATTCTGTCATGCTCAAAGTCAACTAATAAAGTCAATGTCTTAATCCAGCCTTACTAATGTCTATAATTACTTCCCACTACTGCATTCTAGTAGTGTGTATACTTTAAAAAATGCTGGGTTATTTTATTAACCCAAATGCTGGGTTCAGCCTGCTGGGTCATGCTTGTTTTTAATATTTGTGAGTGTTTGAACCTTCTGTAATAGTTGCATATGAGTCCCTCAGTTGTCCTCAGTGTGAAAAGATGGATCTCAAAATCATACAGTAATTGTTGGAAAGGGTTCAAATACACAAAAATGCTGAAAAACCACAGAATTTGTGGTTACTGTACTACACTTTGTATATAACAGTTTTAAATTTATGTATGTGTTGTTTATTGACATACAGGACCAGCCGTCTTGTTATTTTGTTATACGCCCGGCCATGGTTCAGGAAGACCATTATTTCATTCTCTGACACTTGGCCTGTAATGAAGAGAATGACAATAAACCTAACTTGACTTTTATACAATCTGGCCCCACGACTGCAGTTTCAGCAGCGCAGGTTTCCAGGTTTCTGTATAGTCTCTTTGCTCCAATATATCACCAAAAAGGGTTGAGATGTCTCTTTTGAGACAAAAGAGACGATGTTTCATTTTTGTAAGCGATGACTGCAGGGTACAAATGAAAGCTGCTGAAAGAAGCCTACATTCATCTTCTGATCCATTAAAGGAATATTCCAGGTTTGATAAGATTTAAGCTAGCATTTAAGACAGAAGATCATCCCTCAAAAATGTATTTACAGTAATACATTGAGAGATTTATGGTTCTGCATCCTTAATAATTTATTATTAATAGTTCTGAGGAAGAAAATCGCTACCCTCATGAGCACAATGCCAAATTATTTCAACCAAACAAACAATACCAAGAAATTAGATTTATTGTTGCATATTATTGTGTTAATATTTTATCACAAATATAGTACTGTAGCCCAGTTTCCGCAGATAAAAGTGTATTTAGTCTTTAGCAATTACTATGTTTTTAAGATACTGAAAAAAGCACAAAAATCAGAGCATGTCAAAACCCCTTCAGACCCCAGAGGGTTAAAAACAAACAAATAAAAAACTAGAATCATCTATATTATTTTCAGGTGCCCTTCATATAGGCAAAAAATAGAAACGATTCAATAGAACCACAAGTTATCATTAGTAAATAGGAGAAATACGGTGGCCGAGAGAGCTCAACCCACTGCAACTTAAGAAAACACATGTAAACAGAAAAAAACGACAACAAATTAAAAAAAACATCTTCATCAGTTTGACAACACAGGTGCTGCAAATCATCGCAACGCAAACACAAAAAAGTGCAGCAAACACAAAAAAAAAGCGCTGCAAATAGCACAGAGCACAACAGAAATGTTTCAGGGGGACCTCAAAAAGTGACGAACCCATTTGGGACCTGATTATTTGTTCTGTGGCTGTTGGTAGTGATGTGATGTTTGACACCGAAGCTTCAAAGCTTCTATCAAAAAAACAAAACATCTCACAGTGAGATGATGTACCGGAGCTTGATTCGTTTTGCCATAACCACGTGACCTGTGACGTACGAAGCTTCGTTTTCGCACACAACCATGTGAAGAATAAATCATAATATGACTAAATATGTACATTTGTAGTTTTGTGCATGTTAATTTTGTAGTCATCCTTGCTTCACAAGCACTTAATTAATAATAACATTAGTCAACAGTATTCTTTATTTACTTTGAACATATATGCCTACTTATACCAGTGTTTCTCAACTCCAGTCCTCGGGACCCACTGCTCTGCACATTTTGTATGTTTCTGAGTCTGACACACTCAGTTCAGTTCATGAATCTTTCTACTAATGAGCTGATGATCAAAATCAGGTGCCTTAAATGAGGAAGACATACAAAATGTGCAGAGCAGTGGGTCCCGAGGACTGGAGTTGAGAAACACTGACTTATACTACAGGGCCGTTAAATGCTTGAATCTGATTGGCTGACGAACGTTCTAGAGGTGTGCATTATATTCAGGGAAACGCACGGCGAACGTAGTTCCAGGCAGCTTTAGACCGCAGTGCATGTCTATATCACTTCGCCATACATTTCAGTTATTTCAAAGGTCCTTACAGCCCAAAACAGCAAAATAACTAAAACCCACAATGACACTGGCCAAACTAATAAATACAGTAAACATCAGGATAAAAACGACAGATTATTTCCATGTTTTTTTCCACAATATATTACGTTTTATTATGTACGGAAAGCACACACTATTTCTTTTGCCCTCTCTCACTCACCTCACAGACTCACTCACCTCTCAGACGCACACACATAACCTTACAGTTTGCACTCGCTTTAGCATTCGCGCTAATGTTGTTAGCACTGCTCTGACGATTAACAACTTTGAACATATATGCCTACATGAACCATGCTTATACTTGTAAAATTTTATAAAAACGTTTATTTACAAATTTAATTCAAGTAAAATGACTTTTTTTTTTTTTTTTCTGACGGCTTCGTAGCACAAATTGATGTATTTGATGAAACTGTCCAAAATCGCTTTGAGATCTGGGACGCGAAAGCAACTTTTTCCTCCTTTGACCACAAGATGTCATTAGTGTGCTACGTGTTGAAAAGTTTCGAGTAATGAACCTTTTTACGATACAGTTGAGGGGAAAGCCTAGGTGCTTCGAAAAGCTTCATTTTTCCATCACTAGCTGTTGGTCAGAGCCGAGGTGTTGTCGGTGAACTAAAAGGTGATAAAGATGAACTATCACCTTTTAGTTCACGGACAACACCTCTGCTCTGAACAACAGCCACGGAACAAATAATCATGTCCCAGATGGGTTCGTCACTTTTTGAGGTCCCCCTGAAACATTTCTGTTGTGCTCCGTGCTATTTGCAGCGCTTTTTTTGTGTTTGCAGCGCTTTTTTTGTTTTCAGTGCGTTTCCGTATTTTTATGTTTGCGTTGCGAGGATTTGCAGCGCCTGTGTTGTCAAACTGATGAAGATGTTTTTTTAATTTGTTGTCGTTTTTTTCTGTTTGCATGTGTTTTCTTTCTGTTTGCATGTGCGCGTTGAGCTCTCTCGGCCACCATAGAGAAACAAGCTTTTTGAAACCCTAAATCAATTGCTTCACAAAAAAATAATTACTTTTTTCAAAGAACTAGCAAACTAAGTCAATTAAAGCAATTAAATTTTTTCTATTTGTATTACACGCATATTTTAAAATTCATAACATTAATCAAAAACAAACCTATGCTATAAAACTAACCCGAGACCCTATTTAAAGAGTTCACCCCAAAATGAAAATTACCCCATGATTTACTCACCCTCAAGCCATTCTAGTGATGATTTTACTTCTTTCAGATGAATACAATCTGAGTTATGTTAAAAATGTCCTGGCTCTTTCAAGCTTTGTAATGGCAGTGAATAGGTGTTGAGATTTTTGCATCCATCCATCATAAAAAGGTACTTTCATTAAAGCTTTGAGAAGTTTATTGATGCATTTGTGTAAGAAAAGTATCCATATTTAAAATGAACAAGACAAATGTGGAAGCACAGAGGAGTGAGCAAAAACACTGGTCACGAATTAGAGGTAAAAAACGAGGATTTGTAAAGAAAAATGTCGAAGGATTTCGATATAAGCCTTAAGGATTAAGATATAAGAGGAGACTGGTTTTCCTTTGCTATGAACAAAAGTTGGTTCTCACAAGACCAACATATTCTCCTACATCATCCGCTGGAACACCACTCTCTTGTAAACATGCATATAAAAGTTAGTGTAAGCTAGAGATTATGGTGTATAAAGTTTTAAATATGGCTATTTTTCTTACACAAACACATCAATTCACTTTAAAAGGCCTTTATTAACCCCTTGGAGCCATGTGGAGTACTTTTATGATGGATGGATGCACTTTATTGGACTTCAAAATCTCAACAGCCATTCAGTGCCATTATAAAATTTGAAGGAGGCAGGACTTTTTTTAACATAACTCCAACTGTATTTGTCTGAAAGAAGTTATATACACCTAGGACGGCTTGAGGGTGAGTAAATCAGTTTGGTAATTTTAATTTTTGGGTGAACTATCTCTTTAAAAACCATTGGCATTAAAGTTACCATTACAGTTTTTGTTCTTGTCCTTTATAGCCTTGATATTCCTCCCTATTGTAGTTACTTAGCTGGACTGAAGAGACAGACATAAATGATGCTAAACTGAAAGTCTTGGAATTACTGTAGCGCTGTCAATCAGAGCACTTTATGATGCTCACAATAAGCAACATCTTACTCACCTATAACCAGAGCTATAAGCCATTTTAACAGCTACTAGGCATACAGCCACTGAATCTCAGAAGCGTGTGGTCCAGATCGCACTGGAAAGCTGCTCTCAGCTCTGAACCACCTCAAAGCATCTATTAATGCTGCCTCCAGTAACTCTACACCCTTCCTCCCATGTACCAACCCCCATCTCCTCCTGCACTGAAGCAGACGCCTATAATAAGCACCATGCACGCTGTTAAGGAAGACCGCTTGATGTCTTGCTCACACTTCCTCTCCATCCCTTTCTAAAAGCAGGATCCATTACAGAAAGAATCACTTTTAATATGTAACCGTAACCCGTGCGCTCAGTCCCTGGGTCAAATGTTTGAGAGGCTCTTCACCAATGTAGGAATGGGTCTAAGATGGTAATCTGCTAGAGGACACTCTCCATTAGTATTTATTATACTTGCTTGAGTGCTTCATATTGCTGGTTGACTGCACTGGCCGTTAACAGTCATGCAATGTGACTGTGACCCACTGCACTGTGAAGCTGACCTAAATGTAAGTTGACGCAATAACAACCAACTTTGCTTATTTTTGTAATGTCAAAGTGATTTCTCTTATGCCATTAAGTGCTATTTAGAGTTATTTATATATTGTTCTATTATTCATTCATATTTTGAAGGTTGTGCATTGTTTGAATTTTAATGATTCTGAATTATTACAAAAAACAGAGTGCAAGTCTTCTTACGCTTGAACGGTTTCATATTAAGTCATATTAAAATGCGCACAAAATAATCGATAGAAGGAATCGAAATTTACATTTTTAACAAGTATCTGATACCTGACCTTTTCATTCCCAAGCCTACATATGATGACATGAGCTAATAAGCCAATGATACCAGACTTTTACATTTTTGGATGAACTACTGCTTCAACACTAGCTATTTGTTTTCGCAGTGCAGGGAAACATCTAACAGGTATGCTTTTCATTCATTCAAATTCAAAATCAAAGCCATGGCTGCTTCAATCCCTGAGGGAATGAAAGCACAGCATCTTCCGAAAGATAATACCCTGGGTGTTTCTAATTGAGAACTATGCTTTCTGTCACACCTGGATGCCTCCATTTGTTACACTTGCATCTAATATGTCTTTATAGCAGAGTAGCTTGATGTAGCTAAATGTAGCTCACCTGGGTGTGGCTTGTGTCCTAACAGCTCCAGAATGCAGAAACCTCAGCGTGTGATTGGCTGTCACATCTCTCTTGTGCGGACTGGTAGACAGGTGGCGGAGGCGGGCCCTCACAACCATCAGGACCAATGAGAACTGATCTGTTAGAGATAAAAGCATATTCATAATTAGAGTCTGAAATATATGTACTACGACATAATGTAGATTACTGACTGTATTAGATAGTTCGATTACAACTGGGCAACACATTAAATATTTAAAATTATTGTGTTTAGGGGTCAAACGATATGTGTTTTCCAAGGCCAGTGCTGATACTGATTATTACAGATCAAGGAAACTGATAACCAATGCTTTGAACAGATATATGTCTGGTGTAAAAATTTTTTTATTCATGTCAAAATTAAGAATAACAAGGGCTCGTAAAGTAGAGCGATAACCAATATTTGAACCGATATATAAGTCTGGTGTAAAAGTGTAAATTAATGTCAAAATTAAGAATAATAAGGGCTCATCAAGTAGGCCAATAAGGGATAATTTGAATAGATATACAGAATATATCTGGTGTAAAAATGAAAATGTCAAAATTAAGAATAACAAGGGCTCATCAAGTAGACCGATAATTTATATTTTGAACCGATATGTGTCTGGTGTAAAAATGAAAATTAAGGTCAAAATTAAAAATAACAAGGGCTCATCAAGTAGACCGATAACTGATTTTTTAAACCGATATGTAAGTCTGGCGTAAAAGTGAAAATTAATGTCAAAATTAAGAATAACAAGGGCTCTAACAAAAACTTTCTTTACATGCTTTTAAATCATTTTATTAGCAAATAACTTTTGAAAATCGGTTTCGATACTGATAACCATAAATATGCTTTATATCGGTGCAGATAATTGGTCATCCCCTACTTCTGTTGATGAAAAATTTAGCAATATTGTGGATATTGAGGAAAATCAAGGTACAAAACATAGTCATGGAAACATAGTCACCGTTGATAAATAATTTATTTGCATCAGGTAGAAGGATAACCGATATTATGAACAGACATACTGTATGTCTGGAGTAAAAATGAAAATTAGTGTCAAGATCAAGCATAACAAAGGCTCTGACAATATTTTTAAATGATTTTATCTGCATGGGTTTTGAAAAGGAACAAAAACTGAAAACCATAAAAATTACTAATATCGGCTCCGATAATCGGTCAACCCCTAATTCTGCTGAAAATTTTGCAATATCAAAGAACAACAAAGTAGAAAAGACAGTCATCGTGAATAAACAAATCATTTGCATCAAGTAGACAGATATTTTGAACCGATATTCAGTCAAACCAACATTTATTCAGACACCTTAAATATTTGTCACATTATCACAGTTTATTTGCTACAGTTTAAAAAAATGGCAATAAAATATGACTCAAGACCTCAAAAGTTAAACTGTGTCAGAACAAATTCATCATGATAATGTCAGAAAATTGATAGAAAGGTATATAACAAAATATGGTCAGGTCAACGTGTCAAATCAAATTTTTGGTCCCAAATTTTTATCAGTTTTACTGGTAGTCCACTGTATGAAAATTTTTGGGTTATAACCTACTTTAATCTACTTTTGCTATCCTCACTTACATAAATAAACTATAATGTCCTGCACCCACTACAAAAAAAAAATATATAAAAAAATATATCTGGTGTCTGAATAACTTTGATTTGACTGTATATGTCTGGCGTAAAAAAAAAAAAAAAGTCAAAATTAAGAATAACAAGGGTTCTGATAAAAGCTTTCTTTAAATGCTTTTAAATTATTTTATCGGCAAATCGGTTTTGAAAACTACCGATACCGATAACCATAAACATGCTTAATATCTGTGCCGATAATAAGCTAAACACTTAAAAACTTTTAATTCATTGAATGAATTCCAAACTCTGAATCAACAATTAATTTGCATCATTACTCAAAAAGGTTAATGGATGTTTCCATGTGGCATTTTTCATGTTAAAATGTTTATTTAAAATAAATGCAATGCTGTTTTATATCATATATTGTAATATTGGTGATTTTAAATAAAAATGATTTACTATTTTCTTCATGTTGTTATTTTAGTGAAAAAAAGTACAAAACATAGTCACTGTTTGGTTTAAATGATGGTTCTTGACTGAGAAAAAACAAACAAACTTTTAAGCCATTTTAGAGAAAATACTTACAGATGTTTTGTTACTAACTACTCTAGTGGCATTAGACTTGGAAAATATTAATGGATATTCCTCTGTCATTTTTCATAAATTAATTAAATATTATTGTTTTAAAATGGTACATTGGTGCATAAAAATAAAAATGATCATTAATATTCTTCCCAGTGTTATTTTGATGACAAACATCATACGTAAATATATGTAAATACTGAGACAAAGACGAAGACATTAGAGCTCTAAAACTGACAGAGCCCTGCTCCTACTTTTTGACTTTGTGTGTAACTGCACACCTGGTCTGCGTCAGAATCAGCAAATAAATCTGCATTTCTGCACTAATCCTGATAGATTAATCTATTTTCTGTGCTGGGCCTCGCTGCAGTAATGTGCAATGCTTGTCCATCGAGCAAGCTTTATTAACATTTCAGAGTGTGTAGCGCTGTGACTTTCACTCCAGTGCACATGAAATCATGCGATGGCAGCAGTCATGCAACAGTCACGAGAGCCATCCTCAGGCTGTGTCTCCCTGCGTTTGCATCGCATACGTCACGCTCTTTTGGTCTCATACCGTCTGCAGGGCTTGTGATGTCAGCAAACATACATCTCGGCCCCTGGATGTGATTTACATTTCCCAGTGTCCCCTTACTGCAGCCCTTGTGGAATTGAGGTCCAGCCTTTCAATGCTTGCCATCTTTAGCACGCAGTGCTGCCGGGTAACTAGCTCATGCCGACTGCAAGATTCATGAATAATGAATTCCAATAAAGCAGCTACTGTACTTGAGCAAGACTGCTGCGGTTCATGCGCTTGACAGCCAATGCGAGAAGAAGGTGTGATAAAAACAGAGATGGAAGACACAGAACAATGGATGAAGTGTTCCCATACTGAAGAAATATTACAATGAGATCTCTTTAGTATCTCAATACAGGGTCCCACTTTATATTAGGTGGCCTTAAACCTACCAGTACCACCAAAACTGTCCCTAACCTTACCCGTATTCCACCTCAATGGCAGCTGAAGTGTTTTGCAATACAATATGAACACAATAAGTACATCATATGTACAAGACAACTGAGGGATTCATATGCAACTATTATAGAAGGTTCAAATGCTCTCTGATGCTTTAGAAGGTAAAATGATGCATTAAGAGCCAGGGATGTAAACTTTTGAACAGAATGAAGATGTGTACATTTTTCTTTTTTTTTTCCCCTAAATATATATATTTTTCATTTATTACTGCCCTTCAGAAGCTACAGAAGATACATGTTTCCCAGAAGACAAATTAAGTAAAATTTACCCTAATATTCAAAAGTTTTCACCCCCAGCTCTTAATGCATTGTGTTTCCTTCTGAAACATCAGTGAGTGTTTGAACCTTCTGTAATAGTTGCATATGAGTCCCTCAGTTGTCCTCAGTGTGAAAAGATGAATCTCAAAATCATACAGTTATAGTTGGAAAAGGGTTAAAACACAAAACAATGCTGAAAAAACAAAGAATTTATGGAACCTGAAGGATTTTTCTGACTAAACAGCAGGACTGTATGTAAATGTCTTTTACGTGAAATATCTTATTCAGGTCAGTACTAAATAAAAAATAACATGCATTTTGTATGATCCCTCTCAGTTTGGTAAAATAATTAACATTTTGCAGATTCTGCAAGGTGTATGTAAACTTTTGACCTCAACTGTACATAGTAGTTAAGGCCACGTAATATTAAGTGGGACGCAAATAATTACAAAGAAATTGCAAGCATCACATTGAATTAAACATAAAATTAAGAAGTAAAAAAAAGAAATTATATTTTTCAAAACATACTGTTTTTACTTACTTAAAAAAGTTCTCATCAAATTCTTTCAAGACCAAATGATTTAATATGATTAATATTAGCTATAACGTCTGCATTAAATTTTATTGTTCGAGATTATTATAGTTTCACTTTTATAATTTTGTTTTATTTTAAAACATCTTCAAATGTACTTCAAAATTAAACCACTATTTTTAGTTCCATTACAGTTTTTTAGTTCACTTTTGTTAATTATTTTCTTTAAATATATACAGTAAAATAGCAACAATAACTCTACATGGTTTTATATCCTTTAAAGCAATGTAAATTGCCATTTGCAACCTATTTTCTGAAACTGGATGTATGAGAAACATTGTAGGGACTTGATTTATGGAGAAATAAGAGTTGGCTAAAATTGCCCTGACAGCCTAAGTAATGTTTGTGTGAATGAAAAACCACTTCAGAAGAAGACAAAGTTACAACATTTAACATTATCAAGACATTTTACGTCTTTGGAATAATACATAATTAACAATACGACCAAGAACAAATCTCAATTTCATCTTGACCTTTAGGAGAAACAACACATGCGTCTATGAAACACAACTTCTGCGCTTTTCTTCCGGGTAAACAGAAGAAAAAGTAAAGAAGGAAGAAACAGACATACAGTGGTGGCCAAAATTATTAGAACACTAGTATTTTCACCAGCTAAAAAATGGTTTTAAGTCAGTTATTTTTAATTTGTTTGCTGTAGAGTGCCAGTAGGAAATTTCAGTTCACATTTCCAAACATTCATTTTGCTATAAATTTTAATGATCCAGCGAGATTTTTGTTTGCACAAGGAGTCTGACAACAGCCAGTGCTCCACACAGAGATCAGATCTCATTATGTTTCCTACTGACACACTACAGCAAAAGATAGAAATAACTGACTTAAAACCAATTTTAGCTGGTGAAAATACTAGTGTTCGAATAATTTCGGCCTCCACTGTAAAAAGCAAGACATAAAAGAATAAAAAAGGTTGTTTTAGCGAGAACTGTGCACTAGGGGACGAAGATGATTTGGAAAAAGTTGAAATGGATATGAAACTACAGAAAATAAACAGAAGGACTGTGAGGAACAGCTGAGCGGTGCGGGGCAGTACCTTGCCGCAATACAGCAGAATTCCTGCTCAGCAACAAATTCGTCAACAAGCAGTCAATGAGGAACGGGCAAATAAACAGTCTGATCTGTCCTGCTCGACCCGTGTCGCAAGAGTTGCATCAACAGCCAAAAATACGCTATTTTTATGCCCATTGACTAGCGTAAAACTGTAAATTTTCAATCGCCCCATAAAAACAGCATCTCTTTGCCCTCTGAGAATAAACTAGTGGAAATGTGGAAACCGTATCAGTGCCTTCGTGATCATTGGACTGCTCAGACCCAAACAGACCCCAGGGAATCAATAGCGATCGTGTCTGCGAAACGGAGAGTTTGTCTCCTATCCTATCTGACTGGGACAGAAATGGATGTTTGCTTGTGACTCTGACATTTACAGCTCTCATTAAACTGCTGCTACAGCAGTCGAAGGAAAAGGGCTGCAAACGTCCAGACCCAGAAACGAACAACGGTGCAACCTTTTCACACACAAAACCAAAAACCATTACAATTTCACACGCATTTTCTCCTGGAAGGATTGTTTTACGGATATGTAAGCTAGTTGAATATGCAATAGAGTGATGCAATAATTATGTATGGCTGTAAACCAATATGTGTGTTAACATAATCCAATATGAATTTCCATTGGCTTTTGGATTAGTGCAGAAAACAACAACAAAAACTATAATTCTTACATGTTTTGTTCATGACAATCTTCTCAAAAGTGACCCTGGACCACGAATTCTAAAATTCTAAAACTTGAATAAATGAGCTTTCCATTGATGTTTTTTTGATGGTTGGTTAGGATAGGACAATATTTGGTTGAGATACAACTATTTGAAAATCAGGAATCTGAAGGTATTTAAAATATAAATATTGAGAAATGTCCAAATAAAGTTCTTAGCGATGCATATTACTAATTAAAACTTAAGCTTTAATACATATACAATAGAAATATCGATAATTTTGACCCATACAATGTATACAAAGACTGGTTTTGTGGTCCAGGGTCACAAATTAACGCTGAATTGTAAAAATATCGTGAGCTTGTATTCACCACAAACCTTATTTCAGTTAAACTAAAACTAAAAACCACTCAAAAAACCCACTGATTGGTGGACGAAGGAACTGGAAATGCTATGTGGTTTCCATGGCCAACCAAAATATGTTATCCCTGCAGCTCTCTATTGCATTTTTTTTTACTTTAATTGTTGCATTGATTATGGGGAAAAAGTGCCGAAATTCTACATTAGCAACTACCAAGCAACCACCCCGAACATCATTGCAACTGCATCAGAATGCAGAACACTTTGTCCATCTGGACACCCTTTCATTGCATTTGTCCTTAGTTTCACCCATCTTCCCCTCAGCTGACACAGTCCTGTCTTTACCCCTCCCCCAACCACCTCGCTCTCTTTCAGCAGGATTGAGGGATTGCGTGGAATCAGGAGGATGATTCTGTGGGCTCTGCCACTGAATGTTTCAATCCAATTTGAACTGAGAACAAGAAAAGACAAGGTTGGGCCAAAATGGGTCGCAACACAGCAGCCAACAAAGGGAGGGACTTAGCAGGAGCTAAACTTGCGTCTGTATTATAGACCAATTTTGGGTTTGCAAATAGTGATGACACAGTCTAAGGAAGCCATGGGATTAGAGAATAAAAAAATAAAAAAGGTAAATATGAGGTTATATTTCAAAATTCTGGCTTTTTTTCTCGCAATTCTGAGATTATATCTCTTTCTTTTCCCCTCGGCTCAGAATCATGAGTTTATATCCCACACTTCTGCCTTTTTTCCTCAGAATTTACAAACTCCCTACACTGTAAAAAGTTTTCACCAGATTCAACTTAAAAACTTTAGTCCAGCTGCTGCCTTAAAATTTTAAGTTAAATCAGCTTAAGTCATTTTAACGCAAATAAAATTAAATGAGTTGATTTAACTTGTGAGTTGAAATGACTTAAGTTGATTTATCTTAAAATATTAAGGCTGCTGCTAAACTTAAGTTTTTAAGTTGAAACTGGTAAAAACTTTTTACAGCGTATTGCCGAGTTAAATCGACTTAAAAAGTCAGAACTGGGATATATGAACTTGCATTTGCGAGAAAAATAGTCAGAATTGTGACATAAAATAGTTAAATGTTATGTAAAATGTTAAAGGTATATACTTTAAATAGTATTTCATGCTGTAACTGCACTCAAAAAAAATGATTCTTTAAACTAACTCAATTCAATTATGGACAGTGGTTCCAAACAACCAAATTGTTTTTTATTAACATATAAGGATTTTTTTCAATCTATTCAAAATTATTCTGTTAAGACAACACAATTGAATTAGGAAAATCAATGTGAAATAGTAATGTCCAACCAAATCAATGTAATCAATGTCCTTTAACTTAAAACCATTAAGTTTAGTCAGCTTGTTTTGGTTTACTAAAAACTGGCCAAATAGGCCAAACAGCTCATAATTTATTCATGTCGCAATGCATGATGGGAGTCATGGATGAGTTCTGATTGGCTACAACATGGTTTTTTGGTGGTCACCTTTGTTGTGATTCTCACACTGATTCTTCATGTCTGTGTGTCTAAAAGCAAAAAAGCTTTTTTTTTCTTTCTTCATCTGTCTTATAAAGCCAAAACTGACAGATCTTTTGTTCACAGTTCTATTGAAATCTGTAAGGAAAACCTAAGTCAAGTACTCAAGTCACTATATGATGATAGCTATTTTAAATACAGTCAATGCTACTTGATGACTTTTGTTCTTGGCTTGTCTGGCTGTTATAACTCAGTAAAAAGCAGCCAAACAAAATCTAACATTAAAGATTTAAGGGTCAAGAGCCCAACTAATGCAAACATTGACCACTATAATGGTTGCTTAATTTTTTTTTTTCCTCTTTTGGTGATTCTGCTTATTAACATCAGGTGTCTGTAATAATGATCAATCATGACGTGTCTTCATCAAATACTTTAGAAATTGTCACATCCCGTTTTTGAATGGTAAAATTAAACCCTTTGCGTTACTTTAACAATTCATAATTAAGTAAAGTGGATAATTAAAAAGCTTAAGTTATTTAAGCACAATACAATAGTGTTTTGGCGGACAACAATATATATATATGTGTTGTTTTAAAATAAAATATTTAAATAAAACCAACAATGGCACAAAACCATTTTTTTGAGTGTGTAGGGCTAATACAATATGTCCCTATGAACTGCATATGTGAAAATTTTGTAGACCTATTGTTTAAATCAAATGTATGCTTTAAAAGTCTGTCTGTTAAACATCTGCGTTTAGCTTCAAATGGTCTCTAACGACAGTACTCTTTAAAAATGATCTGCCCTCCGATTCTGACATCCAAAGACGCAACCAAACTTTTTTCTTATATTTCATGGATTTTAACCATTTCCCTCCAGTTTTTACCAGTGTTTTTCTACCACCACAATGCAAGCGGCTACAAGTGACGTAACTGTGATGTCTACTCCAAATTGGTCTATTGCTATTGTGTCTGGGTTTAATATTACAGTATTTAATGAAAATCTAAATCATTATTTACTAAGCCTCGTCTAATTTTCGTATATCGTGTAAATAGGACGATAAATTGTGAAGGCTGTCCAAGCCGCTGTTTACTAAGAACCCAGATGACATTTTAACACTGAAATTGATATTTATTTACAATGTCATGGATCAAGATTCAAACTAAGTGTTTTGTTTTGTCTAAATATTATGACTTAAATTATATTAAATTGCATTTCGATTCTGCAAATTCAGTCAGTGTTGATAATGACACATCATTTCAATGTCTTTTATGTCTTGTATTTTGTTAACCTTTACAAACACTTAGTATTAATTTGCTTTTGCAGCATTAAAACAAAACTGACATTATTTCATAATACTGTAGGTAATGTGCCGACTGGAAAAGCATAGATCAAACAAAAACTGTCAAACTCAAAAATAGATAGATAGAACTATTAATTACACATAACTTATTCTTTAATTGGACAAATAAACCAACTGTAAACGCCATTAACGGAAGTCAAACTTGCTAAAGATGAACACAAAGAGGAGAAAATACTGTCGCAGGCAGAGCAAGCTTAGGCCTACTGTTTATATATGTGACCCTGGACCACAAAAGCAGTCATAAGGGTCTTTTTTTTTTTAATTGATACAACATTTATACAACATCCGAAAGGCTAATCAATAAGCTTTCCATTGGTGTGTGTTTTGTGTTCAGGACACTATTTGGCTGAGATACAACTATTTGAAAATCTGGAATCTAACTGTGCAAAAAATTCTAAATACTGAGAAAAAAAAATCCTTTAAAGTTGTTCGAATTAAGTTCTAAAAATTAATTTTGATATATGTTTACAGTAGGAAATTTACAAAACCTTTTAATGGAACATCATCTTTATTTAATATCCTAAGGATTTTTGGCATAAAAGACACATCTATAATTTTGATCCACATAATGTATTTTTGGCTATTGCTACAAATACACTCGTGCTACTCAGGGTCACATATAGGAAGAGAATAAATACTGAACTGAATGTATCTCTGAGGGGAACTGACTGTCTTTCAGATGTTTAAATGGTATTTTCTTTTCATCTTATCTCAGTACAATGCATATAGAGGGTTTACATTTCACGTCACGATTCAGTCAGTTACCCAGATGCGCGATCTTATTGGCGATATTCAGATGTAAACAACAGCATGGATTCCATGATTAATGTACTACTGAATATATTGTTCTGCTAATTTCTGCTGTCTAAACCATGGAAAAAAACATGTGGAAGCTGCTAAATCATATAGAGGACTCAGTAAGCAGGAAAGGGCACAATATTTTGACCAAACTAAAGTTAATAGGTGGTAAAGATACATACAAGCAGTATTAATTAAGATTTTAGCCTAATATTTCTCCTACCTGACAGGAAATGATAAGAACAAACACGAATGTTGTCAAGATTCTTGCCCTAAATCCTGGTTCAGTTTGGCCAACCACAAATGCTTTTTGTACCTCGGACAGTTTTTTGCACTCTTCTCCCTGATTTGTTATATCTTTTGGCAGTCTATAGTACTCCAAATGTTTTTTCCCAGTCCAAAACGATTAGTACAGCTCAAAACATGACTATAATTGACCATTTCAGCAGCAATAATCAGCAAAATATGTGAGTTTCGTTTGGTGCAATGCTATTGTTAACATTCAGTGCCGCCAATATGGCCAATTAATGACGCATCGTGAAAACAGTTAATGTAGTATTCACAATCGCTGCAAGGAAACATTGTACTGTATTGCTGCTGTTCCATAAGCGCCACCTGCTGTCAGTAAGTGAATTTGCCTCTCATTCAGTCCGTCTGCCTTTTTTTGTTTCATTCAGGTCTTTTCTCTAGCATAATATCATAAAGCTAAGGTCTGACCATTCTGTTTTTGTTTTAAACTTTGAAATTATACAATCTAATTTACATTAAAAACTGTTCATGCTATATGTAGCATGTTTGTTTAGAGTGTGATTGCCATAGAAGAACTATTTTTAGTTTCCATAAAGAACCGTTCAGCCAAAGATTCTTTAAAGAACCATCTCTGTCTTACCTTTTTATAATCTGAAGAACCTTCTGTCGCCACAAAGAACCTTTTGTGAAACAGAAAGGTTGTTCAGATGTTGAAGGTTCTTTATGTAACCATTTAGGCAAAAAAGATGTATTCTATGGCATCGTGAAGCACCTTTATTTTTAAGAGTGTAGGTAAACGACTATTCTTAACATTTAACCCTAATATTTAATCATTACTTAGACATGTGCTTCAGAAATCAATTTTTATTTGGAAAGAGAAAAAGACTTTAAGAAGGACATATTGATACAATACTTGACTGCTTTTCAATAGGTATGTGCATGAGCAGTTCTACACAGTGAGACACTCAAAGAAAGAAACTATTAACCGTATGCCCTCCAGGTCTAAATGCCAATGAATTTTAGAGATTCCACTGAGATTTCTAACACTTCACATTGTGCAAATGCACGTCAAATGTAATGCCTCGCATCCAGTTCTATTGGCTGCATCGCATTCCTGAATAACACGATAAGATGTGGCATATGCTCTTAAAACGAGGGTTCAGTCCTGGGTTGGCACTGCACCACTTGAGGACTAAAGAAATGCAGCAGACGTGTTTCGGTTCACAGCTTCGGTCTGTAACTAGGTCAGATTTGTTTTATCCTTTAACCATTAACTAACAGCCAAATAAATGGTTGAGTCTTAGTATAATGGCGTTTCCTTTGCTTTGTCTGCGCCAGTCAGCAGTTTGTTGTGTGTGTTGAAAATGATTCCACGTTTCCTCTTTAGCACTAATTAAATCGCTCTTCTCTTCCCCGTTCTGCCTGTCAGAGCCGTCCATTAGCATAATAAAAGAAAGAACCTTTTGTGCAACCTCTCAATTCAATTCCATCGGCGACGGCGACCGAGGGCTTTCAGTTCCCAGCATGCTGGTAAATCCAGCCACCATTTGGAGATTAATATTCGGCATGTGCACTTATTAATGACTCGCATCTGGTAATTAGAGAATGTGGAGACTTCCGAGGGTCAGTGTCTTGGGACATGACAAGTTGGGACTGAAATCCCTCATTATTTCGAAAATACACTGAAAGTCAGGTCTGTGTCTCAAAGCTTGTGCTAAACATACACAAAATTAACTTTTAGCAGGGAAAAAAGCTAGTTTGACAGGATGTACTAACATTTTCAATTAATAAAATTCTCTCTAGAATGAAAAAAAAAACACTCTCTCCAAATTATAAATTTTAACAAAAAAAAAAAAAGAATATTTTTTTTCCCCTTTAGTTTAACTTGACGTACTAAAATAAACTAAAAAATAGAAAAAATATTTTTAAAAATAAAGCAATAATCAAATAAATACATAATAAAAAATTATAATAATAAAATGACAACAACAAAACAACAAAATTACTATAACTAAAATAAAAAATAAACATAAAATAATTAAAAATATTGACAATTTTAATATATACACTACCAGTCAAAAATTTTTGAACAGTAAGATTTTTAATGTTTAGGCAAAAAACGGAAAGTAGGCATAACAGTAAAATCTTGAATGATTTTTACTATTTAAATAATTTCTATTTGAATATATTTTAAAATGTAATTTATTCCTGTGATCAAAGCTACATTTTCTGCATCATTACTCCAGTCTTCGGTGTCACATAGTTTTTTTTTAAATAAATTATAGAAATTAATACTTTTATTTAACAAGGATGCTTTAAATTGATCAAAAGTGATGATAAAGACATTTCTAATGTTACAAAAGATTTCTATTTCAGATCTATTCTGTTCTTCTGAACTTTCTATTCATTAAAGAAACCTGAAAAAATTCTACTCAGCTGTTTTCAACATAATGATAAATAATAATAATAATAATAATAATAATAACAATAACAATAATAAATGTTTTTTGAGAAGCAAATCTGAATATTAAAATGAATTCTGAAGTATCATGTGACTGGAGTAATGATGCTAAAAAATGTATTTTAAATAGTACAAATATCTCTTACGGTTTTGCTGTACTTTAGATCAAATAAATGTAGGCTTGGTGCCCAGATGAGGCTTTAAAAAACATTAAAAACCTTACTGGTCAAAAACTTTTGGTATATGATCAACATAAATAATATAAAACCATTTAAAAACAAGATTTTTAAACTCACACTAAACATCTACTTTACAAAAAGTGATTCAGATCAGATCAAAGAGCTGTTCAATTAAGCAAAGTGCTTAATTTAGACACAAATGATCCAATTATGTTGACAAGAGAAGGCCAGAGGCCATGCAAGAGGCAAATCATAGGTTGAAAAACCTGTGCACGCTTGTCTGTGTGTGTGTGTGTGTGTGTGTGTGTGTGTGTGTGTGTGTGTGTCATGAAGTAAGAGTGAATTTGGGTCACAGGAGCTTCCTGTATTTCCTGATGTGTAAGTACAGCAGGCCGTTGCTCTGCACTGGAACTACATCATATGTTCTCCATTCATCACTGAGTCATCAGTTAAGCCTAAAGCCACACAAAATGCTGAGAATACCCACGTAGACACACACAGCTAGCAAAAGACTTCCCTAATCCAAACACACATGAACACACACATTTCCCACAAGGTATTTCTTGAGATGTCAGAGAATGTCCCGTAATAGAACACAACAGTCAGGTTCAGGAAACAAAAATCCCATTTCGATTTGCATAGCATAACACGTGAAACATTCAAGACAAACCTGCTATGAGCTCTAAACTTTAAAAAAAAAAAAAAGTTTAAAATATTAATTTAAAATAATTTCATGGTGTTATTAATTTTCGCAGCCTGTTTCACTTCTGTAGCCAGTTTTGTCTCCAGAATCAGCCTGTACAGAACAGCACACACACACACACACACACACACACACACACACACACACCCACCCACCACTAAATAATCATGTTCCTTATTCTCCACACTTCCTCCTGGCATATTGAGATCATCTGTCTTGTGCATTTAGCTGTGGTGTGCATGCGCACATGGTCGCGTGTGCACATAATTACAATCTACTCCCCATGTAAACACACTTAAAATAAAGCTCAGTATGTTCAAACGTAGCAGGAATAGATCATAACGTCCAGTGCAGTGTACATGATGTGCCCAAGCGCCCCAAAAACAGAGAGGGAGGCGAGGGAAAGAGAAAGAGGGTGCATATGCCACACCTCACTCATTCAGAACACAGCAGTGCTACCACTGTAATACATAATCACATGGTCTACGAGATTTACGACTCCACAGTAAATCTTAGTTCATTTCCACAACATATGTGCAGTCTGAACCAAATATAGTCCAAACGCAACGCGAAAGCGACAGTGCGTGCAAGAGCAGCGCCGCGTCAAGAGCGCGTCTCCAAAATAGCCAGCGCTCACTGAACAATAGCCAATAGTAAACACGCGAGCGCTTGTCCGAGTCATTCAAGCGAATCGATTCTGTTGAACTGTTCATTTAAAACGATTCAGTGATTGGTTTTAGTGTTCTATTAATCGTTCAATTAACAGACCTGCTTGGTTTTTACGTGTATCTCAGTAAGTAATGCACTGTTTATTCAAACTCATGTCTGCTCTTCAAAAATACAAATGTTGTCACAATGTTGTACTTTGTAAATAGCTATAGCACAGCAGTTTTCATCTAAAATCTCACATACAAACAAGAAAATATGCATTTTACGTACTATAGTCATAAATAATTAAGAACAAACACCTCATAACTATTCGCTCAGACAATTCATTAGCCTACAAGGAACCGATTCAAACGAACGATTCGTTTGCGAATCACTACAACGCACTCCATACACACAACCATGATCTCTATTCAGCGTTTAAACAATTATGAGAGACTAGTATGACATTCAGACTTAAAAAGCAGACTACAAGATGTTTTATTTTAAACAACTCGCAAAATAAATTCTATTCACGTCCGATGCGAAACCCAAAATGACCTAGCCTACATACTCCGCTCAGATGGACTGTATTTCCTCGATCCAATATGTTGAACGTTTTTTTTTTCGCCAAATCCATACGTGTCATCTCAGATAAAATAAGCCCTGTGTGGTAATCTAGTGAACAAAGCAAAAAATGGCCAGTCTTTTGTTGGTTCTCCCGTTTAATCTTAATCCGATTTGAATCTTCCTCTCCGTCCGTCCGAACAGCAGTGACTGTGAGCGCACAATAGAAATGAATCTAAACCCTAAAAATAACATCCCTTGAACGTCTAAAAATGCTCCTTGTTGGCACACAGACACATGTCCAGTTAATGAACATACAGAAGAACAACAGAGACAGCTGCACCCACCTCGTGGTTTGAAAGGACACCGGTCCGGTTCGGGGGGTGTGGACCGGTGCGGTCCAGCGATGGAGAGCCAGCACGGGATGAAAGGGACAGGTGGATCCGGTTGATACAGACGGGGCGGACAGGTGTGGGATGATGTTTGGGCTGCGTGTCGGTGCTGGATGCTGTCGGGATAGGGACCAGCTTAATCCTCCATCTGAACGCAGACAGCCTCTCCTCGGTCACTCCACCCCTCCCTCATCCCTTCCCAGCGAATGAATCGTTGTTTTAAAATGATTCTTTGTATCGATTCAGTTGAACCGATTCGCGTTTGTAAATAACTGACAGTTTTGGGAGAACATTTGACAATTTGTGTGAAAATACAATTAAAACTACAGTAATTAATTTGAAAACTAATGTATTAATAAATTAGAAAATTAGCATTCGGATAATTACACAAAGACACCACACCACTTTTGTGTAAATATAATTATGGCTACTTTTAATTTCAGGAACCTCCAACAATGAGCAAAAATTGTACAGATTAAACCCAATAATGTCAACTATATGGATGTTTGTATTATTACTGAGATACATAAAAAAACAAACACCAAAAATATAAAGCAACATCTTTTGTTTAGCACTAAACTAGTGCTGGTCCAGTGCACATCCAAAATTAAAGTTTTTGTTTATATAATATATGTGTGTTTACTGTGTATATTTATTATGTATATAAAGACACACACATACAGTATATACTTTATATGTATGTATATATATATATATATATATATATATATATATATATATATATATTCATATAATTTATATTATATATAAATATATTTAATATATAAACATGAGATTTTTCGTAAATATATACATGCATGTGTGTGTATTCATGTACACATAATAAATATAAACAGTACACACACATTATGTATTATGTACACAAAACTTATTTATTTATTTAATTTATTTGTTGTTTAAATGCAGCAATAGAACAACATAATTCAGGTCAATACAGTGTCATGTTTTCATGACACGTCGTCAATTGGCCATGTTGGCGGCACAAAATGTAAACAATGCCACTGAACTGAACGAAACTCGCAAATTTAGCTGATAATTGCTGCTGAAAATTGTCAATTATTGTCATGTTTTGGACTGTACTAAACAGTTGGACTAGGATAAACATTTAGAGTGCTATAGACTAGTTATAACAAATCAATGAGAAGAGTTCAAAAGACTGTCAGAGGAAAGAAAATGTTTGAGGTTGGCCAAACTGAACCGGATAAACCGTGAGGTAAGTGCAAACCCTTTATTAGCAACATGGTTGGTTACGAAGTTGTTTTTAATCTCTCTATGTAGCTGCTACACGCTTGCTAATGTGTATTAGAATTAGTCAGGGTTTTTCCAAAAGGTTTTCACGTAGTCACTTGACAAACTGTGACACTTTGTTGGATGTGGATTTATAAACTCTAGTAAACGAGAGCCAGATATACACAGGCAAACACTCCCTGAGTTCACATTTACGTTTAAAGATTATGAACAAAGTTAAGTCACATATATAGTTTGAGTACTTGGCCTCCCCTGCTGAAAAAAACAGCTAAAACCAGCCTAGGCTGGTTGGCTGGTCTTAGCTGGTTTAAGCTGGAAGTAGCTGGTTTTAGCTGGTGGTTTCCCAGCCTGACCAGCTAAGACCAGCCTGGAAAAGTGGCCAAAACCCCTCTAAAACCAGCCTGCTGACCAGCTATGACCAGGTTGACCAGCTAAAACCAGCCAACCAGCCTAGGCTGGTTTTAGCTGTTTTTTTTTTTTTCACCAGGGTCTGAAGATTTCAGGTTATTTATTGTTTAAATGCAGCAATAGAACTACATGTTTTGGGTCAATACAGACTTATAGAGTGTTTTCATCAATTGGCCATGTTGGTGGCACTGAACATAAACAATGCCACTGAACTGAGCAAAACTCACATATTTTGCTGATTATTGCTGCTGAAAATGATCAATTATTGTCATGTTTTGGGCTGTGCTAATCAGTCGGACCGGGAAAAACATTTGGAGTACTATAGACTGCCAAAATTATAACAAATAAAGGAGAAGAGTGCAAAAACTGGAACAATTTGCTGTATTTAAGGTTAGGGTTTTTCCAAAAGGTTTCCAGTAAACTGTGACAAGTTTGTTGGGCGTGGCTAACTCTAGTTTAGGTCCATGTCAATATGTTTGTGATTTATCCTAATGTAATGTAGTCCTACAACAATTCTGTCACGCTAACACAGATATATACTTAATCACACATAAAGACGACGAGAAAAAAACCCGCTGCGATTCTGTAGACACTTCAAAGCGGCGTCTCAAAGGAATCAATTTTGAACCGCTTGAATTGTCCGAACGAACCGATTCGCTAAAAAGAATCAGACTTCTGCACACTATCATCCCTCAATCCGACGCCTTCTGTTGCTCTCTCTCTCTCATAGCCGTCTGCCTCCCTGGGGTCCTCCTGCAAGGTCAGGCATGGTAGAAAGAAAAGGAAATTAAACGACTGGAGAGAAAATTGAACGAAGTGACAATTGCACTACGCACAACATAAGAACAAAAAATAGATAGATGTTTGCACTATTGTTTGCACTATTGTTATTTTACCTACACATGCACTCTTTGTCATGCTAATAAAACATAAACTGTGATTAATCACTAAAGTTTCCTTTATTAAACAACTGCGTCAATATGATGAAATACTAATGTTTCTTAATTCACATATTTTCAAATTTAAACGATATCTTACATGCTTAATATTTCATTGTTTCATTAATACTGCACATTGCTTATTTCATATTACAGAAGAGCCATGTCGGTCTCCATACATGGGCAGTGCCTACAACCCGGAAGTGTGTTGTCAGCGCACATGACCGGAACTCGATCACATGATCAGTGTTTTCAAAGAAAACTTGTATCCATTCACCCCGACGTGGCTCAGATCCTGCGCTTTATTACTGTAAGTAAAAGATTTTATTACCCATTATATATCCATAACCGTTATTCGACATCCAACGACATTTAAAAGCGCAGCTGGTTGTAATTAAAGCTAGAGAATTTGATGTCATTAATACAAGTTCAAAGCAAACATATGCAGTGTTAAGATTATATATTGCCATGCTGATTATATACTGTACATGTTAGTAGATCATATTTATTAAAGCAAATGTGCATCTTGGTTGTTTTGCTCCTCACTGGACTGGGCTTTGCTTGATCATGTGAACTGGTCAGTGTTGGTCAATAAAGTATTGATGTGTATTTATTTTTAGAGTTTTAAGGGTTGCAGTGATCTGTTATCAGTGAGAAGTCATGAGACTTGTGATTCTGGACGACTATGATCTGGCCAGCGAATGGGCTGCAAAGTACATCCGCAACCGGATCATCCATTTCAAACCCAGTGCTGACCGCTACTTCACTTTAGGACTTCCGACAGGTAAACTAAAAGTTACTAATAGTTTTAAAATCCAGTCCTGTCCTACATTTGTTTTTGTTTTTTTTTTCTTGTTGAATATCCTGTTTCTTTCAGAAATATATCAGAATCTGGAAATTCAATACATCAGGAAGATTATGATCATTATATAATCTGAATATTTGCAGGTAGCACACCCCTCGGCTGCTATAAGAAGCTGATCGAATATCACAAAAATGGAGACCTGTCCTTTAAATATGTGAAGACCTTTAACATGGACGAGTATGTGGGTGAGTGTGACTGCACAGATCACTTTTCAGGAGAAGTGCTGAGAATGCAAGATCTTCACAAACTCAGACGCAGCAAGTCGGCATAAAATAATGCATGAAAAATGCGTAAAACAATGATAAAAAGTGTTTACGCACTGGCCACCCGCCCTCAACCGTTTCTAGTCTAGTTCTTACATTTCTTAAACGTTTTAGTTGCAGTGTGACATTTTCACAACTGAAAAGAATGTGTTTTTCACAAACAACATGTTTCATCAAAATGTACAGACAATGTACTCACCCCCTTGTCATCCAGGATGTTCATTTCTTTCTTTTTTCAGTTGAAATTATGTTTTTTAATGAAATCATTTCAGGATTTCTCTCCATATATTGGACTTCAATGGTGCCTGTGAGTTTGAACTTCCAAAATGCAGTTTAATGCAGCTTCAAAGGGCTCTAAATGATCCCAGCCGAGGAACTAGGGTCTCATCTACCGAAACGATCGGTTATTTTCTAAAAACATTTAGAATTGACATACTTTTTAATCTCTACACAGAGTACACACAGAGCTAGACAAGATTAACATTTGAGGTTAAAAAGTATATAAATGGTAATTTTTTTTTTGCTAGATAAGACTCTTCTTTCCTCGGCTGTGATTGTTTAGAGCCATTTGAAGCCTCATTTTGGAAGTTCAAACTCGGGGGCACCATAGAGGTCCATTATATGGAGAGAAATCCTGAAATGTTTTCCTCAAAAAAATAATTTCCTTACGACTGAAGAAAGAAAGACATGAACAATTCGGATGACAAGGGGGTGAGTACATTATCTGTAAATTTTTGTTCTGAAAGTGAACCACTCCTTTAAAACCTTCATTATAATTTCTTTCTTAATTATATCTTAATTATCTCTTTATGTTCAGGTCTGCCCAGGGATCATCCCGAGAGCTATCACTCCTACATGTGGAATAACTTCTTTAAGCACATTGACATCGAACCCCAGAACACCCATATACTGGATGGCAATGCTAGCGACCTGCAGACCGAGTGTGAAGCCTTTGAGCAGAAAATTACTGCAGCTGGTGGAATTGAGCTGTTTGTGGGAGGTGCGTTCAATAAATTAGATCCTAATAAATTGTTTTTTCAGACCCAGATTAATCGAGAGACACCAGTAACAGTGCTTTGTGATGCATATCTAGTATGTACACGCAAAACTGGCTCTCTAAACAGTTAAATTGCTGCAGTAACAAATGTTTTTATTTTTTGCCACAGAACTGATTCTTAAGCTTGCTGTAGCAATAATTGATAACAGCTAATAATAACTTTAATAATTTTTGAACAGAATTTTTATAAATTCTACTATTATTTTCTCTTGGGGACTATATGTAAACACCTTTTATGTGATATAGCTTTTTCAGGTCAGTACAAAATAAAAAATAACATGCATTTTGTAAAATAATTAACATTTTGCAGATTCTGTAAGGTGTATGTAAACTTTTGACCTCAACTGTATATTTTATGTGATTGCATTTCAATTAATATAATTAGAGGTCGACCGATATTGGTTTTTACCGATACCAATAGCTAGGTTGGACCACACTGGCCGATACCGATTAATTAACCGATAGTTTTTGAAAATGAATACTGAACGGCAACTAAAATAGTGCTGTACTATTTAAAAAAAAAATACTAAACCATACTTTGTAAATGAATAAAAATATTAATAATTATTATATATTGATCATTAAAGTTATTTCATAGTTCATTAATGTTAACAAAATAAACTTCAAAATTTAACAATATTACAGTAAATGTTGAAATTAACAGACTCTAACAAGGAACAACACTTTTATTCTACAGCTTTCATCAATCTTAGTTGATGTTACAAATGGGCTCATTGTAAAGTGGTGTGAATCTTTACATTTTAACAATATGTAAAATTGCAGGTTTTATGCCTTTTGTTGATATTTGGAATCTCTGTATGTCAGTAGTACCTACTGCCATCTTAAAATTAAGATTCAATTTAATTACGATTTTCAATATCAACTAAATATAACCATGCATCACATTCTCAGTTTTCAATATTACTGCACATGGCTACATTTTCATTTACATTTTACATCAAATAGATTTTTCCATTATATAAGCAGGCTACTTTTTTAAACAATTACTTATTTAAAATAAGTGTTCTTTTTTCTTTATCATTTGATTATTGCTGATGAGATCGTAGACAGTAGCTTCTTTAACAGGCTGCATTAAAACGAATGCACAGATCTATTTCGATATATCAGATTTTTTGTCCTGCTCTGAAAACATAACTGACTGTGTGTACTGTACATCAGTTTCGTATAAAACTATTCGAAAATGCAAGTGCATTTAACCGCATCCTCAATCGAGCTTTTTAGGACGAACAAACCCAAAGCATAAGTGAAAGTCTGTCAGTGCGCGAGTTTTGTGCATCTAATAGTACTGCATTACAAACGGCAGAAATGAAGGCAAATGTAAAGTAAAAAAACTGCGGTTGAAAGTTCACACTGTCAAACAATGCACATGTAGCTCACAGTGCAAATCCTGTGCAATGAAGCCCGCCGCGTCTCTAGCGCGCACATGTGCCATATGCGGGAAAAACGCACGCTCATTGAAGAGAGGATTGCGATGCATCGGAGAATCCTTTTTTTTTTTTACCCACCCTTAATGAAACCGGACAAACGTGCAGCGCTGCGTTAACGGATAACTTGCAGGTATCAAACACACACAGGACACGTTGTGTAGTTAAAGCAGAAATCTAAAACAGTTTATTTAATCACCAAACGGGCAAATGTTTACTTCAAGAATGATAAAAAAAGCGGCAAAGGTTAGATTAAAGAACAGATCGAACGGAAAGAGAAAGTGCGATCTATATTGCAGCCATTTCAAAAACAATTTCTTTTCTGTTTTACATTTGTTTAAATATTATTTGTTTGTTTTTTCAGTTTAATATGTTAATTACGAAAGAAGTTTGTGTAATTTGTA
Organism: Garra rufa; assembly: GCF_049309525.1. Taxonomy (NCBI): domain Eukaryota; kingdom Metazoa; phylum Chordata; class Actinopteri; order Cypriniformes; family Cyprinidae; genus Garra; species Garra rufa. The sequence continues at coordinate 14,794,088 of NC_133376.1, forward strand.
AATGTCATAAAGGACGTGGTATGAATTGGACGGCAATAGGCTGGGAGAATTGGAGAGGGTCAGACACAATTTTTGACCACTTCGTACGTTTTTATTTGTGGAAAATCCCTTCTTAAACGAATTTCGTTTTGTATAATTTTTATCTTAATTTTTAATAGATATTTTTGTTGATCAGTTATTAAAATAAAATAAGAACAGGAAAATGGCATTGTAAAATAAAGTGCGTAACTACCATGCTTCCGCTGCCTGACGAAAAGGCTAAAACATAAATTATAGCTCTATATGAAGCATACAGACATTATTAGAGCTACAGAAATAAAAAAATATTTTGCTTAAATGCACAATACTCAATCTTCCAGCCCAGAGTCAAGTCTTTATCAACATTAACAATGATTTGGGACAGATCTGTAATGTAAAACTATGGCGCGCTGTGACTCGGCAGGATTCTGTCGGCTGAATGAACACAGTTTGCTTTCTCACGTCACGTCTTTAAATCTGCAACTTTGCTGGCTAAGAATATGACCAGCTGGATATAAATCAATACAAATATATGGTAACAATCCTGAGATTAAACATTGGTCTGGGGCTTAACCTCTCATAGGCTACTCTATGACAGTGGAGCGGAGCTGAGCCGCTTCAACAAAGAACGCAACCCGGAAAAACTATCGGCAAGGATTTTTGCAGATAACCGATAGGTCGGCCAATCAACTATCGGTGCCGATTAATCGGCAAAACCGATACATCGGTCGACCTCTAAATATAATACATTTTTGATAGTTTTAGTTAACAATAATGAAACTGGTCCTAATGATATAGGCTTTAGGCTGTTTGTTATAAGAGAACAACATACATAGTACGCTATAATTTTGTTGTTTTTATGATAAATAAGCACATTTTGGCTCATTACTGTAATGCCTATATTTTGTGATTTGAATTACTTGCTTTCATACTCAACTGCTATCATATTTAGAATCATTACATATTCCCATCATTTAATATTTTTTCTTTTTGTATCGCTTCTTTTAATTTCCCCAGGCATTGGTCCAGATGGGCACATCGCCTTTAATGAGCCCGGCTCCAGTCTTGTGTCCAGGACCAGAGTGAAGACGTTGGCCAAGGACACGATAGTAGCCAATGCACGTTTCTTTGGGAACGATCTTTCCAAAGTGCCCACCATGACACTCACCGTTGGAGTAGGAACAGTGATGGATGCCAGAGAGGTAAATGAACAAATACAGGATATTCACACATTAAGGAGGGGACCATTCAGCTGAGGGAAGATACTCTACCAGTCAAAAATGATGGTCATATCAGCTGCAAAGTTTAAAGCATCTTGAAAAGCAAGAAATTATACTTTGAGTGATTGAAATGGTAATGTATTTGTCATCAGTGCAAAAATTGTATTTACTTTACTCATTTTACCTACCACATCATCAACATAAAGTCTTAATACCTCCAAATATAAGACTTGACATGAGTCTGAGTATACCTGAAGTGGGAGTTTGTGGTTGAAACTGAATGTAGAATGAACACAACGTCTTTTGTCCTTAAATTCAATAGCATCCTTTGTGATATCAGTGTCTTCCTTTTGTCCCAGTCAGACACGCATTTGTTTGGAGCATTTGACATCTGCCATTGATAAATATAATTATCTTTTAAATACTAACAAATGTTCTCTTTGTTATAGCACTAAACTGAACATGTGTCTGTGTCTCAATGTGAGACTGATTGTCCTGGAAATACAAACAAGTATATAAACATACCTGAATACATTAACAGACAGGATGCTGGGTAAAATGTCCTTCGGGTCACTTGATTTTGTTGATGTGGTGGCCAGACGTCACCTGATTATCATCATCTTATCATTATATTAAGCATCTCTTAAAACATTTCCAAGTCATATTGTACCCTGAAGAAAAAAATATATATAATAAAAATAACATAATAATAAAAATAACATGTACTACAATGATACTTACAATTACTGTTACAAAAACATAATAATAATAATAATAATAATAATAATAATGTTTTAAAAATACAAAAAATTGGTTAAAGTTTATTTTTAAGGTGTCTTTGTTGCAGTGTTATTATACATTTAAGTACTGAGTAAAATGAATTAACTACATGCACTTATATGGTTACGGTTGTGATTATGGTTTGGCTTGTGGTTACTTGCATGTAATTATGCACAATTGTTGTTATACACTACCAGTCAAAAGTTTTTTAATGTTTTTAAAGAAGTCATTTCTGCTCACCAAGCCTGAATTTATTTGATCCAAAGTACAAGAAAAACACTACAATTTTGAAATATTTTTGCTATTTAAAATAACTGTTTTCTTTTTGAATATATTTTAAAATGTAATTTAATTCTATGATTTCAAAGCTGCATTTTTAGCATCGTTAGTCCAATCATGCTCCTTCAGATTTCATTTTAATATTCTGATTTGCTGCTCCAAAAACATTTTTTATTATTAATATGTTGAAAACAGCGGAGTAGTTTTTTATTTCAGGTTTCTTTGTTAAATAGAAAGTTCAGAAGAGCATTTATCTGAAATAGAAATATTTTGTAACATTGTCTTTATCATCACTTTTGATCAATTTAAAGCATCCTTGCTAAATGAAAGCAATTTCGATAATTTCTATAAAAAAAAAAAAAATATATATATATATATATATATATATATATATATATACACACACACACTGATCTTTGGATCTTTCTATTCATCAAAGAACTGTTTTAAATATTGATAATAATAATACAAATCTTTCTTGAAAAGCAAATCAGCATACACTGTAAAAAAAACTATTTGTTGAGTCAACTTAAGATAATTTGTTACCTGGCAGTGGCTGCCTTAAAATTTTAGGTTCAGTCAACTCGGTAAAGATTTAGTCAACTTGAAATGTTAAGTTTTACTAAATGACAACTTAGATATTTGAATTGATTCAACTTACAATTTTAAGACAGCCGGGTAACAAATACAGCTGTTAAGTTTAACAAACAAATAGTTAAGTTTAGTCAACTCTAAAATCTAACTTGTCACTTTTTACAATTTAACAATTAAAGTTGAATAAATGTATTTGAGTTGACTGAACTTAAAATGGTAAGGCATCAGGGTAATTCTTTAAAGTTGACTCAACAAATTGTGTTTTTGTTTTTTTACAGTGTATTAGTATGATTTCTGAAGGAACATGTGACACTGAAGACTGGAGTAATGATGCTGAAAATGTAGCTTTGATCACAGGAATAAATTACATTACGTTATATTCAAATAGAATATAGAAATAGAATAGTTATTTTAAATAATAAAAACATGCTGTATTTTGGATCAAATAAATGCAGGCTTGGTGAGCAGAAGAGATCATTCTAAACATTCTTAAAGTTCAAAAAAACTTTTGACTGTTTTGACAAGTGTAACCTGAGAATTTCTTGATTAGACATAAGAAATGTTGGTGACTGATTCTAAATTTAAACTCGTTTTTGACATATATTTGCCTTAAAAATATGTGAAAGCCACCATCTTGAATGTGATCCCTGTAAGACAATCCTGAACTAATTGTCCGTGATTTGCAGGTCATGATTCTGATCACAGGGGCTCATAAGGCCTTCGCCCTGTATAAAGCCATCGAGGAGGGTGTGAACCACATGTGGACGGTATCTGCCTTCCAGCAGCATCCACGAACCATTTTCATTTGCGATGAAGATGCGACGCTGGAGCTCAGGGTCAAAACTGTGAAGTATTTTAAAGGTACGTGACTGAGCGCTCTGCAGCCTGAGGGACAAATCTTTGACTCACATAGATGGAAAGTTGCTCTTCTGTGGAAACAGATTCCTTGAAGAGCAAAGAACTGGCGAGCGGACTAAATAGTTACTTATTTATTTTTATAACAAGCTTTCAAAGGTATACAAGTTCATTCAGATTTACAAGTTTGTGAATTTGAGAGGCATTTCCACAAAAATATTAAGCAGCACAATTGTTTTCAACATTGATAATTGATAACTTGAGCATCAAATCAACATATTAGAATGATTTCTGAAGGATCATGTGACTGAAGACTAGAGTAATGATGCTGAAAATTCAGCTTTGAGTCACAGAAATAAATTAAATGTTAAAACCTATTCAAATAGAAAACAGTTATTTTCAATTGTATTAATATTTTACAATATTACTGTTTTTACTGCATTCTTAATCAAGTAAATGCAGTCTTGGTGAGCATAAGAGACGTCTTTTAAAAACAATCTTACCAACCCATAAATTTAGCCATGCCTTTTCCCTCTGAGGAACCAAATAGAGCAGCTGTTTGTTTGCTTTTGATCATTTTTCATCGTTTTTACTGATCTCATCTTGGTTTTAGTGGTTGGCTCGTCTCAAGGTCAATATCTGTCTAAAGACGGCAGGTTCAAAATCTAAACCCGTCTGGAATGTCCATCACAAGCGCTTTTCTCAGAAACACGATCTGTCTGGTCTTAAGGGCTTTGGTCTCTCCTGGGGGTTTAATATCTTTGGCTGGGCTGGATTTCCTAAACATACTGATGGATCTTTTGTCCTACAGGGTTGATGCACGTCCACAATCAGCTAGTTGAGCCGACACTCAGCGTGAAGGACTACATGGACTGAACGCTCCAGACGGGACGTCTGGAAAAACGGCAGAAAACTTGGAATGACATCAGTGTGAATGAGTGGAAACTGGCCTCAGGGACCACAGCAGTTCTGAATGGTTATAAAGCGTTTAGAGGTCTACATCAGCATAACAGGTAGATGTTGTACAAAACACCTCTCGCTTTCACATGGTGCCGTGTTCAATGTCCAAATGAATCTGTGTATTAGCCTTTATAATTAATTTTTAAATACTTCAAGGCCAGTATTAAAGGAACACTCCACTTTTTTTGGAAATAGGCTCATTCTCCAACTCCCCCTGAGTTAATAAGTTGATTTTTTACCGTTTTGAAATCCATTCAGCTGTTGTCCTGTTCTGGCGATATCACTTTTAGCATAGCTTAGCATAGATCATTGAATCCTATTAGACCAATAGCATCGCATTCAAAAATGACCAACGAGTTTCCATATTTGTTGTATTTAAAACTTGACTCTTCTGTAGTTATATCGTGTACTAAGACCGGTGGAAATGCAAAGCTGCGAGTTTCTAGGCTGATAAGATTAGGAACTACACTTCCATTCCGGCGTAATAGTCAAGGAAGTTTGCTGCTGTAATATGGCCGAAGCAGGCGGAGTATTATCAGAAATGAGTTCCCAGCTAGTTTAGCATTTGCACATGTGCTGCGTGGTATTACTGCTCCTGCTTCAGCCTTATTACGGCAGCAAACTTCCTTGACTATTACGCTTGAATGGAAGTGTAGTTCCTAATCTTATTGGCCTAGAAAATCGCAGCTTTACATTTTCCGCCGGTCTTAGTACACGATATAACTGCAGAGGAGTCAAGTTTTAAATAGGACAAATATCGAAACTCGTTGGTCATTTTTGAATGCGATGCTATTGGTCTAATAGGATTCAATGATCTATGCTAAGCTATGCTAAAAGTGATATCGCCAGAACAGGAGAACGGCTGAATGGATTTCAAAACGGTAAAACTCAACTTATTAACTCGGGGGGAGTTGGAGAATGAACCTATTTCCAAAAAAAGTGGAGTGTTCCTTTAACAGGAAACGACAATGTTTTAGGGAAGCTGTACTAAGAAACACTCTTACTTTAACTTTTTCAAATAATGTTTATTAATTTAAATAACACTATCACATCACTAATGACAAATTCGTCTGTTACAACCCATTTTGAAATGTGTACATATCATTATTTGTACTGTAGTTTAATCAGAAGGTCTGTATTTCGAACATGTGTCAGGCTTTCAATAACACAGCTACTTAAAGTTGACTTGAATGTGGAATTTTACTCCAAGGCAACTTATTAAGTGTTCTTGGGTTTCTTATTTTTGTTTAGATGGTTCATAAATACACTTCTTTCAAGTCTTTTCCCTAAATTTGCCAAATTTAGGATTTCTCCCTTTACATATGAAATCTTATGGATTTATGATCCACAGTCATTTGTAGTGTCTAAACATTAGTTAATAGGCAGTGGATGCTGATCTGTGATCAGAATTTCCTACTAAGTACATGTCATTTTATATAATATCGTCTACATTTTCTTGCCTTTGAATGAATCCAGGTTACTTGCAGCATGGAAAACCAATGGGAAATGCTGGAAAAGTGTATTCTGTGTTTGCGTATTCATATATTGAAAAGGCTTATATTGGCACATCTGAGTAGAGAAGTGATCTAATTTCACACAATGCGCAGTAGCCATGTATTCTCTTTAGTTACTGTTCTTTGTGATATATTCTGTTTCTTTTCTTAAAAATATAAGGCACGAGGTTCACATTTGACTTGTATTGTAAAACATGCTTTTGTTTCATCACTTTCTGAGTTTATGCTGAGTTTTGGTGTTTCTAAATCCTCCTGTACTGTACTCTAGCGAATGTTTTTGGAAGGAGAGTATGCATTTTTATGGATTTACAAATTTGTTAATTTTATGTGAACTGACTGTTAACAGATTTGCACTCCAAAAACCAAATCATCCTCTTTTGTCTTTCTGTACTTGGATGGATAAATAAAAAGTTTCATTTATTGTGCCTCAAAAGTATAAAATATGTACAGAAAAAAATTTATCCAGGTCACATGTTGCACTTTTTTTTCATTTTTTTTGCACCACTTCACTTTGCACACAGTAATTTTCATATTCAAAATCAGTTATGTAGAAAGCAATATAACCATATATTTCTGAGGAAAAGAAAGTCTTTTGTGCATATGTTTGAATAATATGATGGAAATTCAGAGGAAGCTGAAACCCTAGATGGAAGCATTTTTACATATGTTCACCTCATCTAATAAATAAAGAATTAATTATTTAATAAATAAAGAATAAATTACTAATAAATGCATAACTACCAAACTAAAATTACATGCTCAAATTTTTTCAATTTTTTGAATCTTGTAAAAAGGTTAAACATAGGCTGCCTGAAATTCCCCAAACTGCATAAAAATCAATTACAAATGATTCTAAAATAAAGTATTTTATGTATATAAACCATCAATTGATTATAAAAGCACGAAAACTGCCAATCTGGGACATATATCTATAATGGAATACACTCTGCTGTGGTCGCATCACATGATAATTGGTTTCAAATTCAGTTCAAATTTACAAGCTTAGATTTGGCCACCTAAACAAAACAGGCTGGCTTCCCACAAAAGGTCACTATGAAAGTTATAATAAAAATAAATACTTGTAGAAATACATTAATATTCATTGTTTTTTGTTTTAGGTCATACCACATGATATCCAAATGTGGTTACTACATACCAGCTGTTAAAAGGGTTATTTTTTTTCCAAATTTGAAAGAGAGCCACAAACCTGCTTGAAGCTTCCATGGGTCCTTGGCAAATTGGTATATGTTACAACGTCCTATCTTTGAATGGATTTCAATATAAAAGTATAACAAAATGGTAGTTTCTTGATGGTCGCACCACATGATATTTTATAAAATGGAGATCATTGGACAAAGTTTGGTTCACTGTCAACAAATTCAAACATTGCTCACCCAGTAGTCTATATTCATAAATCGTAAGCATCATAATTCTCCAAAAACTGGCATCAAATAACTACGATGGTGTACATTTTTGCGTCATTAACGTATAAAGATTTATGACACGCCAATTTTAAAATACAAAAAATAATATCTTTTGTAATTGTTTAAACATTAAGAATGTTATGTACATATAAATTCATATAAAATGTTCTCATCTACATCTCATCAACTCATCTAGATGAGTCGGCCGTAGCCTTAAAATGTCATGTGGTGTGACCATGATTTATATTAAAATTAATTTAATATAATTAATTAAATTCAATTACTGTTCTCAGTAATTAAAATATTTAGAAACAAAGTATTTGCATTTGTTTTGAGTTTTTGTAAAAAACATTTTTTAGAGTTGCCTTCGTAAATGTAGTTAGCAGACTTATTTTTTTTGTAAATTGCATAAAACTGATAAAAATGTTTTAAAAATACCATTCACTTAAGCATACTGTAGCAGTGGTTCATATTTTAGCCACAGAAATGAGATATTTTATTTTTAATTTAATACAGTAATTGCTATTATTGGTCGCACCACATTATGAGTGGTTGCTCTAAATCAGGGGTTTTCAACCTGTGGGGCGGGGCGGGCCCCCCCAGGGGGGTGCCAGGACCTGCAAAGGGGGGCGCGAGAATCTGACTCGTTCACCCGAGTAATTATAAGGACGAGCTCTCAATGTTTTAGGCTTCCACTAGGGGGCAATCTGATTAAGGCCGCAGCTAATTGTCAGGCAGCCATTAGCAGAGTTGGTGCGATCGAGTTAAGTAGTCTGGCGTTCAAAATTACATTAGGTAAGCTGGTTATACATTTATGTTTAAATGTAATTAATTCTACAAACTCGATACGCAGCAAATAATATGTAAATGATTTGCTGCGTATCGATAATATTCGCATATGCATTCCGCCGGAGGGGAGGGGGGGGCGCGAATGAAATTAGACAAACTTGGGGGGGGGGGGGGTGCTCTAAATGACACAAAAACCTTATATTATTAAAAATCTATTAAAAGAGACGTGAAAAGTGCAGCACATGGCATTAACGGGATAGTTTACCCAAAAATGAAAAACTCAAACTGTTGCAGGCTGTTAGTCATATATGGCAGTGGATGGGCACCAAACCATTGAAAGTAAATAAAAAAAAACATGTACAGACAAATCCAAATTAAACCCTGCGACTCGTGACGATACATTCATGTCCTAAGACACGAAACAATAGGTTTTGCGAGAAACTGAACAGTATTTATATCATTTTCTACCTTTGATACACAGCAATGTCCATCTGTCCTGAGCTCGTGCTCAGCATCTGGCGTGTTACATGTGTATGTGCTCTGGTGTAGTATACGCAAACGCCGGAAGTGATCTGTCGCGTGAATAGGACACTCATTGTTTACACAGTGCACAGAGATTGTGGGTATAGCGGCTATTAAAAATGGAAATTACTTGCGCTTATCCTGATTGTTCAAACTGATTTAAAGCTAAAAGATTACGTTTGCTTGCGCGAACTCATCCGGGACTGTTGACTTTTCACCGATTTCCCCTTCCGGCATTTTCGCACAGGTAACGCGTTACACAGGTAACACGTCGGATGCTGAGCGCAGGGTTTAATTTGGATTTGTCTGTGCATGGTTTTTTACTTTTAAAGGTTTGGTGCCTATTCACTGCCATTATATGACTGAAAGACGGCAACGGTTTGAGTTAAAAATCTTTGTTTGTGTTCTACTGAAGAAACAAAGTCACCTACATCTTGGATGCCCAGGGGGTGTGCAGATAAACATCAAATTTTCATTTTTGGGTGAACTATCCCTTTAACTGCAGGCATTTCTTTAGCCCCAATCATTTCTACTTTGCCCAATCTTGGCTGCTCAATTGACCCTTCGCCAGGAGTTTGATCAACAGGCGATCTGACCAATCATAACGCTGAATCCACATTATGACAGGACAGGAGAGTAGATTAACGTTGGTGGACATGAACTTGAAAAATGGTGTATTGACGTCTTTTCATGGTTAAAACAAGAAACCTTCTGAAGTTGATTCTTGTTTATTTCATGCTATAACTAGAAAAGATGAAGAGATGATCGGTTCATGTGCCACTTGGACTGAGGCGCTACAGCGAACTGTCAGGACACATTAAAGAGCCACAAAACAGTATCTGTTGTTTGAATTTCTTAAAAAATGACCATTTTGTTGGTTCTGAGATGACAGCATGAACATCTTATAGTAGAAAATGACATCTGGAGTTTGTGCTTGACTGCAGGGTCAGAATTGACATGCTGCCTATGGCGAGCGTTTATTTTACTTTGCTTGGCAGTGTAATCTGGTAAAATATATTAAAATAGTTATTAATAAATAAATAAATAATACATTACTAATAAATGCATAATTACCAAACTAAAATTACATGCTCTATTTGTTTTTGCATTTTTTTTTATATTGTAAAAAGTTTAAACATAAACCACCTGAAATGACTCAAATTGCATACAAATCTATTCCAAATGATACTAAACTCAAATATCTTATGTAAACCATTATTTGAATATAAAAGCACAAAAACAGCCAATCTGGGACATATCTATGTTGGAAAACACTCTGTTGTGGCTGCACCACATGATATTTTCTAATTCAGTCCAAATTTACAAGCTTAGAATTGGCCACCGAAACAAAACAGGCTAGCTTCCCACAAACGGTCACTATGAAATGTAAAATAAAAAATAAATACTTGCAGAAATACATTAATATTCATTGTTTTTTGAGGTCACACCACATGATATCCAAATGTGGTAACTACATACCAGGTTAAAAAGGTTATTTTTTTCCAAATTTGATTGAGATTTACAAACCTGCCTGAAGCTTCAGTGGGTCCTTGGTGAATTGGTATATGATGCAACGTCCTGTCTTTTAATGGTGTTTGTATATTATTAAGTAAGCAGTTTTCTGTGAATGTGCAAGACTTCCGGATTATTAGCCGCTGCAGGGAAATAGCGAGAACAATAACAAAGTGCAGTAAACGGTAAAACGGTTTGCACTACATCCCCCTGTGTTCATAATTAAGATAATACATTAAAATAATATAGTAAGACACAATAGTTTGTAATATCAAATAGCAAAACAAGCTGTTTTGTACAGCTAAAAATAACTAAAAGTGGATGAGACTGGAAGCCAATTATTCAGACAAGAACAGTATGAATATCTTTTAAATATCAAGCATGGCTTGATTTAGATATTCACATTCACAGATGTTTCTTCAATCAATTAACATGTAAATAACTAGTCCTGCGCTGTGCAGATTTATTTACATACTACGATATAAATGAGTTAGCAAACCATGATATTTATTGTAATATCGTCAAGTCTTATCAGTTTCATCCGATTTCTGCTTAGAGTTGCAAAAGCTCAAACACTCAGAAAATGTCCTGGCCTGTTTTCAGCCTTACATCCACAACCACTGCAACTCCCTCTGCAGCTTGATGGAAATGAAATGTTCAAGGGAAAACAGCTCTGCCAAATACTTCTGCATCCACTCAGTCTAAACGTTTCCGATGAAAACCCTTAGCTTGCAGTCTCTGACTCCGCTCCTGCTAGAACTGCCATGTTTTTTGAGCACGATGAAGATTCATTCGTCAAACCTGCTTTAGGTTCCCAGAACAACATCACTTAGTTATATGAACTTTAATAGCATTTCTATATCAATCATCATACTGTACATTGGCATGTTCATATTCACAAATCAACCCCAGGCTGTGATGTCTGTTGTGATTACGTTCCTGAGGGAACTACTTTCGTTTAAGAACGTTGATGAAAGCGTCTTTTGGGACTTCGATGTTTCCAATGCGCCGCATTTTCTTCTTTCCCTCAGCCTGCTTCTTTAGCAGCTTCATTTTTCGTGTAATGTCACCGCCATACTAGGAAAGACAGATATGACCAAGAATCAGCAGCCAATCAAAAAAGTAGAAGAAAAATGTTTCAGTATGAGAAGAGGTACTTACACATTTTGCTAGAACATTCTTTCGATATGCCTTTATCCTAAAAAAGGGAAACAAAGATTAAAGAATTTTGAAGGAGTAGTTCACCCACAAATAGAAATTCAGGCCATCCATTATGTTTTTTCCTCAGAACAGATTTGGGGAAATTTAGCATTACATCTCTTGCAGTGAATGGGTGCCATCAGAATGATAGTCCATAATCTAAAATAACACCTCCTCCAGTGAAAACGTCCATCGGCTATTGTCCTTTCACATCAAAATCCACAGTTTTGGACTGGTTTTCCTTGTAAATGGTGCTTGTATATTGTGTATATTTCTCTCCGGATTCAAACAAAACATGTTTTTTACTTGAAAAAGCACTATTATGGATTATGGACAATATGTTAATTGATGGACTGGAGTCTTGTGGATTACATGTGGATTATTGTGATGTTTTTATCAGCTGTTTGGACTCTCATTCTGATGGCACCCAGAGCATCCATTGGTGAGCAAGTGATGTAAAGCTCAGTTTCTCCAAATCTGTTCTGATGAAGAAACAAACTCCATATACACATCCACGCTTACGTTTCTCTGGCGATGACCCTGCTGCCGATGGCTGCTTGCACTGCGATCTCAAACATCTGTCTGGGAATGGAATCCTTCAGTCTCTCACATATGGCTTTACCCGCACTGTACGCCTTGTCTCTGAACACAAGGATAAATCAAAACTTGTGTCATTTCTTATTATCAATCACATCACAAACATGTAGGATGACAGAGATGTTGCCAATTTCCAGCTCAAATCAAACACAAAATGGCAGCTGTTTTTCAGAAAAAAAAAAAAAAAACTAAAAACAGCTGTTGATATTTATAGCCATATTCATGGGTTTAAAAAGGTATTTTAAATGCATACCTCGGTTCTTTAGCAAACCAGGACGTCATTCACTACCCTACCGTTTTTTTTTTTAAGTTTGACATCAACTTTCTTAGTATTTCACAATCTATTCATTATAAACAATATAACAAGAAAAATAAAAAATAAAAGAATATCTGTAAAAAAGTGTATAGGGTCACTAGAGACTTGAGGTGTATAATAGTGTAAGTATATTTTTAGAGCGCAAAAATATGCAAATATCTGATTACTCAATATGTGCAGTTCACTTTTATTCCTCGAGGTGGCACTGTTTGATGGACAATAATGACGTGATGTTTCACTTATAATTATCGCAAGCATAAAATTAAAGAATATCATCAGCAAACACTGAACTGGTCTAATTGGCTTTACTGCAGAGCAACTGCTATAAGCAATAAAATATAAATGTCACTGTTATTTGATGGTGGATGTGGTAAATAAGCTGCCAGTGATCAAAATACTGACTTTGAAGTGATTGAAAACAATAGTTTTGAGCATATGGTTGAGATCGCAAATATGAGCCAGATGTTGAATGACAGCGATGGTAAAATCATCTGCTTAAATTTTGCTTAAAGTTTCAAAAGGTTAACGAAATATGCTTTATTTTATTCTTCTGTAATTGTTCTTAAATGATCAAGAGAGTTTTTCCCTATTGCAGAAGTTAGAGATCCATCCGTGTTGGATATATAGGTCTGGGTTTTTAAAGACCCAAATATGTAATAATGATTGGTGAAACAAAAATACTTTTAAGGGTTAATTACCTTTAAACAATCAAATAACTTAGAAATATTAATAAAACTGCAATTGTATCATGAATGATCAAGACTTGCTTATGAACAATAGTGGCAAGTTCCTCCACTGGCCGCCCGTTGAGGAGGAAGTCCATCTTAATCAGATCAGCAGCCTCATAACCAGCATCCTCATAATCAAAACTACAGGAAACAGGAAAACTGATTTACAAAAGTGACATCCAGCTCATCCAGACATATCTATCCAGATATTCAAAGCAAAACTGAAACCACACACTCACACTTTGACCATTTGTTTCTAATGTTTCCAAACACTGTCACATTTGTCTGTTTTGTTTTGCCTCTGTATTGTTTATTCTACTTGGATTATGTAGTTGTAAATCAACCTTTCTGAAATGTGCTATATAAAATATTATTAAAGTTTACTTCCAGAATAAAAATGTATGTGATGACATCCTAGATGTTCATGTCATTCTTTCTTCAGTCGAAAAGAAATAGAGGTTTTTGAGGAAAAATATTTCTCCACATAGTGGACTTCAATGGGGATCAACAGGTTGAAGGTCCAAATCGCCGTTTTAATACAATAAAAAATGTATATACATTTAAGCACAAATGCTAGTCTTGCACCAGACTTCATGCATTACATAATCAAGCTGTAAAAGTCACGTGTGGCGTAGGCGGAAGTACTGACCCAGGGTTTACAAAGCGAGCGTGCAAGTGCCCTTTAAAACAAAACAATGATGTTGAATGATCGTGACCTTTCTAACATGAATATGAAATGCATAACTGCAATTTGGACCTTCAAACTGTTGGCTCCCACTGAAGTCCACTATATGGAGAAAAATCCTGGAATGTTTTTCTCAAAAACCTTAATTTCTTTGCAAATGAAGACAGAAGGACACAAACATCTTGGATGACTTGGGGGTTAGTAAACTATCAGGAAATTTTTATTCTGAAAGTTAACTTTTCCTTGCACTAATTAATTCTTTCACAATGAGCTCACCTGGCGTATCCTGATGACATGGATTTGAGCTGGTCATAAAAGTCCACCACGATTTCATTTAGAGGGAAGATATACTTCATCATCACCCGATGCTCATCGATGTAAAACATGTTCTTCTGAATGGCCCTGCGGTTCTTCAACAAGGCAGAGAATTGCATTGTGGGTCACTACACACGCAAGACTCAAAATATGCTTTCACAGAAATTTGGAGGCAAATTACATATAGAGGATTAGGGGCCAGATTTACAAAACTGGGCAAATTAGCATGAGAGCGCCATTAAAAAAAAGCACTGATGGGCGTGGAAATTTCTGCGGGTGATTTACTGGCAATGCGCAAATTAAAGAACAGATGCACCATCTCATTTACATATTGACCAACGCAATATACCAAGTGCAGCACTAATTAGCATAGTCGCAAATAAAGAATAAAGAATTAAAAAGCCACAGTACGTTGAAAAGAACCGGAGGCCAAAAAATGAAGGGTTGCAAGAGGTTTTGATAGACCTGGTATTGCGTGACTCCTCCTAGTTGTTGGAAAAAATCCTCTCCCTTCCACTATTTCAGCCATTGAAGCCATTTCAAGTGCAAAATAGTTGCTTTGTTGGGTGTTAAATAATGGCGCAAATACCAGTAATTAGACAAGCACTAACGTTAGTAAATCGTGTTGCATCATTGATTTTAATACCCTCCACCCATAAATTCAAATTGTATTTAATAAATCCTGACAGTACTATATTAATGCCAAAAGATGGTTTGCGCTGGTGCAAGCTGTTAGTAAAACTGGCCCTAGGTCATTTTGGTCTTTTTCTTTGAATTAGGAGAGACCAAGATTGTTCCTCTCTCACCTGACACAGGGTCATGATCTTCCCAGTAAAGTCGTCCGGAGCGATGATGGTTCCCATCACCATGGGTTCCAGATACTCCACAACCTGTGACTTATCAGGGAACTGAACAGGGTTGATGATGGTGATCACTTCTTCACCATGTTCCTACAAAACAAAGACTCAACTGAGGAATCTGTTCCTCAAACCTGAATGTCCATCATTCTTTGTGTACTATATCCATGAGAGAAGCTCATCACTAACTGCTGTTCATTCAAATAAATCTCTGCATACCATCTGAGTTAACGAGACTTTAACATTTTCTGAAGACAAAGGAGTTGCATGGGCAAAACTCGCCCAACACAGCCAAGGTGTTACTTTATTGCTGCTTAGGTATTATATTCCTATGCAATTGCTAAGGTATTCTATCTAGTCTTTAGCATGTTTCTATCCAGTTCCTAAGAAGTGTTCTGAGTAGATTTTAGATATATAGGATGTTTCTATACACAGTTAAGGTCAAAAGTTTACATACACCTTGCAGAATCTGCAAAATATTAATTATTTTACCAAAATAAGGGGGATTAAAAAAAATGCATGTTATTCTTTATTTAATATTTAGACCTGTATAAGATTTTTCACATAAAAGACATTTACATATAGTCCACGGGAGAAAATAATAGTTACATTTATAAAAATGACCCCGTTCAAAAGTTTACATACACTTGCTTCTTAATACCATGTTGTTACCTGAATGATCCACAGCTCTTTGTTTAGTGATAGTTGTTCATGAACAGTGTTGGGTGTAACGCGTTACTTTGTAACGCGTTACTGTAATAATATTACTTTTTTCAGTAACTAGTAGTGTAAGGCATTACTCGTCTGAAAATTGTAATATTATTACAGTTTTCCCGAGCTAGTTACTTGCGTTACATTTGCCAGTAGCACCTTCATCACACTCAAGGCACACGACAACACAGAGAACAGAAGGGAAGGGGAGGGGGGCGTGAATTGAACAGTGATTGGTCTGGGTTTGGCACGAGGTATCATTAAATTACCATCACCGATTGGTCGACACCCGGCAGCCAGCAGCAGAGCGGCACTTGCAAATAGAGACCTGCAAACCCGCGGGACCCAACGCAACAGAGTGCGGCGCGGGACAGAACTTGATGGACAAGTGTGTGTGCTGGTGCGGGCGGGTAGAGACTCGTGTGTGTGTGTGTGTGTGTGTGTGTGTGTGTGTGTGTGCGGGATGCGGGAAAATAAAATGATTCGCGGGACTCCCGCAATATAGAAATATCTAAACATAAAATATCTAAAAAAATAATAATAATGTTATTCATCTATTGCACAAAAACAGCAAGAACAACATATATGATTAGAAAGAGCAAGAATAGGCAGTTTCGATTTAAACTTGTTTTGCAACATGAGCAATGTAGCCATCTGCTGATTTTTGGAACGCATCGCCAATCAATGGTGTTTAAGATAGAATTCACTCACTGCTCAAAAGTTTTGAACAGTGCTGAATATTGCGTGCTTACGAATCACAACACACGTAGACCTTTATGAAAGATTAATTGTGCACAATATCCATTGTTATAAGAGCTTTATGAGATCGCGTATGCACTGGATGCACGCAGTATAGGTCATGCTTTTTTGTTCAGAATAACATTTTTTTGTGTAAGAAAAAAAAATGTAACTAGTAATATAACTAGTAATATAACTAGTTACTTTCTCCAGGGAGTAATAAAGTAAAGTAAGGCATTACTATTTTTGAGAGTAATATGTAATATGTAATATATTACTTTTTTGAGTAACTAACCCCAACACTGTTCATGAATCCCTTGCTTGTCCTGAACAGTTAAACTGACCCGTCTTCATTAAGAGCCAGGGGCGTAAACTTTTGAACAGAATGAAGATGTGCACATCTTGTTTTGCCTAAATATTATATATATATATATATATATATATATATATATATATATTTTTTTTTTTTTCATTTAGTACTGCCCTTCAGAAGGTACAGAATATACGTACATGTTTCATACAGTCATTGTTGGAAATCATACAATCATACAGTCATTATTGGAAAGGGTTCAATAAACAAAAATGCTGAAAAACCAAAGTATTTGTGGGACCTGAAGGATTTTTCTGAAGAACAGTGGGGAGTTTAACTGTTCAGGACCAACAAGGGACTATTAAGAATCAAGTGTATGTAAACTTTCACATTCAACTATTATTTTCTCTTGTGGACTATATGTAAACATCTTTCAAGTGAAATATCTTATTCAGGTCAGTACTAAAAAAAAAATATCATGCATTTTGTATGGTCCCTCTTATTTTGGTAAAATAGTAAACATTTTGCAGATTCTGCAAGGTGTATGTAAAGTTTTGACCTCAACGGTAGTTGCTAAGGTGTTCTGTGTGGTTTTTAGCACATTGCGCCATTCGGTCTCACCTTTATGAGTTTCGCAGATGCTAGCACAGCCTTGTATGGTACAGTCGGAGCTGTTACTATGACAGATGCATTATACTCCTGCTCTAAACGCTGGTTAAACACCTCCATATGCAGCAAACCCAGAAATCCCAGCCTGAGAGAGCGACAGAGAGAAATTCACCTCTTTAAATATTTAAAAAGTCAAACAATACTTGCTCGACTGAGTAATGAACTTAAAACAATGGTTTAAAATCTCACTAATTTGACTGTGTATGTGTGTGTGTACCTCCATCCAGCTCCCAGAGCTAAACTGCTGTCCCTTTGAACCGTCACACTGGAGTCGTTCAGCGTTAGTTTCTCCACAGCGCTGCGCAGGGCTGTGTATTCTGACTGGTCCATAGGATACATGCCTGAAATGGTCACACAGTTCCAGATTTACAACACTGTAAGACTAACACTTATATACAATCCAGCATAAACATCAGGATGGTTTTAGAAACACACCTGCAAAGACCATGGCTTTAGCTGGTTTGAACCCCGGCAGCGGCTCCACAGGTTGTTTTTGGAGGTAAAGTGTGTCTCCAATCTGAGCCTCCTTCACTTCCTTCATACCTGCGATTATGTAACCCACCTGCCCTGCATACCTAAAGGCAAAAAAGGTCAAAGGTTAAGTTAATGCAACCATCAAAAACAGTCTGAAACCTGAAAAATGCTTTTGGGGTTTATATGGTGGTTCAAAGGTTTAGTCAACTGTTGAGTTTAGACAATTGTTTCTACCAAGAAATAAGCACTCCAGTCATTAAATACAGTTGAGGTCAAAAGTTTCTGCAAAATGTTAACTATTTTACCCAAATAACAGGGATCATATAAAATGTTATTTTTTATTTTGTACCGACCTGTATATTTCACATAACTGACATTTGCATATAGTTCACATGAGAAAATAATAGTTGAATTTATAAAAATTACCCTGTTCAAAAGTTCACATACACTTGATTCTTAATACTCTGTTGTTACCTGAATGATCCACAGTTGTATTTTTTTTTAGTGATAGTTGTTCATGACTCTCTTGATTGTCCTGAACAGTTAAACTGCCTGCTGTTCTTCAGAAAAATCCTTTAGGTCTCACAATTTTTTTTTATTTTTTTTTTTTAGAATTTTTGAACCGTTTCCAACAATGACTGTTTGATTTTGAGATCCATCTTTTCACACTGAGGACAACTCATATGCAATTATTACAGAAGGTCCAAATCCTTATTGATGCTTTAGAAGGAAACATGATGCATTAAGAGTGGGGGTGTAAACTTTTGAACAGAATGAAATTGTGTACATTTTTTCTTATTTTGCCTAAATATGTTTTTTTTTTTCCATTTAGTACTGCCTTTCAGAAGCAACAGAAGATATTTACATGTTTTCCAGAAGACAAAATAAGTTAAATTTACCCTGATCTCTTTAAATTCAAAAAGTTTTCACCCCCGGCTCTTAATGCATTGTTTTTCCTTCTGAAGCATCATTAAGTGTTTGAATCTACTGTAATAGTTATGAGCATATGAGTCGCTCAGTTGTCCTCAGTGTGAAAAGATGGATCTCAAAATCATGCAGTCATTGTTAGAAAGGGTTCACATACACAAAAATACTGAAAAACCAAAGAATTTCTGGGACCTGAAGGACTTTTCTGAAGAACCACAGGCAGTTGAACTGTTCAGGACAAACAAGAGACTGATGATCAATCACTAAAAAAAACACAACTGTGGATCATTCAGGTAACAACACAGTATTAAGAATCAAGTGTATGCAAACTTTTGAACAGGGTCATTTTCATCATTATTTTCTCTTGTGGACTATATGTAGATTTCTTTTATGTAAAAATATCGTATTCAGTATTGGTACTAAATAACAATTCTTTATAATCCCTCTTATTTTGGTAAAATAATTACAATTTTGCAGATTCCGCAAGGTGTGTGTAAACATTTCACTTCATTTGCTTGGTTATTTCATAAGGCCTGGGTTTTAAGTCAGGGGTCTGCAATTTTTTGAAAACAGCACTAATCAGTGTGCCTGTGAATCATAAATTTCAGTGCAATTTCAGAGTTTTAGAATTGGAGCAGTTTTCTTAAATGAATTGTATCCAACCAAAATAACCATTAAATAGTTATAAAATTGTATTTTATTAAATGTAAACAATTCTACATAAGACTGCAGAAACGGAACTAAAACGTTCTAAGTTACTGAACGGTTACTTTTAAAAAAGAAACGCGTCGCAACCTTACACAGAAGAGAAGAACCTGTTGAATAAACTCACAAAAAGTATTCTCGTAGCTTCATAACATTACTGATAGTCCACTGATAGTCACATGGACTATTTTAAAAATGTTCTTAATACTTTTCTAGGACTTGAAAATGTCAGTTGTGCTGCTGTCTATGCAGGGTCAGAAAGCTCTCAGATTTCATCAAAAACATCCTAATTTGTGTTCTGAGGATAAAAGAAGGTCTTACCGGTTTCGATTGACACAAGGGTGAGTAATTCATGATGGAAACTATCCCTTTAAGATGGCTTCATTTTGTTCTGCATCGTGCATTTGAAACTGGTATCTTCATAGAAAAACGGTTTAGGACTGATTTATTTATCTGTTTTTTTGTTTTCTTGTGAGGTCTGTTAGTGCAGTCAGTGTATGTAAGATTCTCACAATGTTTCTGTTGGATGTTCATCGGGTCTTAGGAGGCCCAGCTCATTGACCTCATATGACTTTCCCAGGTGGGCAGAGACAATCTTGTCTCCTTTGGACACGCGTCCACCAAACAGAGCGATGTTCGCCACTACTCCTCTGTAATGATCGAAGGTGGAGTCAAAAACAAGGGCTTTAAACGGATCGTCCTCTCTCGCTGTCGGTCTGAAACAGAGAGGAAACCGATTAATTACATGTACAGAAATGTATGAAGACAAACTTCCTGTGGGACTTTTTAAAGAACAAAATGCTTTATTTAGAGATGTAAAAACTGTCCCTCAGGTGCAACTCCAACAATGAGCTTAAAAGGAAGACAGACGTTATAATAAGGATGTTATGAAAGAAATGTGAAATGACGGAAAATGTAGCCAAACAGGTTTTGGGAAAGCACATGATGACACATGATGATGCTGTTTTACTAAAATGAAACTTCCTGATTCATTTTCATCCTCATGATCATCCTCAGTTTCATATGAAATATACATGTGTGAATTTGTGTAATGAAAAGTCATTTTAACAGCACAGCAGCACAAACGCTTGCATCATTAATAATAATAATAATAACAAGAAATGTTTTTTGAGCAGCAAATCAGCATATTAGAATGATTTCTGAAGGATCATGTGACTAAATACTGCAGTAATGATGCTGAAAATTCAGCTTTGCATCACAGGAATACATTACATGTTACAATATAATCACATAGAAAATAGTTATTTTCAGTTGTAATAATATTCACAATATTACTTCTTTCAAAAAATGTACTGACCCAAAACTTTGGGAGGAAATGTATCTGCTTCACTGTTTTGCAAATAATTTTTACAATGCAATTTTATATTTTGCAGTTTACAAGCTCTCTGTATTACAGAAACAGGCTCCATTTCTTTAAATATATGTATGGCCTTTGTAATAAATTCTTGAGAAGTTTCGTAAGATGCCGAAGCCTGCTGTCTGTAACTAATTCTGTTCTTGCTCTGATAACATCTGTCTCATAGAACCTTCCGTTCTTCTTGACATCACACATCAACTGATTCAAAATATTTTCTATTGTGTGAACTCTAACGTATTCACTGTCTACAGCCTCTCCCTCTTCATAATCCTGTTTAGAAAGATGTAATCTGTGCTCCGGGGGTCATTATGCTCCTTTTCTCTGATAGAATCTTATGAATACAAATGCAATCAATAAATCACACCCACATAGTATGTGCTGCTCTTACACTCTCACAGTGACCTCTTGTGGAGAAAAGTGAATCAGCTTATGATACTCACGGGGGAATCCGTTTCACAACCTCTTGGAGAACCTGGTGCACGTTTGTGCCCAGTTTCGCAGAGATCTACAGAAAATAATAATAAATGGCATAACATTTGTATAAATACAAAACATGACTGGTTATTTTAAGTGATGTTTAAATAGAGCTCACCCTGATGCACTCTTCCTTTGGAATATCAAAGACTTTTTCAATCTGTTTTTCCACACGGTCTGGATCAGCATTTTTTAAATCAATCTGAGAATAAAAAAAAAAAAAAAAAAAAAAAACAATGGCAGTGTTGGACCACGTTTTTTAAAAGAATTCTCTTCTGCTCACCAAGCCTGCATTTAATTGTTGAAAAATACAGCAAAAGCAGTGATATTGTGAAATATTTATACTTTTTAAAATAACTGCTTTCTATTTTAAAATATTTAAAAATGTGTGATTAAAGCAAAACATTTTTGCATCACTACTCCAGTCTTTAGTGTCACATGATCCATCAGAAATCATTCTAATGCTGATTTACTGTTCAAGAAACATTTATTATTATTATTATCAATTTAATATCATTAATAAAAAGATCCAAAGATCTGCATTTATCTGAAATTAAAAAAAAAGTTTCTGTAACTTTATACACTATACCACTTAAAAGCCTGGAGTCAGTATTTTTGGGAAATAAATTATAGAAATTAATACTTTTATTTAGCAAGGATGCTTTAAACTGATCAGAAGTGATGAAAAAGACATTTATGATGCTACAAAAGATTTCTATTTCAGATAAATGCTATTTTTCTGAAATTTCTATTAATCAAATCAACCTGAAAAAAATCTACTCAGCTGTTTGTTTGTTTGAGCTGCAAACCAGAATGATTTCTGAAGGATCATGTGACACTGAAGATTTTAAAACATTCAAACAGAAAACAATCATTATTTTAAATAGTAAAAATATTTTTAAATGTACTTTGGATCAAATAAATGCATGCTTGGTGAGCAAAACAAAACTTTAAAACTCTTACTGTTCAAAAACTTTTGACTGCTAGTGTATCAAAATAAGTTCTACAACATATGAAATATCACCAGATGAAATATTGTGTTTGTAACTTGCATTTATAAAATGTTGACGGCATTTAAAGGAGATATGAGACATTGCCTCTGTAATTTCTACCTTGTTTATCACAGGAATGATTGTCAGTTGAGCCTCAAACGCCAGGTAGAAATTGGCAACTGTTTGCGCTTGAATTCCCTTTAAATCAGAGAAACAAAACATACAATAGAATATTTCACTTTTAAGGTATTTAAAAAGGCTGATTGTTTTAGTAATTATAGAGTATTCATGCCAATATATTTAAGTAAATACATTATAAATTATGAAAATAAGCTAATTTAAACTATAGACTTAGGAACTGAAGACTGAAACTGAAATAAAAAAGCTTAAGTTGAAGCTAAGAGAGCATGAAAATTACTAAAACTGATATACAAATAATAGAAATAGTTTCAAACATTCCCAAAAAATAATAATATGACAAAACACATAACAAAATGACTACAACAAACTTAATAAAATGACAACTTAAAATATATTTACATTTCTTTTTAAATTTTAATATATACTGTAATAAACAACACAAAAAATTTAAAAAGAAGAAAGTGTCATTTATTAAGTATTTTACCTGATTTGCATCTACAATGAGCAGAACTCCTTGGCAAGCAGATATGGACCGTGAAACTTCATAGCTGAAGTCAACATGGCCCTAAAAATAAAATACTGCAATCACTCAAACTGTAGTAAATAATATAAATTAGTTCATTAACAGTGATGAAAGATCATTGTCCTCACAGGGGTGTCAATAAGATTGAGCAGATATGTCTGTCCGTCATGCTGGTAAAACAGAGAGGCAGTCTGAGCTTTAACAGTGATTCCTCTTTCTCTCTCCACCTGCAGTTTATCCAGCACCTGCTTGTTACTCGCTGTCTTTGCAATGGCACCTGCTCATGCAACAAACCCAAAGAAATAGAGATTTTATAAACAGCAATGTTTTCAAAACTCACATAATTCACAGGAAGGAAAATCCAGTATCACCTGTGATCTCCAGAAGTCTGTCAGCTAAAGTGCTCTTGCCATGATCAATATGAGCAATAATGCTGAAATTCCGAATTCTCTCCACTGGGAACTTTGACATGTCCAGACTCTCCTGAAAAAGCAAAGAACTCAGATTCAGTATCCAACTGGAACAAAGCACATCGATTGTTATAAGACCATTACTATCTATAAAAGTCAAAGAACCACCAAAATACAGCAAAACAAGTCAAAGCAACACAATTTACCTTCTCAGATGCATTAGAGCTAAATTCTCTGACAGGCCTGATACTCCAGCAAGAGCTTTTCATCCATTTGTGTCTGATCACTGTGCATGTGGTCATGCAGCCCTGAGATTTGCGTTTAACGCGGCATATTTTAATATCAGGAAAGCGTTTAATAAAGGGCAGAAACAGCCCGTGGGATCTGAACAGAGACATCATCTTTACCAGCTCACTAACATGTTATTCCTGAATAAAGTTCAATAGTGTGGCTTCACACTGCATATATCGAACATATCTTCGCATTGAAAAAAACATCTGAGAATTAAAATCCTCATTTAAAAGCATATACTGAGATTTTAGAAACAGTCAGGTCTCTACTAGGCTGTTTACTCCAGTGTGACAGCTACTGTAAGCCGCCATGTTGGCAAAAACGTCATCAAGCGTTGTCAGAGCAAGAACGTGGAATTATGGGAAATGTAGTTCAGAACTAACATGGCATCTACAGTAAAATATCTGCGCTCAAATGTTGCAGGAACTTTAATGTTTTTGCTTCAAGTTCGGCTTTAGTTTATGTCTTTTCATCAAATGATGTGGCAGTGACTTAGTGGCTGTATGCAGTGAGATCCCCCCTCAGGTAAACATGGACGTCCAGTCTGTCCTTCCTACAAATAAATGTGCTTACAACATGGAACAAATTTTGGTTATACAAACATCGTGGGAACGTCGTTTTAAAATGTGGACACGTCCAATTTTCTTGTCGTTATTATAACGTTATTTAAAGTTATTTAACGTTATAGAGAAATGTTTCTTACAACATGGTATGAAGGTTAACTTTACTTTCACCCAATATAAAACGTATTTGAATGTTTATTTTTATTGTTCTAAGAACGTTAAAATGTAAATTTTCCATACATGATTATAACGTTATTTAAAGGTGTCTAAAGGTTCTACTAATTTTATTGTTAGCTAAAGTATGTTATTTGAACGTTCATTAAGTACAAGTAACATCATATACTTCCGAGAATGTTGATTTCAGAATGCTTTCTCTCCACGTTATCCACCTTATTATTCCCATGAGAGTGGACGCAGCAATTTGTAATTTTTTTTATGGGTCTGGCTTCCGGTCTCATCTGTGTCCAGCTTTTTGTAGCTGTATAAATTAACTTGTTTTTCTGCTTGATATTACACTTTGGTGTGTTTTACCATGTTATTTTAATGTATTATCTTAATTTAATAATAAACACACTATAGTGCAAACCGTTTACTGCACATTTATTCTTCTTTTCATTATTTCCCTATGAACCGGAAGTCTAACTCATAGGCTTACTACTTATGCACTGAAGAATAAGGTAAATAAGAACATATGTCAAATATTAACAAAGTTTTAAGAACGTTTAATCAAAACTGCTTTAAGAAAGATTTGTCCTGATTTTACAGTCAACCCAAAATTTATGACCTTTAAAATTTCTCACATTATCAGTTTATTCACTATAGTTTAGAAAATGGTAAGAACTCAAGAGTCAATTCATCTTGATAATGTCAGATAACTTTCATAGAAAGGTAAATAACAAAACATGGTCAGGTCAAAGTGTCAAATCAAATTTGTATTCCCAAATTTTTATAAATGTTACTGATAGTCCACTGTATGAAGAATTTCCCAGCACACGTACATCTGCAAAATGTCTGTTAACGATCTCTTGATCTGGAAAGCATATGCTGTGTATAAACGTCTGGCAGACGTCTGTAAGATATCAGTTTTACATACATTCTAAATCATAAACATCTTAAAGGTACAAATCCTTAGGTACAAATATATCTGGTGTCTAATTTTTGGTTTGACTGTATATCATTTTTATAAATCATTTTGAAAATTTGTGAGCACATTCCCTGTTAGCTGGGTGGATTGATAGTTTGCGTTGAAATATTTTCGAAGTCACGTACAACACACCATAAGCTCAGTAACTGAAGATTAAAACAAATGTTTCCCATAAAAAAGTGACTAATTAGTTATACAGTTATACATTATACCAGCCTATACGGTTATATATATACATATACATATATATGAATAATAATAATGACAAACAAGAAAAGAAAATTAGTTTAAAAAAATGTAGTTTTTAAAAAGTACATATGTGCAAAATAACTAAAATAATAAAATAAAATAATAACAAAACAATAAATTATAACTCTCCTAAGCATTCCAATCATTCAGGCATTACGAAATTCTCTTAGGTTTAAAATAAAATTTAATTCATCATATTTCGCTTGAATGAAAGACATTTATTTACACATATGAATATTTAATTTGTTCTATGATGTTCAGTTTAATTCATTTGATTTGTGGCAGAAAGTAAACGGTTAATACAAACAGATGTTGACTAATATGTTTAACTTTATTTGTGACCATTTTCTTACAGTTTTGTAATTGACAAAACAGCAGTTTGAACTTTATTTGAATAGAATAGAATAGATGCCAGATTGTAGTTCTTGTCTACTGAGATTTTTTTTTTCTTCCCAGAAAGATGTTTCATCTGCTGAACAAATGGTAACATTAAATAACAGTGGAACCCACTGACCAGACTTTGTGACCCTGGACCACAAAACCAGTCGTAAGTAGCATGGGTATATTTGTAGCAATAATAAAATACATTGTAGGAGTCAAAATGATCAATTTTTCTTTTATGCCAAAAATAATTAGATATTAAGATTAAAGATCATGTTCCATGTAAATATATCAAAACGTCATTTCTGATTAGTAATATCTATTGCTAAGAACATTTGGACAACTTTAAAGGCGATTTTCTGAATATTTAGTTTTTTTTTGCACCCTCAGATTTTCAAATAGTTGTATCTCGGCCAAATATTGTCCTAACAAACCATACATCAATGTAAAGTTGATTTATTCAGCTTTCAGGTGATCTATCTCAATTTCAAAAAATGGACCCTTACGACTGGTTTTGTGGTCCAGGGTCACTTATATCCCTCACAGCCTTGTCGCCAGTCCTGTCAACAAAGTGTAGCTGCTCTTGGTTCCCACAAGGTGTCACCCTACACACAATGTATTAAGCAGCGGGAATAAGTGGGAAGAAAATCATTACCATGGCAACATAACAGCCCACTCATAGTGAGTAGGTCCCTCTGAATACTGCTCAGTAAGAAATCAAATGAGAGATGCTTTCCTGGTTCTGATGGCTGACGGCCGCCGGTTGATATTTATCATTGTCAGGCCTTTCTGCGGCTTTGTGTTTGCACCTGTCAGTTTCTCAACATCAATGCTGAGGACCAAACTCGATTATATTTTATGATCAGATGCCTTTATGGAGGATATTTATAGAACACTACTCATGCTAGTGTTGGAAAGTGTTTGCAGCTGTGAGTGCAGTTATGTGAAATTGCGGTTTGGAGTGTTTATGTACATATGCATGTGTGAATTAATCATGGAGTGTATAGATATAGCCTGTATGAATTTAGAAGTATGCATTAACATTTTGTATGTTTATTTTGTGTGAGAGGGAGTCTGAGAAGCAATAAATTCATCTGCATTTTAGACATACTCTAAAAACACTGCTTGTTTTAGACGTATTGTCTTTGTTTAGTTAATAAAATGAGGCAGAAAAAAATTTATAGCACTGGATTAAAGCAAATGCATCAGGGAATGTGTTCTAATAATATTTAGCTAACATTCCCATTAATTTAAAAAATGTTAGATGAACATTCAACTAAACATCCACCTTTTTATGACAAAACATTCCATGAAATGTTGGCTGGGATATTAATTGATTTTATTTTCCTGATGTCTGAGCACTTTATTCATCACATAATTTATTGCCTTTCACTCTCAGGAACAAAAAGGGTCTTTCAAGTTCTCATTTAACCTAAAAGATGCATATTAGTATCTTAAAGCTATATATTAGTACGTAAAGTGTCCCTTTTGAGATGTAAAGGTACAAAAGGAAGTGCTGAAAGCAAACAGTCTGCGATGGAACCGCAGCACAGGTTTAGTCACCGCCATTAGCATGTTTCCTCTTCCCGTTGACCTCTCACACTGCCTGATGGATGTTTGCTGTAGGCCTCAGCCCCATAATAATGATGTATGACTGTGTTCAACATGACTTTGATAGCCTGTGTGATAATGTGTCCCTCTGTAATGGCAGTTAGTAAAGTATCGCTCATTAAAATCGTGCTCCTCTGCTGGGCTGATCAGATCCAGGAATAAACCCTGGACCCACGCGTTCTCCTTAGTGTGATTGTGCCACCCACGTCCGGCCTAGCGCTCGCTCATTTCTCCGAGAAATCAGTCTGTTTTGCAGAGGCTGGTCCACGGAGAGCTGAGCATTTAAATATCACACAACATTTGAGTCGAACATCAAACAGCGGGATCGCTCATCTACATGTCACATGACGGTCATCGCACACGAATTTCAGAGGAAAACAATATGCTGTGACTTCAAAGTGAGGCATTTAAAAAAAGCATGAAAATATCTTTCACGTCATATCGGGCAAACCAAATCTGGTGTTAAATTAGCGGATGAGCGCTGAGATTTCTTTTTGAACACTTGATTGAGATTTTGATCTGTGTCTGTGACTTTAACAGAATAATGATACGTTTAAAAAATAGACATGCTTTGAGAAGTAATTAGGTTCTAAGCCCAGTCTTTGCACAGTCAATGGGCCT
This sequence comes from Garra rufa, assembly GCF_049309525.1. NCBI lineage: Eukaryota > Metazoa > Chordata > Actinopteri > Cypriniformes > Cyprinidae > Garra > Garra rufa. The sequence continues at coordinate 14,822,565 of NC_133376.1, forward strand.
AAAATTAGATGGGTGAGTCATTGGATGGATCCCAATTTGAGATGTCTACATACTGGAGTATGCAAATATTTGGCAATACGTACTTCTGAGTTTGTATGAATACAGAATGTCACTAGGTGTGATTTCATTGCACATTTGCGCAAAACATTTGCAATATTTTATGCATACAAAACATGCAAAATGTCGGCGTTTCCATTAAAAGGGTCATATGATTTCATAATTCCCTTTGTCTTTGGAGTGTTACAAGCTTTTTGTGCATACGATCTGTAAAATTGCAAAGATTAAAGTCTCAAACCCAAAGAGATATTCTTTATAAAAGTTAGGACTCAGCTACACCTTCCTAAAACGGCTCATTCAAACATGCCCCCAAATATACAGTGAGGTCAATAAGTATCACATTGTATAATTTTTTAACAATTTATTTGTGAATTACTGTGTCAAATAAGTATTTGATCACCCTGTGATTTTGCAAGTTCTCTTACTTAGAAATCATGGAGGGGTCTACAGTTTTCAGCATAGGTGCATTTCCACTGTGAGAGACAGAAACTAAAAATAAAAATCCGGAAATCACATTGTATAATTTTTTAACAATTTATTTGTGAATTACTGTGTCAAATAAGTATTTGATCACTTGAGTCAAAATTTTTTTAATATTTGGTACAGAAGCCTTTGTTAACAATTACAGAGGTCAAACGGTTCCTGTAGTTCTTCACCAGGTTTGCACACACTGCAGGAGGGATTTTGGCCCACTCCTCCAAACAGATCTGTCAGGTTTCAGGGCTGTCGCTGAGCAACACAGAGTTTCAGCTCCCTCCAAATATTTTCTATTGGATTTAGGTCTGGAGACTGGCTAGGCCACTTCAGAACCTTGATATGCTTCTTACGGAGCCACTCCTTGGTTTTCCTGGCTGTGTGCTTTGGGTCATTGTCATGTTGGAAGACCCAGCCACGACCCATCTTTAATGCTCTGACTGAGGGAAGGAGGTTTTTGCCCAATATGTCACATTACATGGCCCTGTTCATCCTCTCCTTAATACAGTGCAGTCGTCCTGTCCCCTGTGCAGAAAAACACCCCCAGAGCATGATGCTTCCAGCCCCATGCTTCACTGTAGGTATGGTATTATTGGGATGATACTCATCATTCTTCTTCCTCCAAACACGGCGAATGGAGTTAAGACCAAAAAGTTATATTTTGGTCTCATCTGACCACTTCTCCCATGACTCTTCTGGATCATCCAGATGGTCCCTGGCAAACTTCAGACGGGCCTGGACATGGGCTGACTTAAGCAGGGGAACCTTCCGTGCGGTGCAAGATTTTAAACCATGACGTCCTAGTGTATTACTAATAGTAGCCTTGGAAACGATGGTCCCAGCTCTCTTCACGGCATTGACCAGCTCCTCCCGTGTAGTTCTGGGCTGATTCTTCACCATTCTTAGCAGGGGCGGAGTGGGGCACTAAAATCCACCGGGAAAATTCTGGCCGCACCGGCCCTGCTGATTACATTACTCGACCACCGCTGCAGCACCTTCACTGTCATTTTGCATTTTTATAGAAATAAAAATAATTTACTGCAGTTGGAAAATGTAAGCTACAATTCTTAACTGAAAGAATCTGACAACAGGGTTACCAGGTCTATTTGACATAACTAGCCCAATTGCCAGTCTAGAACAACCTAAAATAGCGCACTGACCATATCCCAAATATCAAAACTTATATACTTCATTTCTATATCTAAAATACACATTTTACAGTTGTGCACATTGGTCATAAGCACAAATAAGCTCAAAGGCTTCCTACCAGTAGCCTTCACAAAACCTAATATCCAGCACTGTTTTATCATAGGTAGAACGCAAAATATTTAAATACAGGCATTTATTGAAATTTAATTTCTGAAATATTTAAAACCTTTAAATAACTGGGGGAAATCAACCCATGGACCAATTCTGTGGGGACAAACTCGGACTTGACAACTCTGCATCCAACACGAGCTACTGGAGTTAATGTCATTGCACACACTGCCTCTGAAACTTTCGTCCGTTATAAAAAAAAATTCGGATCGTGTTTGATTTTCTGCATTTTCGCATCCATAATAGGCTAAGCATTTTGATAAGGATGGCGAATATGAGAGAGAAAAAAAAAAAAAACGCATACGAAAATCGGACTCAGTGTACAATGACCTTTAGATTTGAATGATCACGGGTCGAAAGTAAACAGAGATGACAAAAATAGACTGGAGGATTTGCTGCAATCTTGTACTCACTGACAAATATCTATTATAAGATGTGCTGCTTCCTTTACACAGAGTGTGCGTTATCGCAAAATCGAAAGTAAAAGTAAACAGCGGGTGCGCCGATAAGAAAAAAATATGGAGCTCAACTAAATATCGCGCCAATTTTGTGATTGGCTATGTAGTGTGGGGCTCGGGTCGGGTGGGCCAAGCTTCTGATTGGGTGGCCGTGGAGCCGGGCCTGTATGGAACTATAGAACTAAGAGCATTCTAGAAAGAGCTTTGTGATTGGATGGAAATTTCAAGCATTGTGCAAGGACATGCAACTGATATAAATATTGGTTGGACGTTTAGAGGGGAGTATGTGGGAGTATTTGGCCGCTATTCATGGAGAATTTAGTAACGTCAATGATTCCAATAAGCTCAGGCCGGTCGCGTTCGCCTCTCGCCCGCTCAATTTGTGATCCGCTGTGTGAATCCTTCGGCCGGCCGACCGACCGGGAAAAGTCCTGGTTGTCCCGATTGCCACTCCGCCCCTGATTCTTAGCATCATTGATACCCCACGAGGAGAGATCTTCCGAGGGCCCCCAGTCCGAGGGACATTGACAGTCATCATTAGCCTCTTCCATTTTCTGACAATTGCTCCAACAGTTGTTCTTTTTTCACCAAGCTGCTTGGCAATTGCCCTGTAGCCCTTTCCAGCTTTTTGAAGGTCTACAATTTTGCCTCTTGTGTCTTTTGGCAGCTCTTTGGTTTTACCCATGTTGCTACTTAGACTTTGGCTGATTGTGGGGTGCACAGGTGTCTTTATGACAGCTAACAACCTCAACCAGGTACTACTAATTTAGAATCATGAGCAGAGTGTAGCTGGACTATTTAAAAGCAAAATAACAGGTCTTTGAGGGTCAGAAATCTGGCTAATAAGCAAGTGATCAAATACTTATTTGACACAGTAATTCACAAATAAATTGTTAAAAAATCATACAATGTGAAAAAATTGTAGACCCCTCCATGATTTCTAAGTAAGAGAACTTGCAAAATAACAGGGTGATCAAATACTTATTGACCTCACTGTATATGTCACGGTGTGGGAAGATTTGCATAAAACCGCACAGTTGTATACGCAAAGGAAAAAGGCATAACTTTTATATACTGTAGTATTGTTGCAGGCGCCACCATGTTGTGGAGATGCTGTTTTTTTGCGAAAGTAAAAGTAACTGGCCTTCCAAATGAGTACACATCTAGAAATCAGTGGTTAAGTTGTATTTACAGCACTGTTCTAGAACAGTACAAATAATCACATATACAAATATTCAAGCGTGTGCAGCTCATTCAGGACTGTTTCCTGAACCTGGGAGAGTAGCCTACAATGTGGCCGTGAGCACTATAAAGTCAGGTAATTCCAACACAGCCTATAAGTACATTTTCATATTTGAAGAATTTGCGGTCCCACTTTTTATTAGGTATCCTTAACTACTATGTACTTACATTTAAATTAATCATTTGGTACAATGTACTTATTGTGTACATACATGTTTTTACATTGTACTTATATAATTTTAAAAAACCTCTATGTAATTACATTTGTGATAAATTTCTGTAATTATCACTGTTGACCCATCAATTACACCCTAACCCACCCTTAAACCTACAAATACCACCAAACCTGCCCCTAACCTTACCCATATTCCACCTTAATAGAAGCAAAAGTGTTTTGCAATGCAATATGACCACATTAGGTCCACTGTACTTTTTTTGATGTAAGTACACAATAGTTAAGGCCACCTAATGTAAAGTGTGACCGAATTTGCTACTGGCTATTCAAACACAGTTTTGAGCAGAGTAGTGCTGCTTGTTGGCTGTTTCTACAATCAAAAATGCAGACATTTTGTTATGTTTAAGGGGCGCAATGCAATGCAACGCAACGCATAAAAAGTCAGTAATTATGTCCTCACTGGATGCAACAAATCCTCATTTATAATGGGTTTTACTGTTTTTGTCTCATTGTGTCGGGACATGGCATCACAACATGGTAATGGGCATAACATTTCCGTCACACGCTTGAGGTATTCGGCCAATCACAGCGCACTGGATAGCTGGCTAAATAGAGCACACCTCGCTTTTCAGAGCGATGAGCTTTGTAAAAATCAACACATTTCAGAAAGGCGGGGCAAAGAGGAGAAACAATAATGTACAGTATGTGGAAAATATGTTTTTTGAACCTGAAACCGCGTAAACACATTGCACCAAATATGCAAAATAATGTTCTTTTTAGCATTCATATGACCCTTTTAACCCATGACTAAAACATTTATAAATTTTTATAAAACAATTTTTTCCTCTCACAATAAATCATGACGCCCGATGTTGGTAGGTTTATGTCACCACACTAGCTATTATTCTTAATCGAAGGAGATGTACACATTTCTTTAGATGATTACAAAAGAAAACCAATATAGCTTAAAACACTTAAGTTAAAAAACTGTGTGAAATAATAAAATAATGTGTGCTCTTATCATTTTGTGGAAAAAAAACCCACAAACAGCCCCAAACAGGAGCTGTATATTGAGTGTTTTCACGACGCGCCATCAATCGGCCATATTGGTGGCGCTGAATGTAAACAACGCCACTGAACTGAACAAAACTTGCATATTTTGCTGATTATTGCTGCTGAAAATGGTCAGTTATTATCATGTTTTGGCCTGCAATTGGTCAGACCAGGAAAGACATTTGGAGTACTATAGACTGCCAAAGGAGGCGATAAATCAAGGAAAAGAGTGCTGAGGAACAAAAGGCGTTTGTGGTTGGCCAAACTGAACCAGGATTTCCAGGGCAAGAATCTTGACAACATTTGTGTTTTTTCTTATCATTTTCAGTCAGGTAGGTGAAATATTATGGTTATATCTTAATTAATGCTGCTCATACGTATCTTTACCACCTATTAACTTTAGTTTGTCAAAATATTGCGCCCTTTCCTGTTTACTAAGTCCTTCTCTATATGATTTAGCAGTGTCCACATGTTTTTTTCTGTGGTTTAGACAGCATAAATTAGCAGAACTACAAATTCAGTAGTACATTAACTGTGCAATCCATGCTGTTGTTTACATCCAAGTATCGCCAATATGGCCATGCATTCGGATAACTGACCAAACTGTGACAGCAAACCCTCTATATTTGCCCTCATCCCTTCTTCAATGCAGCTAACGTTGCACCACTTAATGTCATCTTCCCACTCATTAAAGTATGACAGGTGAGTAACTGCAAAAAGACGGTCATTGTGATACTACAAAGTGATAAGACTATGGTGTCATGTACTTTTAAATAAACATTTTCAGAGGTTTAACGTTATATTATCGGAAAATACATTAATTTGACTAGAAGAGACTGGAAATGTAAAGCATTGTTCCAGTCAAGTGATAATTTCTCATTCAGGAAAAAGGTGAATAGAAACAATTTTCACTTAGAAATTGCTATTAAAATGACTAAGAACCACAAATGTATATTGTTCCTCAGACAGTCTTTTTCACTCTTCTCCGTAATTTTTTATAACTTATAGCAGTCTACAGTACTCCAAATGCATTTCCCGTTACGACTGATTACAGTCTTATACATGTTATATGACTAAAACATATTTTTTTCCTCTTGCGATAAGTCATGATGATCGATGTTGGTAGGTTTTTGTATATCACAGACACAGCACTAGCTATTATTTTTAATCGAAGGAGACATACACAAGTATCTTTAGATGCTGACAAAAGAAAACGTGCATAGCTTAAAGCGCTTAAGTTAAAATTTGGTGTGTGAAATAATAAAATAATGTGTACTCTTATAATTTTGTGGACAAAATCCAGTGAACAGCCCAGATCAGAAGCTCTATATAGAGTGTTTTCACAACACGTCACCAATCGGCCATATTGGTAGCACTGAATGTAAACAATGGCAATGAATGCATATTTTTTTCTGATTATTGCTGCTGAAAATGGTCAATTACTGTCATGTTTTGGGCTGTACTAATCAGTCAGACCAGGAAAAACTATAGACTATAGAATGCCAAAATGCTAACAAATCAGTTCTGTGGTTTAGACAGCATAAATTAGCAAAACAACATATTTAGTAATGCATTACCCATGCAATCCATGCTGTTGTTTACATCCGAGTATCACCAATATGGCCATGCATCCGGGTAACTGCTCAAATCGTGAAGTAAGTGCAAACCCTCTATATGTGCCCTCTTCTGTTTTTAATGCAGCTAACCTCGTATCGCTTCATGTCATCTTCCCACTCATTAAACTATGACAGGTGTGTAACTGCAAAAAGACAGTCATTGCGACACTGTAAAGTAGTAATACTGTGGCACTGTTTGCTTTTTAAAACCAGGTAAGGTTTAACATTACAGCCTTGGCCTAATGGTTAGAGAGTCGGACTTGTAACCCGAAAGTTGCAGGTCCGAGTCTCAGTTTCAGCAGGGATTGTAGATGGGGGAATGAATGTACAGTACTCTCTCCACCCTCAATACCACGACTGAGGTGAGTCCCTTGAGCAAGGCACCAAACCCCTAACTGCTCCCTGGGTGCCACAGCAATAGCAATATGGCTGCCCACTGCTCCGGGTGTGTGTTCACTACTGTGTGTGTGCACTTGGATGGGTTAAATGCAAAGCACAAATTCCGAGTATGGGTTACCATACTTGGCCAAACGTCATGTCCTTTCCTTCCTTTCTTTTTCATATTATTGGCTCAGACAATATGTCAATTAGACTAGAAACACCATAGAATGGAAATGTAAAGCATTGTTCCAGTTGAGGGAGACATTCGCGTTCAAGAAAAAGTTGGATAGAAACAATTTTCACTATTCAATATTGTTAGTAAAATTTGTTAGTAACACTTTGAATTAAATGTGATGTTTTCTTGTAATATTTAAATGTTAAATATTAATAAAACTTACAAAACTGCACAATCAGCATCACCATCTGCACAATAGCATTTTATAATGCTTTTCCTTGTATATATTTAATAGAACAGCTCACAGTTTTATAGACCGTTTGCCAGTTTGGTCAGATGTAAACAACAGTATTGATTGCACGGTTAATGTATTACTCAATACATTATTCTGCTAATTTATGCTGTCCATGGAAAAAAACATGTGGAAGCTGCTAAAGCATATAGAGAAGGACTTAGTAAGCAGGAAACAGTGCAATATTTTTTTACCAACTAAAGTTAATTGGTGGTAAAAATAAGAATTAGCAGTATTAATTAAGACATTTGCCTAATATTTCACCTACCTGACCGGAAATTATAAAAACAAACATGAATGTTGTCAAGATTGGTTCAGTTTGGCCAATCACAAATGCCTTTTCTTCCTCAGAACTTTTTGCACTCCTTAATTGGTTATAGCCTTTGGCAGTCTATAGTACTTTTTCCTGATCCGACCAATTAGTACAGCCAAAAACATGGTAATAATTGACCATTTTCTGCAGCAATAATCTGCCAAATATGTGAGTTTTATACGGTTCAGTGGCATTGTTTATGTTCAGTGCTGCCAATATGGCTGATTGATGATGCGTTGTAAAAACACTCTTTTGTTGTTGTTATAATATTGTTTTCATACTAAAAATGTTCTTTTGATGCACAGTCCCAAAACGTACTTGTGGTGACTATCCTGAGCTAACAGCAGACGGGGAAAGAAAAAACACTGCTGTAATAAAATGAAATATTTAATAAAAACCCACCATATTATTTTTTCTGGACACTTTACATTCATGCTTCTGGTAGACCCTTTTACTGAAAGCGACGTATATACTGCATTTATAGTACACATTTAAATTTGATACTTTTCAAAGTATGATTTGGGATTCAATGATCCTTCTCTTGCACAGGAAAATATACACATTAAGATGCAGAGGACATCTCTATTCATCTGAAGAGATGATGCTCAGGGAACCAATGGTAGAGATCATTATAATCATTGTGTAAATCTAAATAAGTGTTGCACACAGCAGAGTATCAATATATCCCTGCAGAAATATATAACACCTGCAGTAGTTCACAGATAATAAAAGAAAGACCATGCCAAAGTGGAGATTGTTTTGGGACCATAATGTCAGGCTATGAAACGTAAGCTACAAAAAGAAACCTTTCTACAAAGTCAATTTCACAAGAGAAAACAATTTGTCCTGCTTCAAGGGTCTGGACGCCTTGAAAAAGCATGTATTTTATATTCAGTGTTATTTCAAGTCATTTTGTTGCAATTGTTTTTCTCAGGATGCCAAATGTCCTCATTTGAAATCAACTGCTTGTTTCAATATCACTTCATTTCTGCACTCTCTGAATACAGACCAGCTTCAAGTTTCCACCTGATCGTGCCACACAGAGGTTAAAGAGGAAAAGTGGGATTGTGGCAGTGGCGAGTAATTGTGAAGAAAAAGAGGTCTTGACAATCCTTGCCTCTGCATTTGGCTTGGCACCTGGGGTACAGCTGAAAGGAACGAGTGGGTGGACAGGAAGCAAACGCTTTGGAATTACACCACATTTGGCATCTGTAGAGGCGAACATGTGAAAGCTGAACGCCTTGCACCCGATTGTGTCATTGTTTTGTCACGCACAATGAAATCATTACACATTTTGTGACGTGACCAGTGGAGTACATAAAATTCATCAGCCAATGAGCGACTGTCACGATCAGACAGGAACACATGAACAACGATGTAATAAAAGTAAGAGTATTTAATAAATCCAATGGAAAACAGGCAGACACAGGAACATGGAGTGGTAACATTAAAGACCGACAGAGAAAGAGGAGAAACACACACCTTAAATACACAGACTGATTACAAACACAGGTGCAGACAATGAGGGATGAACCAAAATACACAGAGCTGCGGGGGAATAGATGAGAGAAACCAACATGGAAGTCCGGGGGTGTGACATTACCTGCCCCTCCCGGAAGGCACATCCTCGTGCCGACAAACAGAAGGAAAACAGTACAAAGTCTTAGGAGGGGGCTTTGGTGGAGGACGGACTCCCAGGAGGAGGGCACGAGATGTAGTCCAGGGTGGTGACAGAGGGAGGAGCCAAGGAGGTGACAGGAGGGGGCTGGAGCAGGAGGAGCCAGGTGGGACCCAGAACTCAGCCATTATGGAATCCCACGGTGGAGCCGATGGAGGGAGGAGCCATGGTGGAGGAAGGGCTGACGATTCCATGGGGCCGACCAACGGAGGCGGAGCAGGTGGTGGGAGAGCCTGAGGCGGAGACGGAAAGCTGATGATCTTGGGCGACAACGCGGATCCGGAGGGCCAAGGCGGAACCCAAGGCTCTGGCGACCAAGGCGGAGATGGAGATCCGGAGGTCCGCGGCGGAGCCGGAGTGACAGAGGGCCGAGGCTGTGCCCGCAGGAGGGAGGAGGTCCACAGAGCCGGTGGGATGGAGCGACGAGGCACAGCCGGAGGAGTAGAGTCCAGAGGCGAAGGTGGGGCGACGACTGACCAGGGCAGAGCCGGAGGGACGATGGAGCCCGGTGAAGCTGGTGGAGCGACGGGCGACGGTGGAGACGAGGGAGCAGAGAGCCGGGGTGGAGCCGCAGGGTCGGAGGAGCGAGGCGGAGTCCAGGACTCTGAGGCTGGAGGCGATGGTGAGGGATCCTCCAGCCATGACACCGATGGAGACTGGCAGACCCGCGGCGAACCCACCGCACAGATGGTGGGCTGAGGGTGAGCAAGGGGACAGACAGAAGACAGCGGGGATTCTGGAAGGCTGGGCGGAACCAGCGGAGATACAGGACGGCTGGACGGAACCAGCGGAGATTCAGGCATAGACAGAAGAGGGAGGGTGGGTGGGAAATCCAGGCAGACAGGTATATCCGTGACAAAGTCTATTAAGTCCCCAGAGTTGTGCTCATGCTCACCCCCAGTGGTGGTGCAGTGGGCAGGGCTCTCTACCGCCCTCTCTTGCTCCACGAAGCACTCCACTGTTGCAGATGTAGTGGCCGGCTCTCGCACCTGGTCGGAAGTTATGACCCCGACGGCGCTCCATACTTCTGTCGCTCCGGGCTCGGGCTTCCCGTCTACAAATGGCTCGTAATCCGTGGGTCGGGGTGGCTGGCTGGGCTCTGGGTCCGGAGTGGCACTGGCGAGATTATCCACTCCACAAACGCGGTGAAATCTGCTCGAGGGCCGTCCTCGGACGGCGGCGCTCTCATTGATGCGTTAAGGCTGGCTTCATAAAACGCACAGAGCGCGTCATCCGGGTAGCTGGTGGTGTGAGCTACTAGTTGGAACATTAATTTGTAGCCCTCGAGCGGTAATTCCCTCTGCTTCAGCCATAGGAGGAGGAATTCTGGGCGGAGTAAACAAAACGGAGGTGAACACGCAAAAATAACTGTATTGGTCGGTCTTTCTGTCACGATCAGACAGGAACACACGAACAACGACGTAATAAAAGTAAGAGTATTTAATAAAACCAATGGAAAACAGGCAGACACAGGAACACGGAGTGGTAACATTAAAGACCGACAGAGAAAGAGGAGAAACACACACCTTAAATATATAGAGTGATTACAAACACAGGTGCAGACAATGAGGGATGAACCAAAATACACAGAGCTGCGGGGGGAATAGATGGGAGAAACCAACATGGAAGTCCGGGGGTGTGACAGCAACTTGTGTTGTTTTTACATGCTATTCACAATATACAACAGCTTCTTCTTTTATATAAATATATTAGTGGTGGGCCGTTATCGGCGTTAACGTGCTGCGTTAACGTGAAACTCTTATCGCGCGATAAAAAAAATATCGCCGTTAATCTATTCTCAAAGTTGGGTTGGGAGCTGGGTCTAAACTACGCAAGCTATGATGACTTTCACCTTGATAGTTTAACTCGGATGTATACCAAAGACTGTAGAATATGGTCGCGCGTTTAAGTCTCCTCCGCCAAAACACAGACGGGATCACGTTGTCCTCCATTCATAAAAACCGAATCTACTATAGCGAAATGGCACGTAAATTCGTCGTTTTTTGGATTCATAAATCAAATACGGTCTGTCACTTAATTCAAATCGCGATATGGACTAGTGTCTGTGAAAACTGAAATGCAAAAAGACCGTTTTAATATGAATCCGGTATGTTCCGTTTGCCTTGCTGTATGTATGAAATTCATACTATGAATGGTGGAGACGCGCTTTTACTACACGCATACTGAAACACACGTGACGCTCCCGGTAATTTTTGGCATTTTCATCTCACATGAACAGATAAACTCAATCTCCCAAACTGCTGTGAGTGTCACTTTTACCGTTTCATTTTTATGAAAACTAGCATCATATCATACTGTATGACACAGAAACTTCACGGCAACCTGTCAAAATAAAAGTATGGTGTAACATGTAATGGGTTGGGTAGGTGTTGACGTTAAAAAAAACACAATCTAATAGGTAGAAAAAATAATTTCATTGTTAGTTAGTTAGTAAACACAAGTACATCTAATTGAACATAATTTATTTTCATCAACAAATTATCATAGAACAGCTTTATGAGCTTTATGATCCATTCTCAAAGACTTTAAGTCATTATTTGGGTAGCACACATATTCTGAATGCCTTCATCAGAATTCAAATTAGCCATTTTAATCTAGATTAATCTAGATTAATTCCAAGATTTAATCTAGATTAATCTAGATTAAAAAAATTAATCTATGCCCACCCCTAAAATATATACATTTGAATATACATATTCAAATACATATATATATACACATTTTAAATAAATACATTTGAATGCCATTAAAATAACTATGGACTATGCTGACTATTCAGTGACCAGGCTTTTAGTACCCTTCGCCAGGAGTTTGATAGGCGATCAGGTGATCATAACCCTGAATCTGCCATTTTGTTCAACAAACAAACCAGAAAGGAAAGTTACCAGATTAGCGTCAGTAGAAATGGTGTATTTATGTCTTTCCGCAGTTGAGACAAACATCTGATGTTCATTAATGTGTATTTCATGATATAACACTCTTAAAAATAATGGTGCTTCAAAAGCGATGCCATACACTGTTAAAAACAATTTGAGTAAACTTAAAATAATTTGTTGCCTGGCTGCCTTAAAATGTTAAGTTCAGTTAACTCAAAAAAGTTTAGTCAACTTGAAATGTTAAGTTGTACTACGTGACAACTTAAATATTTGAGTTGATTGAACTTAAAATGTTAAGGCAGCCAGATAACTTGCCCAGCTTTTGAGTGTAACAAACTATTTTTTGTTAACTTAACTCAAATATCTGAGTTGTTACTTAGTACAACTTAAAATTTCTTGACTAAACTTATTTGAGTTGCCTGAACTTAAAATTTTAGGCAGCAGGGTAAGAAATTATTTTACGTTGACTTAACAAATTTTACAGTGTAGAAGAACCATTTTTGTTCCACAAAGAACCATTCAGTCAAAGGTTCTTTTTAAAGAACAATTTTTTTGCTCACTTTTTTATAATCTGAACAACCTTATTTGCCACAAAGAACTTTTTGTGAAACAGAAAGGTTCTTTAGATGTAAAAGGTTCTTCTATGGCATCGTGAAGAATGTAGCAGGAAGACTGATTCAAGTTTGAACTGCTAGAACTGAGGCACAATCGGTCACATTAAAAAACCCAAAATTATATTTATTGTTTGATATTCTTTAAAAGATAAGAAAATTTGGAAGCCGAGACTTTGTTTAGTACCAAAATTAAGTGTCAGTGTCCTCTTTGCTCTCTGTGATGTATTTTTCATGATGTAGTTTGGCAAGCGGCACGTGAACAGATCTCTTCTTCTTTACTACTAGTTATAGCATGTCAAGTTTGTGCCGATTGTTGTTTGTCCCGTAACTTGTCAAGTTTGGTTTGATTAAAACAAACTCTAGTGCGATTGCTCTGTTAGTGCGGTTAATTTTGAGTGAGTGTGAACGCTGCCATCCGAACGTTGTGCGCATCAAAAAAGCGGACTGAGATCACTAAAAAGATGGTTCTCGGTCCACCTCCAAACAAACTCTGGTGCGGTTCGATTGAAATATGAACACGACATGGACCAAATAGTTCTAAACGAACCAAAAACAGGAAGTAACGACAAGATGGGAAGCTATGCGACATGATTTCACAAAGGGTGTATACAAAAACAAAATGAGAAGAGGGCAAACGTGGAGCAACAAGGAGGTAAAGTGTCTTTTATGAGCTCTTTGTGAGTTGAAAATAAAATCATATGCACGCAACAATAAGTGCGCTTAGTACAGCAGACGGCATTAGGTGGGACTTAAAGTTAAGTGGTTACTTAGACGTCATACACCAGCAGTGCTGTTTTAAGTCGAACGCATGTTTTCCTTTTGTTTAGAGTATTGGGTAAGTTGAAATATAGGCTACGTCATTTAACCCGACCAATCAGGTCGTGAAAGTTTCACTATGCCTTTAGGTTCGGTATCTTTAGGTTCTCTGTCAAAAATGCCAGTGTGAACGCTAAACGGACTAGGACCAAATATATAATTTTCCTTTTTGGTCCAGACTAAATGAACCAAACGAACCGAACTATAAGTGTGAACACACCCTAACTCGTGTGTTCACACCATATTGGAATTCCTGTAATTACGAGATTCCGACTTGTAAAAAGCGCTCACGTCCTCGTAGAACTTGTAATTACAACTTGTGAACTGGGAGTCTTCTGAGAGCTACGACTTGTACCACATGACTGCTGTACCACCTGACCAACGTAGGCTCTGTTTAAGCATTGATAGTGTTAGAAAAAGCATAATTCCTAGTCCGAGAATGTGAACTTCATGTGTTGTCAGCTCGAAATTACGGTAATTACAATATGGCATGAATGGATTCTGTTATGATTGGTCAGATCACTAGTCAATCAAACTTCTGGCGAAGGGTGAAATCCCGCCCTACATTCCTACGTTTCTTTAGTATGTACGTCACAATAGGAAAGAAATGATTATCGCAACTTCCGCTTTATTCTGATTATGACAGACACAAGTTGGTATGTTTGGTCTGCTTGAAATTTCTGCAACATACTTTATTTAAAATTCCTTAAATATTGTGTAAAACAACACCATTTTTACCTGGTCAAAAACTGTTTTTTTTTCCACAGCAACCCGTTTCAGTGCAGAATGAACTACTGCTCAACCCGCCCCTCTCTTCATTTTTTTTTTACCATCAAAACCAAAACTAATCCACTGCGTCCTAAGTGGCTCTAGATGGGAGAAAATGAAAACTCTTGAAAGCAAGGCTTGAGCAATATGACGTCATGCTGCTTAGAAAATCAAAACGGCTTGATAATTGAAATCTGGGTAGGTTTGTTTGTTTGTTCCTGTATTGTATTTTAGGAAGGCCTATATTATATTTTAGGAAAGCTATAATGCTGTACTGACCCAATCAAATCACACACTCAGTGGGCATGAAAATGGCCCTTTTAGACCATTTGCAAAAACACTACAAGAGCCTGGACCAATTAAAGCACTTTCACAAATTTGCTATGAGCAACATTCATGTGTTTGAATCACTGACTGCTAATCATCAAAAACACATTTTATGAGTCATCTAGATAACAGAACTTGAAAAATCACTTGTAAGACTGACTTGTTTGTATTTAAAATTGCATTTAATTTGGGGCCATGCTTGGCAAGTATTTGCTGAAACACTATACTTCTGTAAGGGCTGCATTGGCATGGTTTGTCATTCTTACAAAAACTATTAATTTGCAGAAAACATGCTGTTCACTTGTGGCACATTTGTGACAATGTATGCCAAATGTTTGCTGCAATATTAGACTTTTGTAATAGTATACTATTGTAAACAGTGGAAATACAGTGTTACTGCAAACCCCTATGGCAAACGTTTGGCTAGGAATGGGAATTGTAAAAAATGATTCTGCGGTTTTAAGTCTTTTTAAAGGGAACCCTGGGTATTAATACTTGTATGGGTTTTGAAATGTAAATGATGTCTCTTACTAAAATATGTAGTAGAAAACCTTAAAAATTGTACCTTATCTTAAAAATCCATTTTACTCTAATCCAATTACTATTGGGACCTCCATTATTTTGATGATGTAAAATGGTTGCACTTGGCTATTTTTACAGCAACACAACTCGGAATACCCAACTTTGAAAATAAAATAGAAATACAATGTCACATTGTGTGGCTTTTGGTTGTACTTTTCAGTCAAAGGGCAACAAAAGAAGTGATGTAAGTCTTCACTGCTGTCCTAGCAATAAGAAAAGGAGAAAAGAATAGGAAGATTCCTTTAGATGAAAAAAACTTCCAAAAGACCCACATCTTTGTTCTCTCCACTTTAGCCCCGATGCCTTTGAGGCTTGACCACAGCTACTGAAGGAGCTTACAAAAAGTATGCGAAAATGCCGATGCTTATCATGACGCTGCAGCCACTGAAGGAGTTTCTCAGCACGGAGACATCATTTGCAGTGCCTTGCAAAAGTATTCATTCATTTTTTTCACCTTTTGTTTTGTTGCAGCATTGTTAAACTGCTTTAAATTAGTTTTTCCCCACATCAATTTACACTCCATACTCCATAATAATGACAAAGCAAAAAACAGATTTGCAAATTAAATTTTTTTTTTTTTAAATAAAACACTGAAATAAGTACATTGCATAAGTATTCATACCCTTAACTTAGTACATAGTTGAAGCACCTTTACAGCCTCAACTCTTTTTGGGTATGATGTGACAAGCTTTGCACATCTGCATTTGGCAATTATCTGCCATTCTTTGCCTCACCTTTTCACCTCTCAAGCTCTGTCAGCTTGGATGGGGGCTGGCAGACATTTTCTAGAGTCCTAGTTGTTCCAATCGTCTTCCATTGTGGATAATGGAGGCTACATGCTTCTGTGAACCTTCAGTGCAGCAGATTTTTTCCTGAACTCTTCCCTAGATCATTGCCTTAACGCAAGTCTGTCACTGAGCTCTACAGGTAGTTATCTTGACCTCAGGACTGATATGCATTATCAGTTAGACCTTTTCTGAGAGGTGTGTGTCTTTCTAAATCATACTCATTCAAATGTATTTGCCACAGTTTAACTCCACTCGAAGTGTAGTAACATCTAGAAGCAATATGAATGCTCCTGAGCTAAATTTTGAGTGTCCCAGAAAAGGGTATGAATACTTATGCAATGGGATCTTTTCAAAGTTGTTACAAACCTGTTTTGTGCTTTGTCATTATGGTGTATGAGATGTTGATTGATGTGGGGAAAAAAAAGTAATTTAAAGCAGCTTTAACATAAGGCTGCAACAAAACAAAATGTGAAAAAAATGAAGGGTATGTATGAATACTTTTGCAAGGCACTGTACATTATATTAAGCTATAAAAGTCTTAACACCTGAGGTTCCTTTTAATATTTCTGGCTCCTTCTCAGTCTCAATTTGTTAAAGAAAAAAAAAACATTCAAAAGGCAAATGGTTTCATTAATTAATTGGCAAAGAGTGTTTACACCAATTTTGAATGACTTTTTATTATTTTTGAACTATAATTAGCCTTAACTATTAAAAAATACTAAACAAACACAAAAATGTGGTAACATTTCATTTATTTGTTTTTTTATAAAATAGCCTACAACTGACAAAATGCATAAAGTAAAGTGCATAATCTAAAAATTCATAATCTAAAGTGCAACCTGATCTTATGATGAAAACGTACCTGTGGGAACTTTTCCGCAAGATGCGAAATAAGTACCGCCATGTACGTTTTGTGACATATATTTGATGTAAAATGTCTACTGAGTGCTGCTGAAAGAGTGTTTTTTTTTTTTTTCAGAACAGATGAACGTACATATGGTACATTTTATGTGATGTTGATTTTTTAGGTGTCACTGTTCTGACTTAAAAAAAATCCATTGAGTGGCATTATAAACCTAATGCTCCGTGACATTTTAAAATAACATACCATCTGCACTACACCTAAACCTATCCGACAGTATCAAAAGCAAATGTGACGAACAAACAAAAAAAGGGCGAGTATGATTGTTCTTGATTCCTAATCCTACTGCTTAACATTTCCATGTATTAACAGCAAGGTTTCCCTGACCCAGCATAGGACATGTGGGAAAATGGATTGAATGTGTTTGTCTAGACAGGTTCTTGCCAGATTTGAAACTTTATCCACCTGCTCAGAGGATTTTAACGTAACTAAGCAATTTATCTAGTAAATGGTTTTGTAAATAAATGCATCTGCCAAGAATTTAATTGTAAACGCAAATTCATTTGCCGTGATAAAGCAACTCTCTTGCACAACCTTTGCCAACTAATTATCTAAAAACGTTTAACAATTCTTCTTTTTCGACTTTTCACAATGTACTTCCTTACCAGCATGATACAGCAGAGAGTTCCCTGCCAACATCTTTTGCCTTGTTCATTTGAGAAAGTAAAGCTAAAGGTTGGTTCATTTCTGTTGCCTCTCCTCCCTCTTTCTGGAGCAGTTCCCTGGGGCAATTACAAAACAAGCCAGCAAAGTGGGGCTTTGTCATATTGAATTTGCAATCAAATCAGTCAATTTAAAAAGGTGCTCGTTGTCTTAAAAAGGCTTAGCTTTTTTCTCTGCTTTTACTCCCAATTACCTGAGCAGCATTCCACAGGATGAGTAATGGGATGCAAAGTGGTCCGTCTGCCTCGGCCACGTCTCTGGAAAGCACTTACATCCTCATGCAAACGCACACACAAAAATAAAACATGCATGAAAGGACACACGTGCACACAAATAAACAGTGCAAAACATGCGTTGACGCATGCCTTTCCTCTCATTTTTAAGAGAATTTCCATGTCTTGATGTAATCAGCCGATGTTGCACAAACACCGGCAGTGCTCTTTGATTACTGCAGTACATTTTGTTTTAGCTGACTGATTAAATGTCGGTATATACTAACTTCGCTCACCAGCCTCAGGGAGTTTTTCTGCATTACCAGGGTCATTCCTCTGATGCAGCCACTTTGAAACTTTGTAACTGAAAATGCATGTGTTGTTTTTAAAAGGAATAGTTCACCCAAACTTAAAATTTGCTGAAAATTTACTCACCCTCAGGCTATTCAAAATATAGATGATTATATTGCTTCAAAAGAACAGGTTTGAAGAAATGTAGCATTACATGACTTGCTCTCCAATTGATTCTCTGGAGTGAATGGGTGCCGTCAGAATGAAAGACCAAACAGCTGATAAAAATCCAGGATGAGGCGAGGACAAAAAGAGATAGACTTTTTCAATGAAGCAAACAATAATATGGATTGTGGACTCGATTTAAAGTTAGACTGGAATCGTGTGAATTATTTGTGAATTACTGTGATGTTTTTATCGGCTGTTTGGACTCTCACTCTGACGGCACCCATTCACTGCAGATAAGCAAGTGATATAATGCAACATCTTCAAATCTTTTTACATTTTCAACAAAAGTTCATTTGTGGGTGAACTATTCCTTTAAGGATATATGGTATCCGCTCAAGCTCAGATACTTGAGCTTATTATAACTTGATTGATTTAATTTACCATACATTAGTAATCATGCTTTTGGATGTTTATCTCATCTAATGACTATTCCCTGTTAATGTCTATAATGCCAGATGGAAACCACAGGATGCGGAGGTAGATGTGACCCCCTGGGTCGGTCTCATATCAGACTCACGGAGGTCATTCATCACACCTTGCTCCTGAATGACAACCACCCCCTCCTCATCATAACGCTTATCAGCCTGGTGCCACCCGGAATGCAATATCCTGCTCTGACGACTACTGACAATATCCAGCCTGGCGCTGTGGATGTGTATTCATTTCAGGAAAGTTATGCTGTCTTTATGATGGGAACAAGCCATGTGTGGTTTTAATAACAGGCCAGTGTGCACGTATGAACATATGGACTCATTATCATTTTTCTTTCTTAGGATGAAATATCTATTTTCATCTTGGCCAGAAATAAATCTGAATGTGCACTGTCATATATGTTTCCACCCAATCAAATCAAAGTTTTTTTTTTTCCCTCACAGGAAATATCCCGTTGGTGTTCACTGTCTTTCCAAACACCGCTGCCTATAAATAGACTCTGTAAATGAGGATTGTTTCATAAATTCTTCATGCTTTGCCAGATTTATGCTAGTTCTCCAGTCATTCGGTCCACCAGCTAATTGTCTTCATGTCTCAGATCTTACCTGCTATAATTAGAACAATGCCAGAATGCACAAATCAACATCTGGCTGTACTGTTACTGATCTCAGATCAGAGGAACATCAGATTTTGTGAAATCCTAACTAAACTGAGTCCCGCTGATACCTTCAGTAATTTGGCTCCATGCCTGCATGTGAAGGATCTAGCGGCTTTCTGCTGCTTTCTTCAGACTTTTCTGGACACAAAGCCAAAAATCGTTTTAAAATAAACCAGGTGTGCTGTTTACACCATACTGTAGCTACATTGTTGAAAACAACAGTTTTGTGTTCTGTAAATGCTGTATAGTGTGTCATTAATTGGCCATGACACATTCTTTTGAGTGTAATGTTGCTTTTATGCAACAGTTCAATTTACAAGGTAGGCTATGTTAAAATTAGGGGAACAAACAAGGACTGTTTCAAAACAACTTTTTGTGTAAAGACTGTTTTCACGACGCGTCATCAATCGGCCATTTTATTGGCGTCACAGAATTTAAACAATGCCACTGAACAGAACAGAACTGATTATTGCTGCTGAAAATAGTCAATTATTGTCATGCTTTGGGCTGTAATAATCAGACAGGGAAAAACATTTGGAGACTGCCAAAAGTTATAGCAAATCAAAGAGAAGAGTGCAAAAGACTGTCTGAGGAACAAAAGGCATTTGTGGTTGGCCAAACTCAACCAGGATTTCCAGAGCAAGAATCTTGACAACATTTGTGTTTGGTTCTTATCATTTTCATTCAGGTAGGTGAACTATTAGGCTAATATCTTAATACTGCTCGTACGTCTTCTTCATCAACTATTAACTTTTGTTTGTCAAAATTATTGTAGCCTTTCCTGCTTACTAGGTCCTATATGATTTAACAGCTTCCACTCATTTTCCCATAGTTTAGACAGCATAAATTAGCAGAACAATGTATTCAGTAGTACATTAACTGTGCAATTCATGCTGTTGTTTACATCCGTATGTCCAACATGGCTGCGCATCTGGGTAACTGACCAAACCGTGACATTGTGCAAACCCTTTATTGAACTCGTCATTCACAGTTTCGATACGGCAGCAGGTAATATTTCTTTAAGGGGTCATCGGATGCCCACTTTCCACAAATTCATATGATTGTTTAGGGTCTTAATGAAAAGTCTATAATATACTTTGGTTAAAATTCTCAATAGTAGTGTAAAAAAACACCCTTTTTCCTTGTCAAAATCAGCTCTGCAAAACATCTACTCATTTAATTGCATGGTCCTTTAAATGCAAATGAGCTCTGCTTGGCCCGCCCCTCTCTGCCTGGGATGATGAGCTGCAATGTTTAAATTAGCCACATTTAGCGGCGAAACTTGTCAACAAGCACATTATTAAGAAAGGCCATTTACAAAGATGCATAAAAAACTATTATACTCACTTCTGCTGTGGGTGACGCTGCATCAGGAACGATTCACACGAACATAGACACATATGTAGATTGGGATCGGCACTTTCCTTTTTAAAAAGAAAGTAACGTTATCCTCTGTGCCTTCAGCAGCTCAGATGTTGGGAGTAAATGACGACTGCTATGATCATTATTATTCAACAACAGAATACCTCAATCGCTCAATCAGACACATTCTTGTCTTCCTCTGCACCTGAGTCACACAATGGCGGTCGGAGTCAGACTGTTTCAGCTCAGTGAGGGCGGGTCTAAGGTAAAGTGTTCATGTCAATCAACTATTGTGGGAACGGCCTTTGTTAGTGTGCCATCACACCGACAAGAAGCTGAGAATGACCTGATTTTAAAAAGGGGATATTACTTTTAAAGATAAAAAAATACCACTGGGTGGATTTTTATCATTGTAGGGTGGTTGTGTACGCAAACTGCCAACACGCACTAATGTTCAAACAACATGTAAAAGTTAGTTTTTCATCAAATGACCCCTTTGATTCTTAGTATTTTTGATAATTTTCTTTCTATTGGGTGACTTACATTTTAAACACTGCAGGTTATTGCAATTTTTTGGTCCACCATCAAAACTAGTTCCAAACAAAGTGTAGGAATGAGGAACAAAGCACCCAAACAGAAGTGTTCACATTTCTGTTAATCAAAAAGAATCCTCCTCCCAGCCATAAAATTTTAACATGACCATCACATGATAATCACCAGACGCTAATTGTATGGACCGCTTTTGTCGAGATCTGCGTCTTACGCATCCAGGGAGAAGAAAACGCTCTCTGTCTCAGAGCACCTAAGAAACAAACCTCCAGTCTTCTGAAATAAAGCTGGCATGGCACATGATGCGTCCAGCGTGACTCACATGGTTTTTCGGACTTCCTGTCCCCCTCTCCTCTGACATTCCAAAACACCCCGTCTCTCAATAGAGATACGTACACTGCAAAGACAAACTTTAAGAGACAATCAACTTATTAGTATTGCCATTAGAGCAACAGTATGTTCTCTTTTATATGCCTGCTGTGTTTTATGTGATCGTTGGAGTTTAACCTATGCATTTATATGCCTTTAGCAGTGACAAATGTTTTAGCATGCAAGCAATTTACCATGGTTTAATATGCGATGAAATATCCTGATGAATGCAGTTTGTCTGAATGAATGAGAAAATGATAGTGTATACTTTAGGCATCGAAATAGTTTATTGAAGTTAATAACAAAAAATTGCAGAGAAATCCATATCCTAATAAGTTACGTACCAGAAGGAATTACAGGACGGAAAGGGGGTGGCGTGACCCGCCTCTTTAGCAATGCCATTGGATCCCAGCATCGTGGGACGTGCCCTAGCGGCCCGTTTAAAACTTGTTCCTAACAGAACTAAGCGAACTCAGCAAGAACTCAGCGAACTCAGAGCTCTCAGCTCTCGCCTCACGCCTTTCGCCTCTTGTGGTTTGAGTGCTTTTCCATCTGCGCTCGACCACTCGACCAAGCACGCAACGGTGCCATCAAAACTCTACAGAACTGAAGTTTCGTGACTGCCGAACTTTTCCAAGTCTCGCAACGCCGACTCAAAAGAACTTCCAGCGCATCAACCTGCGTAACCAGGCAACCGAAAGATCGGCTCCAGAAAACCACTCCTCCACGTCGAGGGATTTCCCAAACTACGTCATCGACCAGCAACCAACCAGAACTTTCGCTCAGACGAGCCCCCGGAACCCCCGTTCCCGGCACAAACGCAAGTAACAAGATCTCTGTTTACTTCGCTGAAACTGGTGCAAAATACTCCCTAAGTAGTTAAAAGCTAAGTCTCTGCTTTTGTGATTTTCTAAGGTTGCGATCTAAGAACTAGTTAAGATACTAGAACATTTGGGGTTCTCCTCAACTCAGTAATTTCTCATCCCCGGAACTGTATGAGTGTGAATGTGTGTGTGTGTGTGTGTGTGTGTGTGTGTGTGTTTATTTGTGTTTAGTAGATTAGCGTTGTGTCTTAGAGTAGTTCAATAAATCATTGTTTCATTAAAAGAAGTGTCTTGACTTTATGTTCACAAAAGTTCTATCTGTGTTTAGATCAAGCTACCTCAGCTTTAAAATTTCCTAACGTAATATTTTGGTTTATTTGTGATCTTGGCCAGGAACATAATATAAACCTTTTTGAGTTAATACAGTATGCTGAATTGACCACTTTGCTGGACGAATGGTTAAGAAGTGTAATCTATTAACTCTGAATCAATTTAATCAAGTTCCGAATCTTTCGATTCGATTCCTTATTTGAATCATTATAAATTTGAGCTAATTAATCCTTACAGATGGTGGAGATAAAACGCGAACACATCTAACTATTTGAACATAAAACAAGTCATTCTGTATGTGTATTTTGTTCTATTTTATCCGGAAGAAATAGACAAAAGACAGTGTACAAAAGGCTCAGCTGCTACTAAGTACCGGATGATTCTGACCAATCAGAGTGTTCAGTGTAGCTGCGATGTCATTATGGTAGGCGGAGCAAAATCGCAGGTTAGAGAGAGACGCAGTTCACGTGAGAAGACGGAGAGTTCAGCAGCTGTATTGTAGTTCACTAAGTGCTACTTTATAATCATTGACTTCGAGTTATACTGGGTTACAGTGTGCGTACATGTGAAGTAAGTTATCACTGTCTATATATTTGTTATTGTTAAGCGATCAGCCGTTGTTTCGTTGTTGATCGTGCCGATTAAGAGGTAGCCAATTAACATAGCACTACCTGCTCGATTCAGTGCATTCACGAGTATTCCTGTGTTGGCTTTGTTGTGAAATACTCATACGTATATGCTGTAAATTGTATTATTAATGCTTATTAGTCTTATCAATGTGTGTGCGCGTTATGCGACGGCTTTGCACGTAATGATCATACATTTGGCACATGTCCAGGCATATTAATCTGCCTTCATGCTGCATTCACGTGCGGATTGCGCCCTCTTGTGGACATCTAGAGCATAATCGCCCATGTTATATAGGAATATTGTATTGCTATTTATACTGTGTGCAGTTCAGTGTTTAGTATATGTTTTCTGTGTGAAATTGTATATTCATATCATTAAGTTTATTTTTCCTGTAATTCATTTCAGAAAAACCACACACATGTATACCCAAAAAAGGTCTTCAGTAAATAAGACATCAACAAACTCCATTGACTGCTTCTCTTCATTTAAGGGACCATCTCACACAGTTCTGACAGACTGCCTACTGTGTTTCACACCCCAAATTTAATACCCCAACGAACCCCTCTGTTTCAAGTGGTCCTTCGAGCCGGATTGGTGAATCACAGTAGAGAGATGACATCCCGGTTTGAGACAGATCCTCCTGTTGTCCGACCTAGACGACAAATAAGGCCGCCTGCACATCTAGCAGACTATCAAGTTCATGGATCATGCTTTGTGGAGAGAACATCCTCAGCTACAGGTCTGAATGAAGCTGGAATGGAAGCAGCTGCACCCATGCCAGAGAATGCATCACGATCATCTTCTCTAAAGAGTCAGCCCTCACATGCAGATGACCTAGTTCTCCGAGATGTATGGCCGGAGCCATCTGGAGACGTGTTGTCAGAGCCTGATGAGCGCCACCTTCAAGTTCAGCAATTGTCTGACCTAAAGTCTATGTGGATTGAAATGAAGAGGGACAATGATGAGATTCGCAGCCACATTCTACCTGAGATTTTGTCAGTGCTGCAAGGGCTCAAGGCAGAGAATGCTTCGTTGAAGCAGGAAATCAAGCAGTTTAGCACCAGCGTTGAGACTCCTCATAGACCAGTAACGCCAGTACCAGCCCCTCGCACTCACGTGTCATCATCCATCTGTAGTCAGAGAAGTTCTACAGTGTATGCTGATGCAGTTCCTCCAGCCCAACCTTCCCAATGCGAACAGCTGTCGAGACAGATGGGAGATCTTACACTCTCCATCAGGACGCCACGTGCTAATGAAAGTAATCGTCGCCACTCTCAGAGCTCATATGCCTTCGCAGCCCAGCCTACAGGAGCAGGACAGTATGACACTGCAACGCCTGGTCCCAGACGCAGTCATATTCAGAGAGAGAGAGAATTCAGTCCACTATCACATCCCCAGGCGGTGCCTAGAATGGAGCTGCAAGCTCAGGAGCAGATATATCGAGGTCCCAAGCCAACTATACCCAGCCTGACAGCAGCTGACCCCAGACAGTTTTCCAGACTGCGGATGGCATTGGAGAACCTTCTGCCTACAGACGCAAGTGAGCGCTTCAAGTATCAAATTCTGACTGATCATTTGGAGCTAGAAGAGGCCCTGCTAGTGGCAGACTCCTATTGTAACTCGGTGAGACCATATACAGACACAATGCAAGCTCTTGTGAAGATGTATGGTCAGCCTCACAAGCTTGTCCTGCGGAGTATAGCTGAAGTACTGGAGGGCCCCAATCTCAAGCCAGGTGACGTGAGAGCATTCAAACTCTTTGCTCTGCGAGTGCGCTCATTAGTAAGTATGTTGGAGCAGTTGGGTTCAGAAGGAGCAGCTGAACTAGAATGCGGTTCACATGTGTCCAGACTCCAAGGCAAGCTTCCCCATGAGCTCCAGATCAGCTTTAAGAGATACATCCACCCATCCAGGATCACAGTTCCTACCCTTCTAGACTTTGCAAACTGGTTGGAGTACGAGCTTCAAGTCCAGGATGACACCGCCAAATCAGTTACGCAAGCTCCCCCCTTACCTACCAGGAAACGAGAAGGTCGTTATGACACTAAGCCTCCAGGCAGATCTACGAGCATCCTGCTGGGTGCTGAGAAGCCCACTGCTGAAAGTGAATGCAGAACGACTGCTCCAGAGTCCAGGCCCAGCTTGGTGAGGTACAGAGAGAAGTCACGAGCCTACTGCCCTTATTGTGACAATGCTAGTCACTTCCTCAATGGATGCCCTAACTTCAAGGAGCTGACCAAAGAACAGAAAGAGGCATGGATCCGCAAGAACAACAGGTGTTGGCGATGTGGGCGTAACCATCATGCATCCAGATGCACATTGAAGGCTCTGTGCAAGACCTGCAACAGGAAGCACCTGCTTATTTTGCACGAACTGAATGAGCGAGCTGTGAATACCGGTGCTGAGACTGAACCCAAGGAGAACTCCTGTCTTGTGAGTAGTACAAAAGGCATTCTGTATGCAGACCGTTCTGTTGGCAGCCGCAGAGTCCTCCTGAAAGTTAGTAAAGTCATCATTGCAAATGGGGATACATCAATGGAAACTTATGCCGTGCTGGATGACGGTTCAGAGAGGACTATCCTCCTCCATGCTGCAGCACAGCAACTAAACCTCGAGGGGCAGCCAGAAGATCTGATCCTACGAACAGTGAGACAAGATCAGCAGGTCCTTCATGGGGCGGCTGTCTCCTTCACAGTATCACCTGTGTCTCATCCCCACAAGAAATACCTCATTCAGCGTGCGTTTACAGCTGAGAGACTAGGCCTCGCTGAACACACTTATCCAGTGGCTTCTTTACAGAAAAGATACAGACATCTAGTTGACCTTCCATTGCAGCAGATGGATAAAGTGCAGCCCGTCTTGTTAATTGGATCAGATTGCCCACATCTCATCACGCCTGTCGAACCAGTCCGGTTAGGCCCACCAGGGGGCCCAGCAGCAGTCAAAACCCGCCTGGGATGGACTCTTCAAGGTCCAACTCATGATGTTCGTCGTGAGATTAACAGCCACCAATGTTTCTTCACATCTGTTCTTCCCAACACAGACTTGTTTGCTCATGTTGAGAGACTATGGCAGATGGATGTGATTCCCTATCGCAGTGACAGGGTGGTTACACGATCCAAGCTAGACCAGGAAGCTATCAGACTCCTGCAGGAGAAGACTGTGCGAGTGGATGTACAAGGTACGATGCGGTATGCCACGCCGCTCCTTCGAATGCAGAGTATGCCACACTTGACTATGCCCAAGGAAGCTGTTCTTCCTCAGCTCAGGGGTGTCGAGAGGAGACTGCTTAAGAACCCAGAGCAGGCATCTGCCTATCAGGCCGAAATCACCAGACTGAAAGAAGCAGGTTATGTAGCCAAGCTGGTACCAAGGGAGGTGGATAGCTCTACCGAGTCATGGTACATCCCGCACCATATGGTACAGCACAACAACAAGAACCGGGTCGTTTATAACTGCTCCTTCCAGTTTGAAGGCCACAGCCTTAATGAGTTCCTCCTACCAGGACCCACACTAGGCTCATCACTGCTAGCAGTACTGCTCCGCTTCCGAGAGCACCCTGTAGCCATAAGTAGTGATATTCGCGGTATGTTTCACCAGGTGAGACTGCTCCCTGGTGACATGCCCTTGCTCCGATTCCTATGGCGAGACTTGATGCCTGAACGACCCCCTGACGTGTACCAGTGGCAGGTTCTCCCTTTTGGCACCACGTGCAGTCCCTGCTGTGCCACATATGCCCTGCAGACACACGTCATAGATCACAGTCAGCCAGGGGACCAATTCAGAGAGGTGATTGAGAGATCATTCTACGTTGACAATTGCCTACACAGTCTTCACACCCCTCAAGAGGCTAAAGAAGTAGTTGATCGACTTTGTGCCCTTCTAGCCACTGGAGGCTTCGAGCTTCGACAATGGGCCAGCAATTGTCCGTCTGTGATTACTCACCTACCCGCTGAATCCAGATCCAGTACCTGTGACCTCTGGCTCAGTCAAGGCCAACAAGATGTCCACGAGTCTACACTTGGACTGCAGTGGCATTGTCAGTCCGACACTATGCGTTACAAGCATCGAGCTAAACCCTCTTCCCCGGCAACGATGCGCCAGATTTATAGAGTACTAGCAAGCCAATATGATCCTCTTGGCTATCTTATCCCTTACACCACCCGGGCTAAGATACTGGTACAGCGCTTGTGGGACAAGAAGCGCGACTGGGACGACCCGCAGTTGCCTAAGGAACTACTTACCTCGTGGCACGAATGGGAAGAGGAGCTGAGCGGACTAGAGGAGATATCTCTGCCCAGGTGTTATTCTCAATCACCGAAAGATCACTCATCCTGCAGATACGACGTCCACGTTTTCTGTGACGCTTCTGAACGGGCGTACGGTTCAGTGGCCTACCTGCGGATAGAGCACAAAGAGGGTCAAGTTGAAGTTGCCTTCATCGCTGCCAGATCCCGCGTTGCCCCCCGCAAGCAACAATCCATACCACGCCTAGAGCTGTGTGCTGCTCTCAATGGAGCTCAGCTATCCCAGTTCCTGACTACAGAGCTCACTATTCCGATCAGCTCCACTATAATCTGGTCAGACTCCACCACCGTTCTCACGTGGTTGACATCCAGCTCATGTCGTTACAAGGTGTTTGTGGGAACAAGGGTAGCAGAGATCCAGGAGATGACAGCATCTGCTGTCTGGCGCTATGTCAGGTCTTCAGACAATCCAGCGGACGACATCACTCGTGGCAAGCCTCTTCGAGATCTCTCTAAAGAAAGCCGTTGGAAGCAGGGGCCAGCATTCCTTAAGCTTCCCCCAGATAGTTGGCCTAAGCAGCCCCCTCTATCGCTCGAAGAACCAAGCTGCGAACTTAAACAGTCAGCCTTCTCCGGGTTAGTGACCACGACTACAACCTCAGTTAAACTGCAACACTACGAAACGCTGGCAGAGTACCTGGATGCCTATGGGCAGGAGCATCACGGGGCGGCCTACACCTCCAGTGCTGACCTCCAAAGAGATGTTCAACACGCAGTCCTCCGTCAAGCTCAAGCTGAGTCCTTTCCTGATGAGCTGAGACTTCTAAAGTCTGGGAAACCTGTATTATCTGCAAGCAGATTAATCACACTCTCCCCGGAGCTTGATGTGGTTACTGGACTTATTCGAGTAGGAGGCCGTCTACGCCACTGTGAGGTACTGGAGTCAGATACCGTACATCCAGTTGTTCTCGACCCTCGACATCCAATCACAGCATTAATCATAAAGGATTATGACGAGAGGCTGCTTCATCCAGGGACAGAGAGGTTGTTCGCAGAGATCAGAAGGACGTACTGGATACTAAGAGGTCGTGAAGCTGTCCGTCGACACCAGAGGCAATGTATAGAGTGTAGAAAATGGAGAGGACGTCCAGAGGTACCTCTCATGGCTGATATGCCCCTCACCAGACAGAGATACTTCCGTCCAGCTTTCTACTCGACTGGCATGGACTGTTTCGGTCCCTTCATCATTAAGATCGGCCGACGTAACGAGAAGAGGTGGGGCATAGTCTTTAAGTGTATGACAACAAGGGCAACTCATCTTGATCTCCTCACCAGTATTGACTCTGACTCTTTTCTGATGGCTCTACGACGATTTATTGCCAGACGAGGCAAGCCACACGAGTTACTGTGCGACCAAGGCACTAACTTTAAAGGAGGAGAACGTGAACTGAATGAGGCCTTCACCTCCCTACAAGATGAGCTGAAGAATCACCTCGCTCAGCAGCAAGTCAAGTTCACCTATAACCCGCCAAGTGCCCCTCACTTCGGCGGTTGCTGGGAGAGGGAGATTCGCTCCATTAAGGCAGCCCTCAGAGTGTCTATTGGAGCCCAGACCGTTACGGAGGAAGTGTTGAGGACGGTCCTGATTGAGGTAGAAGGCATCCTCAATTCAAAGCCCCTAGGATACACCTCCTCTGACGTTGCTGATCTTGACCCAATCACCCCGTACTGCTTCCTGATTGGCCGTAGAGACGCGTCCTTGCCTCAAGTCATCTATCAGGAGTCTGAGATGCTGAGTCGGCGACGCTGGCGCCACAGCCAACTGCTCGCGGAGCACTTCTGGAAACATTTCTTGAAGTACTACTTACCAGCTCTCCAAGCCCGCCAGAAATGGAAGACTGAAAAGAAGACATTGGAAATAGGGGATGTCGTCTTGATTGTTGATCCCCAGCATCCTCGTGCCCTCTGGCCTGTAGGCAGAGTCACTCACGTGTTCCCCGGTGCAGATGGTCGAGTCAGGACAGCCAATGTAGACGTCAAAGGGAAGACCTACACACGAGTAGTTGCTCGTCTCATCCAACTTCCAGCTCTGCCTGAGGATGACTAAGACAAAATATCGACCCTTTGTTAGATGAGCGAATTCCGTTCCTGAATTCGGGGGCGGCTGTACAAAAGGCTCAGCTGCTACTAAGTACCGGATGATTCTGACCAATCAGAGTGTTCAGTGTAGCTGCGATGTCATTATGGTAGGCGGAGCAAAATCGCAGGTTAGAGAGAGACGCAGTTCACGTGAGAAGACGGAGAGTTCAGCAGCTGTATTGTAGTTCACTAAGTGCTACTTTATAATCATTGACTTCGAGTTATACTGGGTTACAGTGTGCGTACATGTGAAGTAAGTTATCACTGTCTATATATTTGTTATTGTTAAGCGATCAGCCGTTGTTTCGTTGTTGATCGTGCCGATTAAGAGGTAGCCAATTAACATAGCACTACCTGCTCGATTCAGTGCATTCACGAGTATTCCTGTGTTGGCTTTGTTGTGAAATACTCATACGTATATGCTGTAAATTGTATTATTAATGCTTATTAGTCTTATCAATGTGTGTGCGCGTTATGCGACGGCTTTGCACGTAATGATCATACATTTGGCACATGTCCAGGCATATTAATCTGCCTTCATGCTGCATTCACGTGCGGATTGCGCCCTCTTGTGGACATCTAGAGCATAATCGCCCATGTTATATAGGAATATTGTATTGCTATTTATACTGTGTGCAGTTCAGTGTTTAGTATATGTTTTCTGTGTGAAATTGTATATTCATATCATTAAGTTTATTTTTCCTGTAATTCATTTCAGAAAAACCACACACATGTATACCCAAAAAAGGTCTTCAGTAAATAAGACATCAACAAACTCCATTGACTGCTTCTCTTCATTTAAGGGACCATCTCACACAGTTCTGACAGACTGCCTACTGTGTTTCACACCCCAAATTTAATACCCCAACGAACCCCTCTGTTTCAGACAGAGAAACAGTTTATTGTGTACTGTATGCTTTATTGTGGCTGCCAGTCTGGAATGAATGAAAACGTAACTTCGAGTTGTTGTGTAAAGAATTTAAACTGCAGTAAAGTTTTAGAAATTGAGACAAAGAAAAGAAGAAAAACGAGCGTGTTCCTTGTTTTTCCTCTCTGTCAAAAGGCCTTGCAGCTAGTGTTTTACTCTGCGTGTTCCAGAGTGAAAACTTAAGCTGACTCCCGGTTTAAGATCTTTAGGCTCGCGACCTAATGCTCTTTTACCTAGTATTCACTTAAAACTAACGTTAGTGAAGTTAAGA
Source organism: Garra rufa (assembly GCF_049309525.1). Lineage (NCBI taxonomy): Eukaryota > Metazoa > Chordata > Actinopteri > Cypriniformes > Cyprinidae > Garra > Garra rufa. The sequence goes on from NC_133376.1 coordinate 14,853,643, forward strand.
CGTGGCGCTCAGCGCGAGCACCCACACGTTGCTTTATGGGAGAATTTTGAGATCTTAAAATTGTGTGGCTGAGTCCATATGTGCTGTGGTGTTGTTTAAACAGACAAGCACAGAATTAAGGTCCGCCGAGACCTGTGAAATATGTTGTATTAATCGCAGTAAAGCCGTGGATAAATGTGCCTCACTCTAACGAGTTGAGACAAGAATCTAAATAGTGCTTATTTGCTTTGCAATTCCGAAATGTCCTGTCATTTCATGCATTGTATTTAAGACTGCTGAACCACACGCTGGTGGTTGCCATAGAAACGCTGTGACCCGGAAATCCTAACATACCTTTTCCGGGGCAGAGTTTCGTTGTGCAGGCGCAGTCCGCCTGCTCATATTGTAAACAACAAGTGCTATAGCTAACCTAGCTAAAGCTAACGCGTGTGCATTGAAGCCTATGTAAAACCATTAGCCTTGAAAAATAGCAGTTAGCAAGCAATCGGTTAGGGTGATCCGTTGTTTTGAACTCAGTGTGTGTAACGTTGTTTGGGTGACTCAATCACAAGCTTTGAACTTTAACGATCATTCTGCAAACTTCTTTACTTCATATCTCTGTACACTATTCCTCGTATTTCTTCCCTCCTCCCATGTGACAGGAATATTGACAAATTTAAAGTTAAATCTCTTTTTGATGCGATTGTAACAAACCATTAAAGCCCTATCATAAATCTCAAATTAAAACATTTTATTGTTTCGATTTAAGGCTCTCTCCTTTTTGACTGTTTGCATTGCCAGATTAAACTGTTACAAGCTTTATAATCAAATACTATTTTTAAGCTGATTAATTTGAATACTTTGATCAATCTTAATAAATAATCACATCTCCTTGCCACACCGCAATTCCTGTGATTGATTTAACATTGATTATTTGTAGTCAATTTTAAGGAGGCATCATTTTAATTTGGTCACCAACTTTCATTGCCAAGGTGATAATTTATGTTAAACATTTTTTTTTTTATTGGGAAATTTTAATCTCTAATTTAAACTTCTGATTCCAATTAAAATTTTTGATTTTAATTGAACATTTTAATTTTAAGTTTAATCATAATCACATTTCCCCTTTTCAGACGGCAATGATACACGTTGAATAGAGAAATGATCATTTCCTTGACCAATTTTTAATGAAAACTTCTAAATTATAACCAGGAACAATCATTATTGATTTGAAAACGACTCCTTTTTACAATCAATAGTTGTTCCTTTTCCCATACCTCAATGGTTTGTGTTGATTCATTTGATTACAACTGCTGACTAAAACTTTAACAAAGCGTTACAGTTTTAGTTCTCCCACAATCATTACTGAATTGAAACATCAATTTTAATTTGCAAACCAAGGCTTTAATTGTAATTGTAATAATCAAGTCTTGTCATATTCCCTGACTTGGGAGCGAAACCTCATTTCCAATTGGCTGTCTCTCTCCTCACTCTCTCTCTCTCTTTCACCTAGCTGTCCTCCTCTTGATTCAACTACTGCTGCTATTTCCTCGATTGTGCCTGTGAGAATCGTAAAAGCAGAGAATTTTGGTTGTTTAAAAGACATTTAATCAATGTTCATACAACTTGAAAACGCAAATTAAACTTGTGCCTAACTCTCACTTTCCCCTCTCATCGTGGAACCCTACAGCCAAGGTCCCAACGAGTCCAGCAAGGACTGATAGGCGCCAGTCGTGAACCCGTTTCCAGAAACGCTCTGATTGGTGTACAGTGTCAATCCTACCAGCTGCAAAGCCAATACTGTCATTGTTATTGTATATTCCCTCATCCCGGAGGAAATTATAGTAACAATCATAGTCGTGGCATGTTGAAATTCCCATTTCTGAGCACCGTATCTAGAAGCATACATCAAGTTGAAAAAAAAAAAAAAAAAAACTTGACTGTACTCATTCTGGGGCCAGAAAGGTGTATTTCACTTTCCCTCTCTCTCCCAATCTCTCTCTTTCTACCTTCTTCCCAAAGTGTTCCTTTTGTTGTTGTCTCTTTTCTCTCTTCTCTTTAGAAAAAGGGGGAAGCAGCCGACGACTACGCCGTTATTTGCTGTGGGTGTTTGTTCCTCTTTCCTCTCTCTGTTCTAGCTACAACGCCCGTGGGTACCCCCTCGCCTCCTCCACAGCGACGCTAGCTGGAGGCGTGCACACCAGTGAACCACCTGCGGGGAGAACCACACTCACCTCGACACAACACACCCAAAACCCACTTACACCCGACACCACCACACTCACACCACTGTTTTGGTTTTGTTTGTTTGTTTTGTTTGTTTGTTCTTCTTTCTACAGGTCTGTGTCAGTCAGTGGTCTGGTCTTTCCTCACGGCATCAAAACATGCCTCGCCCAACAGACCCCGTTGGTCACTGGGAGGACCTGGAAATCTGGCTAAGCGCCGTGACAGACAGCCTCTTACCCAAAGCCTCCGAAGCTGTCAAACACCAGACACAAGACCAACTGGACAAAAACATAACAGGCATCATGAAACATGATCCAGGTCAGAGCTACGGACACAAAGAGCTAGCAAAGATCACTGGCTCCCTGAGTCACACCCTCATCGCCTCCCTCAAACGGAGCGACAGACAAGCCGCCTATCTCCAGCAGGAGCTGAAACGCGCACAGCGACGCATCGAGCAGCTAGAGCTGGAGGCTCAAGATCGACGGGAAGGGTCCAATGAGACGGATCCCAGAGCAACTGAGGAGATCGCTAGACTACAAGAAACTCTAGCAAACCACACACAAGAAATGGAGCACGCAAAGTCCGCCCGCGCCGACCTCAGCGACAAGCTACAGTACGCAGAGCAGCTACTGGAAAAGGCAAGGCTGGACTTCCGAGACAAGAACAGCAGAATTAAAGCCCTCGAAACACATCTGAACGAGGCAAGAACTGAGATAAGTTACCTCACTCAACAACTTGACGACATGAAAGAGGAATTTGACAGTGTCAAAAATGAACTCAGATATGCTTATGAACTGCGCCCTGAGCCAACCAGGACGCAACGGGCCCCGGCCTCACCCCTGCTAAGCAGGCCCGGATCCCCTGTTCCTGAAATGTCACGTGAACAAAAGGGGGAGGGAGCGACTCAGAAACCCTCGCCAGCTCCCTCTGAAGAAACCTACTTCACACCCAAGCTACGAGAACTCCCCAAGGCCAGCCATAACCCATCACATGGCATGGACCTCAAAGACCTTGACAAGCTGACCCGAAACATCAGCAAATTCACCCCGAATGTGCCAGATGGTCAAGACGTCCACTCTTACTTGAATGATGTCGATTTTCACTTAGAAATGAGACCCAACGTTACTGACAAAGACAGACTTTATCTGCTGCGAACGACATCCAGCCCTGAAGTGCGGAACTTCCTGGACCGACAGCCTTCTCACACAAAGAATGACTACCAGTCGCTCCGCCAAGCCCTCATCAAGGAATTTGCAGTCCCGGAATCAGAGCAAGGACTGGTGGCCGCCCTGGAGACAAAACAGGGTCGTCATGAATCCTCCCAGGCATACTATAGCCGGCTTAGAGAAGCATACTTCGGAGCTCGCAATGAACCTGATATGGAGCAGGACATGAACTTTAAGACTCTCTTTCTGAGAAATCTCCATCCTGCGGTAAGCCACCACCTTGGCGTCCTTGCATGCCCACAAACAATGACGTCTCAACAGCTGCGAGACCTGGCGCACAAAGCCTACGGCAAGCAAAAGATGGCATCAGAAAAGGGCACCAAGTCTACTGCAGTTCTTGATTTTAACACACAATGTCAAGAAATGACCCTAGAGGGCGCCCAACACCAAGAAATCTTCAAGCCACCTCCTAGAGAATGGAGACCATCCTCATTCAACAGAGAACGTGACTTTCACTTTGGCGCCCGACCTACACAAAGAAACGACCGCTGGGATGGACCACGCGGACGACAACACTCACCTGAACGCTACTGGGAAAAATCCTGGTACCATCCAAGACCTTGTGAGAATCGATGGGAGAGCTCATGGAGTCGGCCAACCTCATCAGGAAGCTCAGGAAATGGCTCGTGGGAATCTAATGCAACCAGTCCAATAAATCGACGAAAGAACTTACAAAGATCCCACACTGATCAAGCACAAGCTGAATCTACACATGAAGAAGAGACATTGCCGTGTTTTGATTCACAAGAACTGATGATGCAAGAGTTCTTCAAACGCAAAAGGGAGGATAGGAAGTGGGAAAAGAAAGAGAAACCCACTGCGGCCTGACTAGCGGCCAGACAAGAAGGCAACGACCACCTGGTCCAACAAACCACACAGAACAGCACTTCTTCTCCTTACCCCAAAAACACTGTAACTGTCATAACTTCAGATGGACAAGAAAGCTTCTTTAAACATCCAAAGCAAGAGACAGAAACTGACTCAACACATGACACGTCAGATCACAGAAGCTTCCAACAAACACCTGCTGATATAACAACTCAATCACCTGAAAGTGCTGTCCTGGTCGTCTGCCACTCCTCTGAAGAACTCAGAATCAGTCCTGAACTCGTACCTATCTCATCTCAAACTCCAGCCCCTCAACTCCTAGGTGATCTCACCGAGAAAGGTACAACGAGAAAGTTTTACCTTCCCATCACCATCGAGGGTCATGTCAAAGTGGAAGCCCTTCTAGACACAGGAGCCGACATCACTCTAATGTCAACTGAACTCCTTGAGAAAATTCAAAGAACTATAACTGATGGAACTTTCAAACTCCAAAGGTGCGAACTGAACCTGCAAGCATACTCAAACATGGGCCTACAGCTGAAACATGTGGCCCCAATTCACCTAACAGTGGGACCGATCAATCTCATCCATCCAGTCTACATCTCACCTCTAAACAACTATCCGCTCCTCATAGGAAAGGATCTGCTAAATCGCTTCAAACCCTTGATAGACTTTAAGCACCTGAAGTTGTGGACGCAAGTCCGTGAGCCATCGCCCTTCCAGTCAGTAGTCCCCAATGAGTAGCAGTGTCAAGCCACAGACGTTGCCTTCAATTTGCTTAGTGACAATGCAGTGTCAAAGTCAAGGCCAAGCTCAAGTTCAACGCCAAGCAGCAAAGAACAAGGCCCTTCCCTCTGCTCACTGCAAGCGTGGGACTCAGGTCCCCCTCAACTCAGAACTGCCATAAATGTCCAAGACACTTTAGTATCTGTCGCAGTGCTAGCCCCTGGGCAGGAAAACTCAGCCGGCAGCCTGAATCTCTTCAAAGCAACGAAGCACAGACACCAAAGCCTACCAAAGGACACCAGACTCAAGAAAGCAGATCACCAACGACTTAAAGAAATTCTACATGAGTACAGGGACTCTTTTGCAAAGGATGTCCCGAACTGTGGCCCAATGAAACTGATGCCCACAGCGTAAGTCGATGACTGCCCAGACAATCACCAGGGCAATCTGAAAACGGGCGTGGTCCGGCTCAACAGCGACCCTTGCCCATCACAACCATTCAAAACATTTTATGCCCTCCCACCCATCCCGATGGCTACAGCTCTTACCCGCCACCAACATAACATTGGCATGCAAAACCCCTCCTCCTCCCACATCAGCAGACCTGCCCATTTCTGCTCACATCTTCGAACTTTACTCTCCTATGAGTTCCACACTTGACTAATCCACGTCTTCAGACCTCCGCACCCTCCAATCCGTCAAGAACATGCTGCATCCGCTAAATGGTGCCCTCACATATGTCTCTGAGCCCCTCACTGTGCCAAAGCTTGTAGTCCCTCAGAGCCAAAGGGGGATGAGGCTTAGGCATGCATACGATGCACCATGCGCAGTGCACTGTGGTGCCAAAACCACCTACAACCCATTCAAACATGTGGCACAGAAGCCTGGCATACAACAAGACGTGGCAGATTACATAGAAGGATGCCTGATGTGTTGCCAGTTTCAACCAAGAAACCCAAGCCACCGAGCATAACTCAAAATTGAAAAAAAAAATGATGCAGGAAATATAGAGACATTTAGATGTAAAGCCCCATGCTATCTCCTTCGCACAAAGAACTCAGTGTTGGAAACAAAGTGTGGTATTACGGTTTCGCCATCCTTGGCAGAACACTCCCTAGTGCCAGTCGGAGAAAGTCCTTACCCCACTGAAAGGAATCCCACAAGTTCTCGCCTATTACCGACCGAACCAGAATCGGACAAGGGCGCAGCGAGCCAGTTCTTCGATGGGTTCACCAAAAGCAGATAAAGAGACATTGGGGTTCCAACCGACGGCAAAAGGGGGAAGACCAAATCCACTGACACAGACCGACAATTCATGACTATGCCTCACACTAACATGATTTCTATCCTTCTAGGTAAACACACAGCTAACTTCCTAAACACAACACAAATCACCTAAACATTCTCCTCTGCCGCACTGCTAGGACCAACCTCCGCCCAGCAGAGAGGAGCTGCTCCACACATGTGACACTTATCCTTACTGTCTAACCTCATTCAGTGTCATTGTGTCTCTTCGTGTTTTTCTTTTTCTCCCTTTCTCTATGTGTCCCTTCCTTCTTGCCCTTATCAGAAACTTACCTAACTTTTCTTTGAAGTCTAGGCCCCTGAAGATGGGATTGACTCAGTACACCATATTATTTGCAAATCATTGCCAGAAACGTTAACATATTAGGCGACCCCGCCAAACCATGATCCGCGTGATTAACTGTCCCATTGTTATTTTCTATCTCCAGGTAGATGTTATGATTCACCGCCCTGTTTCTCTGCGTAATCAGGATTACCAATAGCTAACCGCAAAGTCTACCTCTAAAGGTGTATGGCCGATTCGACCCTATGATGTTTTCCAGAACAAACTACACCCTATCAGCCCCCAAAAGTCTTGGGCCGACACCCGTCAGACACGGGAAGCCCTTGCCCACATGCAGGCAGATGTGAACCACATGCTGCGCTAATTACAGAAAATGATCGTAACCCAGGCTGAATTAAGCGGGTACAACCGGCGTCCCAAACGATTATTGGGCGCTCTGCTGGGGCTGGTGCGGCTGTAGGCACTCTGTTTAACATTCTAAACCTAGCCACCTTAAAACGACATGCGAACAAACTCCAAGCTGAATTACGATTTAGCAACGTCATAAATCTTAACGAACGGTTCACAGTCATACCAAAACGGTTACGCTCAAACGCAACGCCTAGTTACTCCCATGGCCCATGCGCTACGAGAAAGAGACTCCTTAATGGATAGCCCGCCTTGAATACGAGCCCAAGCACTGTCTGACGTAGCACCTGATCGAGCACACGTCTACACCGCCTCGTTGAACTCCCGATACTCCGGTCAATCAAGACAGCCAAATTAACAATAATTCTAACCGATGCGGCCCTACGTTATTGCAAGTGCCTCTAACTGAACCAGGCCAAATAACTAAATCCCTGCACCAGACTTCGGCTAGTGATGGAGATGTTGTTTGTGTCTTGTGTGTGCCTTGTTCTCTCTCTCTACCTCTTGTTCCAGTGCCTGCCGATGTTACACCAGAAACATCGCCAGCCAAAAGGGGGAATGTGTAGGAATGAGGAACAAAGCACCCAAACAGAAGTGTTCACATTTCTGTTAATCAAAAAGAATCCTCCTCCCAGCCATAAAATTTTAACATGACCATCACATGATAATCACCAGACGCTAATTGTATGGACCGCTTTTGTCGAGATCTGCGTCTTACGCATCCAGGGAGAAGAAAACGCTCTCTGTCTCAGAGCACCTAAGAAACAAACCTCCAGTCTTCTGAAATAAAGCTGGCATGGCACATGATGCGTCCAGCGTGACTCACATGGTTTTTCGGACTTCCTGTCCCCCTCTCCTCTGACATTCCAAAACACCCCGTCTCTCAATAGAGATACGTACACTGCAAAGACAAACTTTAAGAGACAATCAACTTATTAGTATTGCCATTAGAGCAACAGTATGTTCTCTTTTATATGCCTGCTGTGTTTTATGTGATCGTTGGAGTTTAACCTATGCATTTATATGCCTTTAGCAGTGACAAATGTTTTAGCATGCAAGCAATTTACCATGGTTTAATATGCGATGAAATATCCTGATGAATGCAGTTTGTCTGAATGAATGAGAAAATGATAGTGTATACTTTAGGCATCGAAATAGTTTATTGAAGTTAATAACAAAAAATTGCAGAGAAATCCATATCCTAATAAGTTACGTACCAGAAGGAATTACAGGACGGAAAGGGGGTGGCGTGACCCGCCTCTTTAGCAATGCCATTGGATCCCAGCATCGTGGGACGTGCCCTAGCGGCCCGTTTAAAACTTGTTCCTAACAGAACTAAGCGAACTCAGCAAGAACTCAGCGAACTCAGAGCTCTCAGCTCTCGCCTCACGCCTTTCGCCTCTTGTGGTTTGAGTGCTTTTCCATCTGCGCTCGACCACTCGACCAAGCACGCAACGGTGCCATCAAAACTCTACAGAACTGAAGTTTCGTGACTGCCGAACTTTTCCAAGTCTCGCAACGCCGACTCAAAAGAACTTCCAGCGCATCAACCTGCGTAACCAGGCAACCGAAAGATCGGCTCCAGAAAACCACTCCTCCACGTCGAGGGATTTCCCAAACTACGTCATCGACCAGCAACCAACCAGAACTTTCGCTCAGACGAGCCCCCGGAACCCCCGTTCCCGGCACAAACGCAAGTAACATGATCTCTGTTTACTTCGCTGAAACTGGTGCAAAATACTCCCTAAGTAGTTAAAAGCTAAGTCTCTGCTTTTGTGATTTTCTAAGGTTGCGATCTAAGAACTAGTTAAGATACTAGAACATTTGGGGTTCTCCTCAACTCAGTAATTTCTCATCCCCGGAACTGTATGAGTGTGAATGTGTGTGTGTGTGTGTGTGTGTGTGTGTTTATTTGTGTTTAGTAGATTAGCGTTGTGTCTTAGAGTAGTTCAATAAATCATTGTTTCATTAAAAGAAGTGTCTTGACTTTATGTTCACAAAAGTTCTATCTGTGTTTAGATCAAGCTACCTCAGCTTTAAAATTTCCTAACGTAATATTTTGGTTTATTTGTGATCTTGGCCAGGAACATAATATAAACCTTTTTGAGTTAATACAGTATGCTGAATTGACCACTTTGCTGGACGAATGGTTAAGAAGTGTAATCTATTAACTCTGAATCAATTTAATCAAGTTCCGAATCTTTCGATTCGATTCCTTATTTGAATCATTATAAATTTGAGCTAATTAATCCTTACAAAAGCCACAGCAGAACCACACTGCAGTGTTTCCTTGTTGAAAGGATGCGTTGTGTTGAACAAATGCATGATTCGTTCATAAAGGCAGTCACGTTTCATTGCTGAATGAATCGTTGGTTTTTTAATGAATCAGTTGATTCAGAGCGATTCTCTGAACGATTCAGAATGACTCACTCAAGGACAGTCACTTGTATCATTACCGAATTAATTCTTGAATTTCACTGCAAGCTGTAGCCTCTTCTGTATGTAGGCCTTACTGTGTATGTGTCAAATAAAAATCTTGATCAATGATCAATGATTCCATCATAAACATGGTCAACTACTGCCAGCTAGAAGCTTAAGGTTGTAATGCCTCAATAAGAAATACAATACAAAAAATTAAGGCTATATTCATGCCACGTTCCAGGCAACCCGTTATCCGTGTTTTTCCAACCTTCTACCCATGAAAGTGAACTGGAACGGTAGTCAAACCCATGACTGTCACGGTATGAGAGAGGATGTCTGGGTCCAAATGCAGGAAGAGGGTTTTTAATGATAATAATAAAATCAATAAACAAAAAGGCCAACACGGCACAACTTAACATAAACAGAACACTAATAAAACAAAATCAAGAACTCAATCAAGGCCAAGGATCTAGGAAAACAGAGAATACAAAACAGGACTGAATAAACAGAAAACAATGCAGACTCCCCAGCGTGGGGATTATAAAGACTGTGATAATAGTGAACAGCTGGAAGACACAAGTGACAATCAGGACAGGTGAACAATCAGGGAAGGGAAAACAGCGACCCCAGGAGGCTGAGGGAGAACCCGCAGCCCCGATCATGACAGTACCCCCTCCCTACGGAACGGCTCCCAGACGTTCCCAAAGTCTGGAGGGAGGAGGAATGGAGGAAGGCGACTCAGGGGGAGGGATGGCGGGCCAGGCCCGTGCAGCGGAGTCCCATGGACCGGCCTCGCCGCCCGAGGAACGCGAGCCGGCCCCGCTGCCGCGTCAGGAACAGAGATAGCGGTCTCCGGCGCGTCAGGCACAAAGATAGCGGTCACGGCCGCGTCAGGACCCGAGACAGCGGTCGCCTCCGCGTCAGGAACAAAGACAGCGGTCACTTCCGCGTCAGGAACAGAGATGGCAGTCAGTGTCGCATCAGGGACAGGGAGTGCGGTCGCCTCCGCGTCAGGAACAGAGATAGCGGTCTCCGGCGCGTCAGGCACAAAGATAGCGGTCACGGCCGCGTCAGGACCCGAGACAGCGGTCGCCTCCGCGTCAGGAACAAAGACAGCGGTCACTTCCGCGTCAGGAACAGAGATGGCAGTCAGTGTCGCATCAGGGACAGGGAGTGCGGTCGCCTCCGCGTCAGGAACAGAGAGTGCGGTCGCCTCCGCGTCAGGAAAACAATGCAGACTCACCAGCGTGGGGGGAAAGTGGGGATTATAAAGACTGTGATAATAGTGAACAGCTGGAAGACACAAGTGACAATCAGGACAGGTGAACAATCAGGGAAGTGCAGTGCAGGGAAGGGAAAACAGCGACCCCAGGAGGCTGAGGGAGAACCAGCAGCCCCGATCATGACAATGACTTCCCACCAGTGAACTCGTACTAGATCAATGTACTCCCAGTTCCGAGCTCTGGGGTCACATAGCTCACGAAAAAACAACAATGGCAGCCCCTACGGGTGCGGTTTTTATGCAAGTGGTACATGGTGAAATTTGACTTTAGGACAATATAACATTGCAATCAAATTAATAATAATATAATAATAACAAATGCACTCAGGCAGTTTGGTGTGACTTGCCTGAAACACTACAAAGTCGTGAATCTCACCTTGCTCATTAATTGACCTTGCTATAATGTGAAAAATCTCATCTGTTCATCTGTCAGTTTATCCAAATATTTATCTTCCAATTTGATGTATGACAAAAATGTTGACATATTGTACTGCACAAACCATAAAACACCCCATAAGGTCAGTGTTTGTGAATTAAAACTGGATTTATTACTCTCCTTTATGGACTGTTTTCTAATGACCACAGCAGGGTGACATTATCTGCTGGTATGAAAGGCCACAGGAAGACTAAATGTCCAGCTCACCTGCTCGGCTCTCTAAAAGCTGCATGTGGGTTCGATTTGATTCCTGCCAACTGAACCATGCACTAATCTAACCCTTCCTGACAGGTGCAGTAAGGGCAAACACAATCTCACCCAGTTAGTAAATTGTGTGTGTGTGTGTGTGTGTGTGTGTGTGTGTGTGTGTGTGTGTGTGTGTGTGTGTGTGTGTGTGTGTGCGCGTATGTGTGAGAGAGAGTGTGTATTTTTCAGCTTGCACACATGAATGCTTGCATGCATGAATATTTCCAGGGGTGTTGGGTCTATGTATGTCAAATGCAAAAGGGCACAATGAAAAAAAGTGAACTTACACTATATGTCTACTGAATTTTGTTGCCCAGATGGTGGCCTTCCATAGCTCAGTGTGTCTCAGATGTTTCTCCTACAATTCCATTAGTGAAACAGGCAACAGCAAGCGACATTTCAGCTAAATTTCACAAGCAAAAAAGGTCCATTGTCAATAGTGTAGAGATGTATGAAGTCTTGAGAAGTCTTTCAAACCAAGCAGCTTTCTGTGGAACAGCACAGAGAATTTGGCTGAACAAATCTGTGTGAGAAACTTACGAAATTCCCAATGGTGCTCATGTTGAAATGTTGTGGTGGTAAATGTAGTTAAATGTGGCGGTAAATGTGACCAGACTTAATAAATAAAAGCTCACATTTGGTCTTGAAGCAAGACTTTACACCAAAGTTGCAGTTTAATCTCTCCGTTTACTTGGTGTTTCCTTGACCCGTCATCAATCGGCCATATTGGCAGCACTGAATGTAAACAATGCCACTGAACCAAATGAAACTTGCATATTTTGCTGAATATTGTTGCTGAAATTGGTCAGTTATTGTCATGTTTTGGGCTGTACTAATTGGTCAAACCAGGAACAGCATTTAGAGTACTATAGACTGCCAAAAGTTATAACAAAACAATTTAACAATAACAGTTTTAAACAAGCACACATTCTCTCTTACACACAGAAACATTATTTCTGTCAGGAACAAGCTGTCTGTACATATCTGTATCGGTGGTTAATCAGTTTCGGCATGAGTGCACCAAACAGCAGTTGGTCCCCAGGTTTATTTTGACTCAATCAAAACTAATCAGCTTTCATGCTATCACCTCCAGTTTCGTATTCCACCGCTTTGACAGTTGGGTGATAACTTCCAATAGGTTATGCCTGGTGTGTGGGTGTGTTAATCTATTTTGTTTATTTGGATTCCCCAATAGCTGTCAAGGCTGTGAAAGCTTGACTTGTGGAGTATGTGTGTGTCCCTGTCTCGTTTCATTTTGTAGTTTTGCTCATGGGATTCCTTCCGCCATCTTGTCTGGCTCTCTCTGACAGTTCTAAAGAGAGAGAGGCAGGATTCCCTCATCCATGATTTTAACATCTGTTCCTGATTCTGTGCCACCCTGCACAGGTTACACTCAAATCTGCTTTCCAGCCCGCGAGGCATCTCTAGCTCCTTCTCAGATTTACAGCTGACTGTCTCATTAAACAGAGAAATTGTTTGGTTGGAGGTTTTGGTTATTAATTATTTTACAAGAGGCTATGAGCTACAGTGACTTGAAATCCAGATCGGATGCATTTACTTTCTTAATGCATGTTCTTGTGCATGAATAATCTGTGCGCATTATTCAAACTAATTAAAATGTATGTTTTTAATCTTTCATAAAAATGAATAACTAGCTTTGCCTCTGAAATGATTTACGTTTTAGCTGTCATCGTCAGTTATTTATTTTAAACTTCTCCCCTCTGCTATTTTTGCATTACAATCAGTTATCATTCATTTAAATCAAGCCACATCTTACATTTTTCCTTTGACTTTAAGGCATGAAGCACAATTGTTAAGCTTTACATACACCTTTTTTCTTCAACACAGAAGTAAGTCTATGTGTGAGACTTCCAGTTTATTATCCATATAGGGAAATACAGTGCCTTGCGAAATTATTCATACCCTTTCATTTTTTTAATGTTTTATGTTGCTGCCTTATGTTAAACTGTTTTAACTACTTTTTCCACATCAGTCTAGGCTCCATTCACCATAATGACAAAGCAAAAACAGAATTGTCACAACTTCATACATTTAGAAAAAACTAAAAAACTGAAATAAGTACATTAACTAAGTATTCATACCCTTAACGCACTTAGCTGAAGCACCATTTGGCAATTATTTGCCATTATTTGCCTCTCCTTGCGAAAAAAGCAGCTAAAACCAGCCTAGGTTGGCTGGTTTTAGCTGGTCAACCAGCCTGGTTTTAACTGGTGATAGCTGGTCAGCAGGCTAGTTTTAGAGGGGTTTTGGACACTTTCCCAGCCTGGCCAGGCTTGTCAGACTGGGAGACCAGCTAAAACCAGCTACTTCCAGCTTAACCCAGCTAAGACCAGCCAACCAGCCTAGGCTGGTTTTAGCTGTTTTTTTCAGCAGGGTCACCTCTTCACCTCTCAAGCTTTGTCAGCTTGGATGGGGTCTGGCAGACATTTTCAGGTTCTCCAGAAATGCTTGATTGGGTTCAAGCCTAGGCTGTGGCTGGGCCACTCAAGGACACTCACAGAGTTGTCTGTAAGCCACTCTTGGTGTGTGCTTAGATTTATTGTCCTGTTGGAATGTGAACCTCCTGCCATGAGGTTCTGAATGCTCTGGACTGGGTTTTGATTAAGGGTATCTTAATATTTTGGTGCATTTAGCTTTTCTTCTACTCTGACGAGTCCCTGTCGCTGAAAAACAGCCCCACAGCATGAGATGCTACCACTTTAATTTTGGAATGGTACTGTGCAGATGATGAGCAGAGCCTGGTTTCCTTCAAACATGATGCTTGGAATTGAGGTTCATCAGACAAGAGAATCTTGTTTCTCACAGTCTGAGGGTCCTGAGGGTGTATTTTTCTGCAAATTCCAAGTGTGTTTTCGTGTATCTTCACTGAGGAGAGGATTAAGTCTTGCCACACCACCATAAAGCCCAATTCTGTTTGTCCTTCTGTAAGTTACTCCCATCTGCATGAATGATCATGGAGCTGAAAGAGAGTGACCATCAGCTTCTTGGTCACCACTCTAGCCAAAGCCCTTCTTTATCAATTGTTCAGTTTAGCCAGGAGGTCAGCTTTAGGAAGAGTCCAGGGGCCTCATTTATAAAGACTTGCGTAGAAACCATCCTTGATTTTATCTAAGAACTTTTCTGATTTGATCGTAAGAGCAATTCAGAGAAAACGAACGTACCACGAAATCCATGCGTACGCCAGTCATTCGGTTATAAATCACAAATGATCGTGGAATTGTGTGCAGCTGAATGTTCCGCCGTCGAAACGCCCCTGCTTAATTAATTAACATATAAAATGAGCTCATTCCTCTCTGTCAAAAACTCTGTGACAATGGCAAGTAAAAAGGAGCGCAAGAAATCAAATTATAGTGAGGCTGAACTATCTGCAATACCCGGCATTACCACAAGGAAACGGTCGTACGCCAAGCTGGAATCTGACGTGGAGATAAGTACTTTTCCACGTCAAAGACGTTTTTTATAAATCTGTACTTTGACGTGGATTTGATCGTACGAACACTCTAAGATCAAATCAGTGCGTAAGAAAGTTTTATAAATGAGGCCCCTGGTTGTTTCAGACTTCTTTCATTAGGGGTACCAGAGACTACATGCTTCTGTGAACCTTCAATGCAACATATTTTTTTTTCTAAAGTCTTCCCCAGATGTGTGGTTTGATGCAATCCTCTTTTTTTATTGATTTTTTTTTTTTTTTTTTTTTTACCTCAGGGCTTTTTGCTCTGATATGCATTTTCACCTTTTATTAAGAGGTGTGTGCCTTACCAAATCATACCCATTCAATTGAATTTGCCAAAGGTTAAGTTCACTTAAAGTGTAGTAACATCTACAAGAAATATGAATGCTCCTGAGCTAAATTTCAATTGTCCCAGATAAGGGTATGACTACTTATACAATGAAATGATTTGAGTTTTTTATTTTTAATACTTTTGCAAAGATGTTAAAAACCAGTGTTTTGCATTGTCATTATGGTGTATGGAGTGTAGATTGACACGAAAAAAAAAAGCCATTTAAAGCAGTTTAGCGTAAGGCAGCAACAAAACAAAAAATTAAGGGGTATGAATTCTTTTGCAAGGCACTGTAACAAAAAGAATAACAACATGCAGTAAACGGTAAAACTGTTTGCACTACAAACCTGTGAGTTCATACTTAAGATAATACATTAAAATAATATGGTAAGACACACCAATTTGCAATATCAAGCAGCAAAACCAGCTGTTTTGTACAGTTCTAAATAAATGGAGGCAGATGAGACCGGAAGCCAGACCTATAAAATTTACAAATAGCTGCGCCCACTCTTACAGGAAGAAAAATGTGAATAAAACAGCAGAAATAGCAAAATTTAAAAGACACAAATGTAAGAAAAATATATGTATATTTATGAGATTTACTGAAATAATAAGTTATTCAAGTGCAGCTTACTACGGTACCGTATCCCTGTATCCCAAGTTGGAAAGGTCATGTATGACGTAGGAATATCGACCCAGTGTTTACAAAGTGAACGTGCAAAGAAAGTCAAACAGCCTTCACAAAAAAAGCTAGCTTTTTGAACGGGAGTACACAGATGAAGAACTAACCATGCGTGACCTTTCCAATGTGATTACATAATGCGTGAAGTCATGGATGCTCATCGCAGAGCTAGCGCAAGATGAGCATTTGTGGTTAAAAAAGTATACAAATTAGATTTTTTTTAATAAAATGACGATCGTTTTGCTAGATAAGTCCCTTTTTCCTCGGCTGGGATCATGTAGAGCCCTTGGAAGCGACATTGAAACTGCAGTTTGGACCTTCAACTCTTGATCCCCATTGAGCATTATATGGAGAAAAATCCTGGAATGTTTTCCTCAAAAACCTTAATTTCTTTTCGACTGAAGAAAGAAAGACATGAACATCTTGGATTACATTGGGGTGAGTTAATTATCAAACAACTCTTCTACCAAGTAACTCCAAATATAGACTGTATACAGTTGCCTGGTTATCATCTGGCTTGTGCATTCAGATATATTTTTAGAAGATATGAATATAGTTCTAATTATATGTCTGGATGCAATTCCATTTTTTTCACTAATTAGAAAAAAAAAATCACACTTTATATATATTTACAGATTACAAGATGATATGAGGGATCGGCCGGCACATTTGCTGACCACGTCACGTTCCTCTCTGATCTGACGTCGTTCCTGAATTGAGATGTGGGCACTTAAGCTCTGTTGTTGGCATGGCAACTGCTAGGCTTGTCAGAATGATAAGCTTTTTATAACCACAAGTTTACCAACTAGTGCTCTTTTATCTCTCGAGACCATCGTGAAGAGAATACTTACACACTGGGGAAACAATTCAAGTGCATGTTGAACCTTGAGTGTTATTCAGTTAAGCAATAACTGAAGTGCCAAGTCTAACTTAATACAAATCGGTTTATTTATAAAATGTTATTTTTATGCTCAGGCATACATTATTTTTACTACTGTATTTCTCACATCATGCAGCTTGTTAAAGAAAGGTTAGTTTTATAAAAATGAATAAATCAACTGCTATATTTAAATTAAATATGGCCTTGACATTGAGACTGAAACACTCATTAAAGCTCAGGGGGAAAAAAAGCTCTTTTACAACATTTTTTCTACCAAGTGACATATTTTCCGAGCATGGAGGATGTTGTATGGGCACAGGACTGGGGGCATCCGTTCTGCCAGGCCCCTGTGATACAGGTCCATATGCCACTGTGCCAGATGCCAAGAACAAAGGCATGGCAGCCGGAGCGCTCTCTAATGCCCTTGTCTGAGGCAGCCCGGTGCAGCCGAGAGAAGACGAGACAGCTAGAACTAATGAAAAACTAACAAGGCCCAAGACTAAACTGTCTAACCGAGAAACTGAGCTCTGCATGTGTACTGGAGTCACGTTCAAAAATCGTGAGCTGGTCCCAGTTTTAGCATTTAACACCACAAACAAGGCAAACCAGAAACAGTCTTTCCCTGCATAGACAAAAAAAAAAAAAAAAATAAAAATATATATATATAATATATATATATATATATATATATATATATATATATATATATATATAATATAATATATAATTACAATTTGTTATTATTACAATTTATTATAAATCTATTATTATTAAATAAATTAAATATTAAACAAACAATCTTTCCCTGCATGTATAAATAAAACATTTAAAGCTAAAATGTAAATCAAATTAAATTTTGTTATGATTTATAATATGATTAACATAAAATAATAATAATAATAATAATAATAATAATAATA
The DNA here is from genome assembly GCF_049309525.1 of Garra rufa. NCBI lineage: Eukaryota > Metazoa > Chordata > Actinopteri > Cypriniformes > Cyprinidae > Garra > Garra rufa. The sequence goes on from NC_133376.1 coordinate 14,871,294, forward strand.
ATATTAAAAGCAATTTTTAAATACTAATATTATTATTATCAACAATTATTTAAAAAATATTAACAACAACATCAATAATAATAATAATAATGGTAATACATTTGTATTTTTTATTATAAGGGACTTATCTAGCAAAACGATCATCATTTTATTAAAAAAAAAAATCTAATTTGTATACTTTTTTAACCACAAATGCTCATCTTGCGCAATAATAATAACAATAATAATAATATGATTAGTATCAAGAACAATAAGTAAATAAATAATAATAATTATTATTAAATACAAAATGTAAATACTAATATTACTATTATTATCAACAACAATTATTAAATAAACTATTAATAACAATAAAAATACTAATAATAAATTGTAATAATAATACATTTGTATAATTGTTATTTTATTATAATTGTTAATATTAAAAAATACTAATGTTATTATCAACAACAATTAATAAATAACAATAATCATAACATTTACATTTGTATTATTTTTGTCATCAATAATTTTTTTTTAAATTAATATTAATATTATTATTTAATATTAACAATTAATAAATGAATATTATTAACACATTTTAAATATTAATAATACTATTATTATTAACAAAATTCTGAAAAACAAACTACTACTACAACTAAATTGTATTAATTACTAATTAAAATAATAATAAACTTGGTTTATTATAACTTTATTATAATTATTATTAAAAACAATAATTAATTTTTTTAAACATTAATACTAATATTATTATCAACAATAAGAATTTGTAATAATCACAAATTGTAATAATAATACATTTGTATTATAAATTTCTATAGTTATTATTTAAAACATTTTTTAAATACACTAATATTATCAAGGACAATTAATAAATAAATATTATTATGAAAACACATTTTAAACACTAATATTATGAACAACAATTAATAAATAAACTACTACTAATAATAATAACTATTATTAATAATAATTATAATAACAATTTTAATTGTTATTAAAACAACCATTTTTAAAGATTAATACTAATATTATAATAAACAACAATTATTAAATAAACTATTAACAACAACAATAAATTGTAATAATTAATGTAATAATAAATGTGTATTATTGTTATTTTTTATTATAATTGTTAAACATTGTAAAAACATTGATTTTTAAACATTAATACTAATATTATTAGCAACACCACTTATTAAATAAACTATTTACAGCAACAACAGTACTAATAATAAATTGTAATAATTACAAATTGTATTAATAATGAATTATTATTCTTATAATTGTTATTAAAACAACAGTTTTTAAATCTAATATTATTGCTATCAATAACAATGAAATAAATTACTATTATTGTTATTATTATTATTATTATTATATTTGTAAATATTTTCTGTTCTCTTTTAAATAATTTGAACTTAATTTTAATAACTTAATTCTTTTACTTTACCTTCTATACTCTAAGTATAACTAATAATATGTGAGAGAAAAAAAAAGGTTGGAATACATAGCTGTTTTTTAAACGGCTTTCAACAGAGAAAGAAGCTTTTTAGAGCCAGAAGTTGTAGTTGCAATAATGGGTTGTAAAATGACCTATTTGAAAACACAAAATGGATGCCGAAAGGTCGTTTTGGAAACCGGTTTGGAAATAATCATTAATTTAGAGCCACTAACCACATCATCACTTAGTAAATCAAACATTGCCAGCATCTTCTCTGCCTCTCCAACATCATATGTGCTGATTCAAACATTATTCCTATTGAAAGTGACGCCAATGAACCAGCAAAAATAAGACATGACTCTGCCACTTGAACATGGGTTTGCATGCCAGGTTTCCTAGCAACAGCCATTAAACTAGTTTCCATCATGTCCACGCCTAATTTGCTTTTAAAATACCAGTGTTTGCCAAGACTCCCACCTCTGATATAAGCCACCGAAATATCAGCCTTACCACCACTGATGGCGATATCGCTCCCGAAGGAGAAAAGCAGCATTCAGAAGATGGTGGTCTTAAAAGCAATGCCCCGCTCATGCTGTTGTCATTCTTCGCTTTGCTCCTGTCACGGAAAGCTTAGCTGCTCAAACTAGAAAATCCCTTCTTTCTACGGTTACCAAGGAAACTATTTACTGAGACTCTTTCCCCCCACAGCATTCATTCTCGGTTTCCGAATCAAGAAAAGTACTTACGTTTCGACTTCCACTCTGTGCATAATAAGACTATTACAAGCACAATGTGTTATCTGCCTGAAATGCCACAGGATCGCAGGCCTGTGAGGACTTACGACAAACTGAAGTGTTTTTATTGTGTTCCCCTTCCACTGCTGAATTGATTGTAATTGCTGATGTCTTGCACGTGTATTAGCTTCTGAAGTCTGTCATGGTTTGAAAAGGTTTAAAGGATTATTGTGGAAAAGGAGCACGAGCTCTAAATGACTGCATTTATTATTTCACCAACAATGAAGCCGAATAATAGTGCATCAACATTTATGAGTACGAGCGACTTGTGGATCTATCTGGGTCAGTGCTCAAATTGAAGAAAATGGGTCAAGAGACATCAGAGAGACAGACAGAGATCCTCTGAGGTATATGTGTGCTTTCTTCACCAAAGCCATCAAAAGTTTGATAAAAACAATAGCATACAATGAAAACGGCCTTTAAAGATGTGTATTGAATTCTACAGACACAAATAGATAGCATGCATTAAAATAAACCGTTAAAAGCGTATTTTGCATGTCTTCTTTCTATTATGGAAGGCCAAACAGGCCAAAATCTCCATTGGAAAAAAAAAAATAATAATTTGCATGTAGTAACCTTCCTTACTTTCAGAACAAAAATTTGCAGATAATGTACTCACCCCCTAGTCATCCAAGATGTTCATGCCTTTCTTTCTTCAGTCGTAAGGAAATTATGTTTTTTAAGGAAAACATTTCAGGATTTCTCACCAGATAATGGACTCGAGCTCACGGACCCGAGTTTGAACTTTCAAAATGCAGCTTCAAATGACTCTAATAAATTCGGATCAGGTTCGGTAAAGGTGTATCAGTTGTACCACCTTGGAGAAAGTTCAAGCAAAGCATGCTATCTGTTCTGTCTTTAGCTGCACAGAGGAGCATAGAACACTATTTTGAGTCCCAGCCTCAGAGGAGACAAGAGAGCAGTGGATTTATTGATTTATTTACTGTATATTAAGCTGCTGCCACACAGATCTAATATAAACGTGATTTCTTTCCCAGCTGTTTACAGATCTGGCCATTAAAAATGCGTCTATTTTCACGCGGCAGCCTGCAATTCGGCACGCGTGGGCACGCGTCCTGCCGCAGCGGCTTTTTTAGATTTTTTTACAACGTTGTTGCACTTCATATAATATCCACCAGGTGGCGCAAGGAACAACATTCTGTAGCCAAACACCATGGCCAGCTCTAGGGGGCGTTGGTCACAAATACCAGTACAATAGTTCAATGATTCCTCTTTCCTGAAATTATGGTTCAAACCAATAGCAAAAAGATAGCCTATTCATAAGCAGGTGCAGTTGTATTGTTATTTTGTTTTCTTTCTTTGTTTTCCTGACGAACATTTATTAGACTGCATCGGAAACAGAAATGTTAATTTCGGTTATTTTATTTCTCCAACCGACAACTGACGTAAACCGCTAAATTCGTTTTCAGGGATTAATTATACACAAGCAAGAAGCAGCATAAACATCAGAACCTCACGTGCAGAGCTTATGCACAGAGAAAAACCCAACAAACCTATATATAATAATAAATAAAATAGGCCCACATAAGAAATATATGTTTTTCTTTTCTGAATGAATAATAATTTAACAAATTAATAAGTAGCAAGCCTATATGCAGAATTTTAGGCAATTTCTGTGATGCGCCCTTAAACCAGCATCTTGTTTCCATTTTTTTTTTTTTTTTTTACAAATAGCCTACACGTTTTTTTTTTGTTTTTTTTTTATTTTTATTGTGATTGTACACAAATAACAGAAATATGTAAAATATCATAGTTTTAAGCAATGCCGTACTCTTGAACGAGTATTGTAAGCTGTATCCACTTTATTAAGGGGAAAAAAACCAAGTGATCCTGACGGCACCGCAGGCAGTTAAATAACTCGACAACTTTCACCTTCACAATAACATACATTATATATTTCAGCGTTTTAAAGCAACATCAAATTAAGATATGCATGTTTAAGAGGTAGTTCGTCTTTTTCTTTTTCTAAGATACACAATTTTAGATACACTGACAATTAATTTGAGTAGAGACAGATAGAAATGGGAAGGATAAATATAAACTACAGTATTTTTGCGATTTTGGTGCTTAGAAATTTATTCTAAGCGGGCCGCGGGCGAATAATATAGTTAATATAGCGCGGAGCGGGTGGATGCGGAATAAAACCTCGTGGAAGCGGGACTGGAAAAGCACTTTGTTATATCCTATAGACTATTTAGATACTTCATCATCAAGCAAAAATTTATTCATAAGCAGGAGCAGTTTTATTATTATTTTCTTTTATTTTTTTCCTGTTGAACTTTTATTAGACTGCATTGATAATAGAAATGTTAATTTCTGTTTTTTTTTTTCCAAAGGACAACCGACGCGTTTAGTTATTATTAACGACAAGATTGTCTTAAATTACATTTAAATTGAATCGTGGCTGTGACACATTAATAACAGTTAAATTCGTTTTGAGGGGTTAATTGTACACAAGCAAAAAGCAGCATAAACATCAGAACATCACGCGCAGATCTTATGCACAGAGAAAACCCAAAAAAGCTGTATGTAAAATAAATAAAAATGCCCATATGCGAAATATAAATTTCTTAATGAATAATAATTTAACAAAACGAAATAAAATAAAATTAATAAGTAGCAAGCCTATATGCAGAATTGTAGGCAATTTCTGTGACGCGCCCTTGAACCAGCATCTTGTTTACATTTTTTTTTTTTTTTACAAATAGCATACACATCTGTTTTTTCATTGTGATTGTACACAAGTAACAGAAATATGTAAAATAGCATAGTTTTGAGCAATCCCTTACTCTTGAACGAGTATTGTAAGCTGTATCCACTTAATTAAAGGGGGAAAAAAACGTGATCCTGACGGCGCCGCAGGCAGTTAAATAACTGGACCACTTTCACCTTCAGAATAAAATACATTATATATTTCAGCGTTTTAAAGCAACATCAAATTAAGATATGCATGTTTAAGAGGTAGTTCCTCTTTTTCTTTTTCTAAGATACACAATTTTAGATACACTGACAATTAATTTGAGTAGAGAGGAATAGAAATGGAGAGGTTAAATATAAACTACTGTTTTTATAGAGTTAAAAATTAATTAATTAATTTATTAGTATTATTACTATTATTATTTTGATTTGTTTTTGCGATTTTGGTGCTTAGAAATTTATTCTAAGCGGGCAGCGGGCGAATAATATAGTTAATATAGCGGGAGCGGGTGGATGCGGAATAAAACCTTGTGGAATCGGGATTGGAAAAGCACTTTATTGTTATATCCTGTAGACTATACTTCATCATCAAGCATGGGCGTCGGGAGCAAAAAAAATGTGGGTGGGTCCTCCCCCAGAAAAATAAATACTTTAGTATATGCCATTTTCTGTAGTCTGGTGCCTTTTATTTAATGTTTTTACACAATGCAAATACTCCATATTTACAAATATTACAAAAGACGGCTGTTCTGCAACATTTTCAGTGGCGTAAGTGATAATACGAGTAACACATCGTTTTTGACGCGGGAGACCCGAGTTCGCATCCGCCTTATGGTGAAATCATTTTCGAAATCGTCTCCCTTTTCACTTATATCACATCGGAAAGGCATTTGTTTATTTGTTAATTAATGAAATAATTGAAAAGTTGAAATAAAGTATCAACTAGGGTTAGGTCACCTACCGTAAGTGTATCTGAGCACTATACTGTACTTTTAGGAGTGTTAATAATTAATTTTATTATTATTATTATTATTATTGTCTTTAGATTTGTTCTTACATTTTGATGCCGTACATTATTATGACGCACTGCCCATGCAGTTTTTTTTTTTTTTTTTTTCTTAAAAACTAATTGAAGTGAAAGGGAAGAAACCCATGTAGATTTGGCCTAATGTCCATAAATACTATAGCCTAGTATTGTATCCTAATATAGAAAATAATTTAGACAAATAAACAGAAGGCTCACTTTTGAAAACAATAAAGCTTAGCCTATATGACTGACAACGAATACAACAATTGTTAAGTATCAAAAGTGCTCCAGTGAGTTATGCAATTTTTTTCCACCTTTTTTTCTTTTTCTTTTTTTTTTAAAGTGGAAAAGTAGTTCTTCTATTTCGGAGAAGTTCATTAAGTCTGTCTCTTAACAGCTTCCAGTCACGAACTGCGGGTACTCCGACCAACGATCAGTAAAAGTTTTTTTTTTTTTTTTTTTTTTATTCATCTTTAAACAGCTCCGATTTACATCATTTTAGCCTGGAACTAGGCTTAAGTCTGTTCTGGGAAACCAAAGGGAAGTGTAGTTTTTTTTTAATTTTTTTTTTATCAGTTTTCTGAAAAGTAGCCGTTAATGAGGCATCAGAGTTAAGCGGCATGCAGTATAAAGAGCGAAATGTTTATGAATGGCAGAGTGGGGGTGGGGTGGGGTGTTGAATGCTGTCTGTTGCCTTGTTGTAATCAACATTTGGAGACTTGGGGGTGGTGGGGGCGGATTCCGACTGCATTCAGTTGCATTTCGAATTCAGCATTCAAATGCATGCCAGGGAGAAGGGGAAAGCTTTCCTCACACGCTCCACTTTTTTCAAAACATTAGTGTCCAACCTGACACGCGGGTCAGTGGATAAACAACCCGAACCCGACCGTTTTCAAATAACCCACCCGCAACTCGGACCGCAGAATAAAAAAAATAAATATTGTACCCGACCCGCCTCCTGACCCGTATGTTTAATACTAAAGTGATTAAGCTGTGGAGATGCAGTCTGAAATATCCCGACATCAGAAATCCATTGGTGTACAAGCTAAAAAATAAAATTAAAATAAAACAATGTGTCCTGTTGTAAAGTCGTTGCCGTATTGTTGTGTATGAAGTTCAGATGTTATTATTTTAAGAAATATATATGTTTTAGGATTCTCCTTATTTTTGTTTTAGACATCCATCAATTACGGTGAATAAAAAAAATTCCGCGCTGGTGGAAACAAGACTTTCGCTTCTACTTTTGAGACCGGTGTTCTGACGTTTTTCTAAAAAAAAAAAAAATAAGAATTCAAAATTCAAAATTTATTGTCATAAAAACAGAAGGTGAATATAATTCAAAAATGTTAAGTATTTGCTGATTAAAGAAAACATGAAGGATGCCGCTTAATATTTGGCTTTTACGTGAACTTTAAAGCATATCCCTCATTCCATTTGTTTTCTTTGTTTTGTAATCTTTATATTATTTTCGTGAAATGTATTTTTGCTCAACATGCATTTCTCGTGGCCACGAGTTTAATGAATAAACCAACCTGCGTGACATTAGTAACCCAGAATTATTTGAGATATTTCGTTTTGAGTTAAGAAATTGTTTGCCTATATTAATTGTTATAGAAATTAATACAATATTAAATAATTATACAGGCGATGCTGTATATGCTAATGCTGTCTGTGCGCAATGTAGACAGCTTTCACAAGTGTTTACATGTATTACATGTTGGCCTACTTCAAATTAAATAGCCCTGCAAGAAACATTTCATGCATCCCACAATCTTGTCCATTGACTGACCTTCTTTTTTTCCCATTATATTTGTATTATTCGTTTGTATTCGTTATTTTTTCCTTCATTTTGATCTCGTTACATAACATTCTGAATGTAAATGATACTGTAAAGGTGCTATGACTGGGGTTTTTACTGGAATGCAGTTTAAAGGTTAAATTTAACATATATTGTATTTTATTTAGTCTAACTAATAGACAAATAACTGAAGAGTGAATCATTCACATAGTTTCATTTGGAAATAATTTATCGTCACACAGTAAAATAGGCCTACATTCCTTCTCTTAACTAAAGAATTGAACATATAAAATATGAATTGAACATATTTTATTTTGTTTAGTCCAATTAACAGACTAGACTATATAAATATTAAACTGTTTTACTGAGAAATGAATCATTCACGTAGTTTCATTTGTAAATGAAAACATCATGTATCGTCACACACGGGGATAAATACAATCAAAAAGTCAAAACGTAATTGGCATAATTGTCAGGCGTTAAAAATAAATAGCCCTAACCAGGTATTGAAATAATAATAACCTATAATAAGAATAAATAATAAGTGATTTAGAGCTATCTACTTTTTTCTTTATTGTGAATCGCTTAACCTAAATAACTTTATATATGCTATTTGGCATATATTTAGCAAATATTGTGAACTACAATTATGCCAATAAAGTTTTGACTTTATGATTGTATTAATGCCCGTGTGTGACCATACGATTTACAAATGGAACGTGAATGATTCACTCGACAATGAAACACTATATAGGTTATAATTAGACTAAAAATGAATATATGCCATATAGTATAATCAAAGCTTTCATGGCATGTCAGCATTTATCATTTAGATTCGGAATGTTAAGAGATCGAAATTAAGGGGGACATACTGAATATAAACGAATAATACATTTATTACAGAAAAAAAGGATCAATTAATGGATAAGACTTAAGGATGCATAAAATGTTTCTTGCAGGGCTATTTAATTTGAAGTACTTATATGTAATAAATTCTTGATAAACTTTTGAATGCTGTCTACATCGCGCACAGACATTCGCATATACAGCATTGCCTATTGTTAATATATAACTTAATATTGCATTAATTTCTATAACAATTAATAAAAACATTTCTTAACTCAAAATAAAAAATATTAATAAACCTATCTCTGATAATCCTGGGTTATGGTTACGCAGGTTTGTTTATGCATTAAACATAAGGATGTCGTTACCTCGACAAAATAATCTTGTGGCCACGACATAATATGACATTCCCAGGAATTAATATCTCGTGGCAATGACAAAAAGTAATATGACGTTCCTACGAATTCATTTGTGTGGCCACGACAAACATAAGTGAACCGAAGGTGTCCCCTCCAGGTTACCGTACCTTTTAGTTTGCAGCAATGTTTTCAGCCTGCTCCAGTCCAGTGCGTTACATGACTGCCCCCTACTGATCATGTCTTTCCTATGTCATTGTATTTTCCGTGTTCCTTTGGAATACACCGGCGTCACGCGAGACCACTTTACTTCCCGCGCGCATTTTAAATGGCCAGATCTGTACCTTCACAGACATAACCGACTATTTTTGTAACTTGTGTGTTTTTAACATAAACTTGTGTGTATTTGACAGTTTAAGCGCAATAAGACATGAAAGATAACTTAGTTTAGTACTCACATGCCGTGTGACAGCTGCTTTCTGTGTGCGTGCTTAGGATGTGTGCTCATAGAAAACCCTATAGCAGAAGTTTAAGCTGATACGGCTTTAAAACGGATTTTAGCACAAGATATGATCATCAAAACCAAACAGATGTTTTTTAGCAGAGTATCTGAGGTACGAGCTGTAAAGGCCCAGCCCTATTCTAGAAAAAGGGGGCGGGGAGCAGCAGCTCATTTATATTTAAAAAGACATGCACGAAACAGCGTGTTTCTGCTTCCACTCAAAATAGGCATTTTCAAAATGAGATATTTTGAGATATTGAAACTTCACAGACACATTCTGGAAACACCTGAGACTCATATTGCATATTGTAAAAAAGGGGCATAATATCCCTATTTTAAGACGAATGGTTTTTTGTACAGCTAAATTAACTGGAAACGAATAACACCGGAGGCCCCACACATTCAAGTTACAAATGGCTGCACCTTAAACAATAAGGTGGATACTGGCAAGTCACAGAAACTACGTAAGTTTTGTCCAAGAAGTCACTAGGCAATTTTTTTGACATTAAAGTGGTCTGAAAAGCAGTCAGAACTTATTGTTTTGCACTGTGCATCTAATTTAAATGTCTTCTGGTCATGTGTTAATTTTATAAAATCTTGTAGTCTCCGCCCACTCATTCTGCACCAATCAGAACACTCAAGTGTTATGTTATTTAATCACAGCTGATTGGCTGATTGGAGCTTTCAAAGCATTCATTGTAGCTCAGAACTAATTTGATTTTTATGGTGTGTGCACCAAAAGAGAATATAATTATTTACACAAGTATTATTGATTACATACAAAGTCAATGCAAAAGACGCTGTTCTGACACATCACTGTACTTTCACTAACTACCTTATGTAACTGTTTTGATAACTTGTATGTAAAATCTTTAAAGTGACTTGTGATCTAGAGTGACGTAAATGTCACAGTCACATGAATTCTGATATAACTAACACTATAGTCACATTGCAAAACATCTGACCTGTATTGAATGTAGTACCACATATAGAAGTGGAACAAAGCGGAATTGAAAAGATCAGATTCCATGTGGTTTGTGCTGTTCAAGCTGTCATGACAAAAACATATGAGTCACATGTGACCCAACCCCCCCCCAAAAAAAAAATAAATAATAATAAATAAATAAATAAATAAATAAATAAATAAATTGGATTTTAGGCCACATTTGCCAGCAGTGTGAAGAGCCTTAGAGGCCAAAACACAGTAGTGTCTGGCTGGAGTTATATTCTTTGTCTTAAGTCTATTCCCTTTTCCTCCCTGTAGTATGATCTCCCACATCTGTGGGTTTTTGTTTTCATTTTTTATTAGATTGAACCTCTGTTTAGATGCTGTTGTTACACTATCAATAAGAATGTTTTCTGTTGAGTGTGGTTTTGTTTTGAAGTTTTCCTCCAGAATATTCCTACCTCAGAGGAAAAAATAACTTGTGGATGTAAGAAATAGTAAGCAACAGTTACATTGTGAGGTATGAAGTTGCAACTATGAGATATATGTTTTTGAGGAAAGTTAGAGCAGCCAAAGCCTAACTATATGCTCACTGATTTTAACTAAACCACTACTGTTAGAGCTGTTTTGTTTTGTGTTTGGAGAGCTGCTTTGCAGAGCACACTCTTGAAGTGTTGCCATTCTTCTACAGTGGTGTGAAAAAGTGTTGGCCCCTTCCTGATTTTTTATTTTTTTGCATGTTTATCACACTTTAATATTTCAGATCATCAAACAAATTTAAATATTACTCAAAGATAACACAAGTAAACACAACATGCAGTTTTTGAATGAAGTTTTTTTTATTATGAAGGGAAAACAAAATCCCTAAACCCACATGGCCCTGTGTGAAAAAGTGTTTGCCCCTAAACTTAATAACTGGTTGGGCCACCCTTAGCAGTAACAACTGCAATCAAGCATTTGCGATAACTTGCAATGAGTCTGTTACAGCGCTGTGCAGGAATTTTGGCCCACTCATCTTGACAGAATTGTTGTAATTCAGCCACATTAGAGGGTTTTTGAGCATGAACCACCTTTTTAAGGTCATGCCACAGCATCTCAATAGGATTCAGGTCAGGACTTTGACTAGGCCTCCAAAGTCTTCATTTTGTTTTTCTTCACCATTCGGAGGTGGATTTGCTGGTGTGTTTTGGATTATTGTCCTGCTGCAGAACCCAAGTTTGCTTCAGCTTGAGGTCACGAACAGATGGCCGGACATTGTCCTTCAGGATTTTTTGGTAGACAGCAGAATTCATGGTTCCATTTATCACAGCAAGTCTTCCAGGTCCAGAAGCAGCAAAACAGCCCCAGACCAATACACTACTACAACCGTATTTTACTGTTGGTATGATGTTCTTTTTCTGAAATGCTGTGTTACTTTTACACCAGATGCATGCACACACCTTCCAAAAAGTTCAACTTTTGTATCGTCAGTCCACAGAGTATTTTCCCAAAAGCCTTGAGGATCATCAAGATGTTTTCTGACAAAACTGAGATGAGCCTTTATGTTCTTTTTGCTCTGCAGTGGTTTTCATCTTGGAACTCTGCCATGCAGGCCATTTTTGCCCAGTCTCTTTCAAATGGTGGAGTCATGGGGTGCAGGATGTGAACTTTAGTATGTGGCTTATTTTCAAGATAAAGTGTTTGGAATTAAGTTTATTATGCACTTGCTTTTATTTTATATTTTTAGAGCAAGACCTGGCAACACTAATGAGTCAAGACACCTTTCTTGCACCACACAAACACTAAAATATTCTGTGTTTAAATACTGTATTATACTAGTTGTTCAGTTTGGTTCTGTACACACTGTGCAGAATTTCTGTAGATGTGGTTGTCACTACCTGAATTTTCGGGAGAATTAGAATGTGGTTGCCACTTTTGTAAATTACTGTGTGTGTACAGAACAGAATTGAGCACAAATGTAAACTGACAAGCGAATTTAGCTGCAGTGTGTACGTGACCAAAGTTAATCTCAAGTTCATCATCCTCTTGCTTTGGTCTCGTCGTGCTTTTCATTTCTCCGTGGCAGAACATTTTCTTTGTGCATTTCATTCTGTTCTGTTGTGTGAGGTGTGTTTATCATGTTAGTGAAACAGAGCACAATCCATTTGAGTGGCAGGTGAGGTGAGCACACACTTCAGCCCCTTAGGAGAGTTCAGCTGGGACATTGTTCAGATGTTGCTTAGATGCTGTTTGAAAGTTGCTCAGTCGATTGCAGGCATTAGCCAAAGAGGCAGATGTCAAGCGTGTCGAGGGGCCTGCAGGGGATCGTGGGGTCCCTGTGTTCTTGTCTAGTTCCTGTGCATAACACTGACCTCATATATCTTTATAAAACACACACAGACAGAGCAGTGGGCACATGTATGCGTACAGACATACACATCAGCCCATATTGGCTCATGCAAGATTGCACACAAACACAGGCGAGCGGGTGCTTGAGTGAATGCACACATATAAAACATTATTTATGCATTGCATAGCAGAGATTACACCAATGTGGGCACACTTTATACTCCTGGTGCTCTCACTTCATGCCTGTTCAAAAGGTATGTGCCATGAATATATTTTTGGAGTAAATCATTATATAAGCCTTTCTGTTAATTATTTTAACAACCTTTTAAGTTATAAGGATAAGACAACAGATTTTGAGAAATGTAGTATTACATCACTTACATCCTCTGCAGTGAATGGGTGCCGTCAGAATGAGTCACAATAATCCACAAATAAATCCACACAATTCTAGTCAATCAATTAACGTCTTGTGAAGTGAAAAGCTGCATCTTTGTAAGAAACAAATCATTAATCGTTTTTTACTTCAAACCAGTTTTCTGTGTGTAATATTGCACTATCCCTTTAAGAAAACCAGGTGAAAATCATACATGACTGTACGTCTGCTATAATTAGACTCTTCTTTATTGCTTTCAGTTTCTTTATGTCAGATGAATGCCATTTTCTTTTCACTTTTATTTGAACACTAATTGCTATTTTACCCAGAAGGATCCATACATTCTTGAGAAAGCACAAACAGAACATTAGCTTTGATTATGTTATTCAACAACAAAAAAAGAGATGCGCTACATCTGAAATTACAAACATTCCTATTCAGATGGGATTAGATTTTGCAGAAAGTCATTATGTAATTTTTTTTACAGAGAAAAACGCAGACGTGTTTGATTGAGAGAGGACTGAAATCACACACACGCACACACGCACACACGCACGCACACACACACACACGCGCACACACAGCATATTTTTAAAATACATTATCATAATCATAAACACACTGGTTTTTATTGTATACATTCATTGAGGTCTAAAGTTTATATACACCTTGAAGAAACTGCAAAATGTTATTTGCATTTATTTTTTATTTAGTACTGACCTGAATTAGATATTTCACATGAAATATGTTTATAGTCCAAAAGAGAAAATAATAGTTGAATCACACTTGATTTTTAATACTGTGTTGTTACCTGTACAACAATGACTGTATGATTTTATAGAAGATTAAAATGCTCAGGTTAAATAAATGTAAGAAAATCAGTTTAAATTTAACTTATTTTGTCTTCTGGGAAACATGTAAGTATATTCTGTAGCTTCTGAAGGGCAGTACTAAATAATAATAAAAAAGATATGTAGTGTTTAGGGAAAATAAGAAAAATGTACACATCTTCAATCTGTTCAAAAGTTTTCACCCCTGGCTCTCAATGCATTGTGTTTCCTTCTGAAGCATCAGTGAGCATTTGAACCATCTTTAATAGTTTAATAGGTGGATCTCAAATCATACAGTCATTGTTGGAAAGGGTTCAAATAGACAAAAATGCTGAAAAACCAAAGAATTTGTGGGACCTGAAGGATTTTTCTGAAGAACAGTGGGCAGTTTAACTGTTCAGGACAAACAAGGGACTCATGAACAACTACAATGTAAGTCTAAAATGTAAGCTACTTAATATAACCTTGTTTATTTATTAGACTTGCAATCATGCTTCTGGTCTGAATAGCAGTCTGGCTCGTGAGATAGAGTTTCCTAAAGTTGCTTTAAGCACACATTCACCAACACAGCTTTTATTGACTGTATCAGTGCTTTCTTGAAAAACCTTCATCCCTGCTTCACCTCTGCAATAATGGCAAACAGATGAGTTCTTTAATGCTAGCCCTCATCAGCCGATGCTCATTTCTGACCATCTGACCTTCGGTCACCTCTGATGGAAGCTGTTATTATGTCCAGAGAGATTACAGTTCTGTACCATTAACACAAACTCCAGTCAATAAATGAATCCCTGCTGCTTATAATTTGATGTGATGATTCATTATTGTTCCCTAAGCTCATCTGAAGTAGATGCACCTTCAGCTATCACTTCTAATGATATTGAGAACAGCACTTCTGCTGTTATTATGGGTCACTCATAAATGCAGCCACGAGCATGCAAGCAAATAAACCAGATGTGGTAAACGTCCTTGCCATTAGTGTGATGGCAATAACACAGAAGATTGCTGCAAAAGAATATAAGCGTTTTCTTGACTGCACATATAGACAAACATTTTAATTTGAGTTTTTTTTTTTTCACCACAAATAACATATGCTCAGAAAACAAAATCATATGGTTCACACAGATTATATTGTAAACCCAGTGATGCTAGTGGTTTTCTTGCCAAATGTCTGACAGGATTTAAAGGGACAGTTAAAAGCTCTTAGCACAAGAATGTTTAAAGTGTCTGTAAAATAGAGATGCTGTAGAAACTATATTGAACATTTTTTTATATGTTTATATCTCCCTATTCTATTTTTATCCGCCACAAATAATACATAAAAGATATTAGTAACCTTTTATCTTACAATTCTGACTTGAATTGACTTGAAATAAATTTAGAATTTTGACTTCTCAATTTTGACAATTCATAGTTTATATCTCACAATTTTGACTTCTTTTCTTTGATTTCGGACTTTTTTTTCTTGCTGTTATTTTTTCCCAGACACAAATAAAAACTGAAAAAGGCAATTGTAACTTTTTATCTCACAATTCTGACTTTTTTCTGCAGCTTTCAGAAAAAAAGTCAGAATTGTAAGATAGAGATGTAGAATTCTGACTTTTTTTTTCTTGCAGTTCAGATTTTTTCTTTTGATTTCTGAGTTTACATCTCTGAATTCTGACTTTGTCACTATTCAGTTATTTTCAGCCACGAATGACAATTTAAAAGGTCAATTGTGATTTTTTTTTTTACCTCACAACTCAGTTCTGAGAAAAGAGGTTAGAATTGTGAATAATAATTTTAGAATTCTGACTTTTGCTTTCTAAGCTTTTAGAATTTAGAATTTATGATTGTAATAGCACCAGCTGTGGTCCAATCTTCCTAAAACTTGCATGCTTGTTTAGAATCACCTGTCACATGTCTTCACCAGGTTTTGTGAAGTTTTGAGTTTTCCTTTAGGCTTTTGGGATATTTGGACAGGCTGCTTTTCTAAACAACCCCGTTATAGCTTCCCAAAGGGTAAATTTCATTTTTTTTTTTTTTGGATAATTATTTACCTGGTGAGTCTAGAGAATTGTACTGCTGTGTTTTATTTCCAGACATTGTGAAAAACCTAGAAGTAGTTTGCAAGTTTTTTTTTTCATCTTCTCAAATGTTTCACAAATGGTTTGATTAACAGCAGTGGATCCAGAGGCAAAGTTGTTTGGAATAAGGAGGTCTATAATATGATATGAATATTGTGTGTATGCATGAAAAATGCAATATATAAACATTTACACCCTTGAAAAATTAGATATTGCCCCCCAGTGGTTGATTTTGTTCAAATTTCTCATAGACCTTTCTGATTGACCTCCTCAGTGGCCAATGGTGGCCATGTTTTTTGAGATTCGTAAATGGGCCACAGCTGTGCATACCGATTTTCATGTCAATAGGACAAACAGTAGTGTAGTTATAGCCATTTTTATGTTTTTTTTTTTCTCTTATAATGCCACCTTTCAAACATTTTGGTGTCCCTTTGCGATGGTGAGTTGAAAGTTTTTGATAATTAATTATATTCACTCTCCAGAGAATCTTCCTACACTGCTTTAGTTCTGATTGGGCAAAAAACCTAGGACTAGTACGCAAAAGTATTTTGAAAAAAAAAAAAAAAATCCAAAATACCCCAAAATTTCACACTTGAATCTGAGGCGTGCGTTTTGTCCAACGCACAATTAAAAAAAGATAATTGTGACTTTTTATCTCAGAATTCTGACTTTTTTCCCCTCACAATTGCGAGTTTATATCTCACAATCCTTTTGATTTTTCTTTTGATTTCTACATTTATATTTTTTCTTACAGTTTTGGGAAAAAAGTTAGAATTGTGAGATATAATTTTAGAATTCTGACCTTTTTTCTTTCCCTCGTTTGAGTTCTAAGTTTACATCTCTGAATTCTGACTTTATATCTCACAATTCAGTTTTCTTTTCCAGAGACAAAATTAAAAAAGTAATTGTGACTTTTTATCTCACAATTCTGACTTTTTTCCCCTCACAATTGCGAGTTTATATCTCACAATCCTTTTGATTTTTCTTTTGATTTCTACATTTATATTCAGTTTTATTGTTGTTGTTGGATTTGTTAACATTTTCATTTGATAATCCTTAATTAGTTTTACATACCTCATTATTTTATATGAATACAACTTAGCTGGGCATTCATGTGAAAAATACTTTCAACACCACTTGAAGACCTCAATAAACCGAAGGCCATTTAAAACAGGACAAGACCTTCAATATGTTCTCAGTGTCCTGTTTTAATAGAAAAGACATTAACACACACACAAATTCTTGGTTAAAAGTAATAACATTGCATGACTGTCCATTATGTATGTAAGTCACGGTAAAGAACATCCTTTGTTTCCCATTAGCAGTCTCCATAAAGTTTTCAGTCTCTAATGCGTCATTCATTTATAAAGTTCACCGCAGCTCTTCAGGGAATCAGGAAACTTTAAATCAAACGACTCCTCTGAAGTCATTTGGAATCAGAGGAGTTCGATGATGGTAGTTGTACAACCTACAATGACTAACGACTTAAATCGCTCAATAAATCTACCTGTGACGTTAATGTCTTCTCTCCTCATGACTTCTCGCAGAAAGTACTTCATCATTGCGGCGTAACAGTCTCCCATATGCATTCTGAGCCGTTATAATTGTGAAATTAGCTTTTTGATTATGCCGTAGGTGCACCTGAGGCATGTCGTGGAACCGCAGAGCTGAGGGTTCTGTCGGGAATATATTACTCCCACAGTGCTCTCAGCTATGGAAGTTTGAAGGTGGAAATTTTATTTCGGATTGCATTGTAATGACAAGCAGAGAAGTCTTAGGTGAAGGGAGGTTTAGGAGAACTTTTTTTAAATGATGCACTCAAAATTAACTTTGCAGGAAGTCTTCTAATACTAAAAGTCACTGGCTTGGTTTTAGGCCCTAGATTTTTCATCGTCTGCATTTATTTGATTCAAAAATGCATAAAAATAATATTATATATCATTATATAAAATATTATAATAAATATTATTACAATTTTTAATAACTTTTGTATTTGAATATATTTTAAAATGCAATTAATTTTTGTATTGCAAAGTTGAATTTTCAGCATTATTACTCCAGTCTTCAGTGTCACGTGATCCTTCAGAATCATTCTAATCATTCTAATATGCTGATTTGCTGCTTAATAAACATTTCTTCTTATTGATAATATTGAAAACAATTGTGCAGCTTAATATTTTTGTCAAAAGACTTTTCTATTTCAGCATTCTTTGATTGGAGATTTAAAAAATAGAATAATAAATGTAAATGTTTTTACTGTTACTTTTGATCAATTTAATGTGACTTTTAACAACAATAATAAAATGTAATGATAATAAAACTGAATTTATATATATATATATATATGAATATATATATATATATACTGTAAAAAATTTGCTGTAGTTCTGCAGCTGGTTGCCAGTAACTTACTGTAGATTTTTAATTTATGTTATTTACTGGCAACAGTTTGTTCAAAGTTAAATGAACATTAAACATTAACAAGTCTTTGTCTTTACAGAATAAAACTATAAAATAACAACCTACTGCAAAGCATTCTGGGAACCAGAAACCTTCATCAACCTTTTTCTGTTTTTTTCCTTCAGATTTTGGTTCCCAGAATGCTTTGCATGAGGCTGTTATTTTAGTTTTATTCTGTAAAGATAAAGACTTGTTAATGTTCAATTAACTTTGAACAAACTGTTGCCAGTAAATAGCATAAATTTAAATCTACAGTAAGTTACTGGCAACCAGCTGCCAGTAATACTGTAATTTCTACAGATTTTGTTTACAGTGTATATATATATATATATATATATATATATAAAACAGCATAAATGAGTACACCCCCTCTTAATATATATAAAAGATGTACTTTCTTAATGATCACTAATATAATTCATGGAAAGATGGCAATATTTAAATGTATTAAACATATACTTAATAAAAACAACAAAATATATGCCAATATTTCCTGTAATATAAGTAAATTAGCCAATTTTGTTTAAATAATGGATTGCAGAAATGAGTACACCCTATATGTAATTCAGCAAATGTATAATATTCTAGTACTTAATATGTCCTCCAGAACATTAAGCATACTGCTCTGACCCTTCTTGGCACTGAGTGTACAAGTTCATGGCAAATTTTCACATCTGTCCTGTTTAACTCCTGGAGGACGACCTCCTTAAATGCCCTGGTCTTTAATGGGGAGTTTTGCTTAGCTCGTCTCTACAGAATCCCCCACAGCTGCTCAAGAGTGTTAATACTGAGTGAAATACATGTCCACTGAAGGATTTTCACCTTGGGAGAATAAATATCCTCATTGTCATGCTGAAAAAATGCCCAATAATGCAGGGAATGAGAGGAGGGTAGCATCTGCAGTTTCAGTTTTTTGTATTACATCACACAGTAGTGTGTGAATTCATGACAGCACTGATAAAGCACAGCTCCCTCACACCTTCAGCACTCATACATCCCTGTAGAAGAGCTTTACTACCACTGAACGTCACTGTAGGTACCAGGCACTTCTCGCTGTACTCCTCCTGTAGCAACACCAGAACATTTTTGATGCTTTTGGATCCGAAATGATTGACTTGGTCCCTTGACACCAGAGTATGGATTCCCAGACGTCTATATTTTGTAAATATGGGCCTTGGAAGAGGTTAAATGAGTTTACTGTGCTTTGGCTACAGTAGGTAATTCTAGTGGTGACAATAACTGCTGCTTCGTACTCTGTGAGATAAAGTGCCACTCTTTTCATAGCTTTTGCCGGCTCGGATACTCTTACATGGTATTTCTCCGCCTCATTTTGTAGCAAAAATTCACTCATCATTAAATGAAAACTTAAAGTGAAGACCTGGTTATTTCAGGAGCCGTGTCACAAGTCCATTGTTTTTGAATGCCAGTGCTACTTCTGCTATATTTTCACACTTAAAACAATAATTTGGTATTCCTCTTGTACCACTGTCCTCTTTTCTGCTTAGAAATAAGTCACCTGGCAGTTCTCTCCCAAGTGGTTTCATTGTTGACAGCATTAATTCTGTGTATGATTCAGTAGGCTATAAAACGGCTTTAACTGTCAGGAAATTACTTGTCTTTAAAGGTTTTGGTTCAGTATACTTACCGGTTGATCAAAAATAGCTTTAAACCTACATTTTTGTTTTCTTTTTTAGTTTTATATAGTAACTTTCAGGAGGGTGTACTCATTTTTGCAACACAACATTTTATTCCTTTGACAGGAAAATCTTAATTTGCCAAATAATTTTGACATTCTTCTTTGGTAATTGATCAAGCAGGCCTGTTGGAACATTATATCTCCAAAGAATCCTAATATGTCTTTCTAGTGAAGAGTAATTGCTCAATTTGTTAAGTTTTAGAGGGGGTGTACTCATTTATGCTGTGCACTGTATATATGAGCAATATCACACGAGTAGACTTGAGATATGGCTGTATATCGGCACGGTTGTGATTCACCGTAGGCATGAGGCGCCGCTCGCAATTTTGGGCCCTATGACAAAATATGAGGTTGGGCCCCCCCACCACACAAAAGCAGATTTCTGGGGGCCCCTAAAAGGCGTGGGCCCTTAGAATTGTCCTAACTTACTCCCCCTTAGCGGCGCCCCTGGTCGTAGGTAATCAGAGTGCTGATATACAGCCATATCTCAAGTCTACGAGTGTGATATTGCGTTTATACAACAGTTCAACGGCACGAGTGTGTAAATACATAAACAAAATAACAACGGAGTGTCTTTAAAAGCCCTCTTTTGTGCAAACTATTCCTTCCGCCACGAATTCAAATCAAAGTTTGACGGTTGGTCGGCTGAGCATAAGCTTCGTTACTAATTCCAAAACGTCAATTTAGAACTAGTAACGAAGGAATGTTGAGTTGCTTCATTGAAAGCCTATTGTGTTACTGTATTAAAACCTCACTGTATCATGTCTGAGTATTATGAGAGAGAGATAGACTGGGCGAGTGATTAATGTACCTGCATCTGATAGAGCATTCATTATTCAAATCCACAATGATATGACATTAGTTTTGAATGTTTACTGAAGAAAGCGTTAATATCCGTTCATCTATTAAGGGTGATTTTGCTGCTCAGTGCATTTATTCGCTGTAGCAAGCTGTTGTTGAAGCTAAAAATAACTTCCTTTTAACTTTAAAAGTCCCAAAGTCACCATTAACTGCTCACTCATAAAACGGTCTCTTGTCGCCATCTAAAGGCGGAACAATGTAACGTTAACTAAAATCACCACAAATACACGCATGTTTCTCAATACTAAATACTATTATTAAATACATTTTTTTAAAATATATTTTATATACATTTTTATTTATTGAGTAATAATATTTAATAAACAACAACAACAACAAAAACAGACATCAAAAAGTTGCTAGGTAATTCAGTCAAGAGTAAAGGCAGCATTCAGCATTGAATTTACATAAACATGCTACATGAACTATCTTCTCTGGAACAAATAATAAATTATTGAGATCAAATACTGTCCACTAGATTTACCCACAATGAATTACATGTCATGTCGTGTAACCACTACAGAGACATCAGAGCCAGCGGTAAATTCCTGAAGATCTGGCCGTGGTGAGAGCGCTCTCGAGCGGATTGATGAGTGCAGAACGCCCCCTGACGTTATGGGTCTCGCACGTCCGAAAACGACGAAGCAAATTTTCAAATTATCTTTATTAACAAACTGCATATTTGAACTATAAACAAGTACATTCTCGCCTGAAAACCTCTTAAAACTACATTCCGTGACACAAAAAGAGTAATATTTATAAAATGATATGGGATTTGGACGTCCGCCATGAAACTCGAAAAAAAAAAGGTCCCGGCTAGAACACGCGGAGTGATACAAAATAGAATATCTCACGGTTCTCAACCAATCAGATTTGAGAACCAGAATGTATATATAATTCAGTTTTATTATCATTACATTTTTAAATTTCTTTTATTATGTTAAATAATATTTGTATAATATATGCAATTTAAAAGATATTAAATACAAAAATAAATCTTATTATTATTAATTTAATTATTAATATAATATTTATATAACACAATATGTAATCTTTGAATTTTTTAAATGTAATTTGTTGTACAGTTATAAATGTTTTACTGTCACTTTTGATCTATTTAATGTGTCTTTTTTAAATTAAAAAAGACTGACCCCAAACTTTTAAATAGTAGTATGTTATTTCATTTTTCAAATATTTAAAAAATAATTTAAGAATAATTTGTATTATATATATATATATATATACACACACATACATACATATACATATATATATATATATATGTATGTATGTATGTGTGGTAAAAAAAAATTCAATTTTACAGTAGTATACAGTTTTTAAAATTAAAAAAGAGCATAAAATTTACAGCGAATAACCGTAAATTGTTTCATTTTGTTTATTTAATGTTTGTTGAAATAACCTTTTCTTCTTAGTTTTTTATTACTATTAATTTTTTTTATTATTATTAAATTGTATTATTTATTTATTTTATTATTTATATCATATAATATTTTAGATAATGTATGTAATTTAAAAATATTAAATAAAAAGTACATTTTACTACTATTTATTTTCTAAATAGAAATCTTTTGTGACATTATAGGGGTTTTTACTGTCATTGTTGACCAATTTAATGTTATTTGCAGAATTAAAAAAAAAAATACTAAAACTAATACTTGCATTCTTATATATACACACACACCAAGGCTATCCATGACCATCATGGCCATATTTATGGTCATCTATTTTGCAGAATGGATACCTGAAGCTTCTGCAAGGTGGTTTCAAAAGGCAAAAAAAGAAGTTGCTCAGTTTCCTGTCAGGGACAGATGTGTGCAGAGCACCCGGTCTGTGCCGTCAACGAAAATCACAGACACACTCACAGACACACTTTTCTCATAACAGTCAGACCACGGCCTCAGGTGAAAAGTCCTCGTAAGTATATCTGGTGAGACATCAAGACATTATTTTAGGGCTTGAGGTATGTCACGGGTTGCGGTGTGACTGAGAAGCCGGCGGGTTTCCAGTAAAAAGATTAGTAGTGAGTATTTATGACAGTACTACTGAGACAAGTACAGCACCTACACACACAAACGTATGACACACACCATCATATATGCAAGAGGCTGCGGTACTGTCGAGCAGAACATGACACACCGCAGACTTATGGCACATCGGTGCAGTGGGTGAGATGGATTTTGAATCATTTATCTGCCAAACGAGAAGACGGAGACTGGGAGGAGGGAGGAGGCAGAGAAAAGATAGATGTCAGATGTGTGTGTGTGTGTGTGTAAAAAGAAAAGTAAATATTGAGTGGAGCAGCGGTTTCGGTGACACTGAGGTAAATTTCTGTCAGCAATGGAGGGAAAGGAGCTATGGAGGATGTCAGGTCTGGTACCTCATCTTTGCATGACGTGATTGGGGTCCATCAGATAAAATCTGCGTGCTGACAGATTCTTTTCAGTGGGTGAACACTGACTACACATACTTCTATACCTGGGTCATACTGAAGAAACAGGATTATTGCATTAGACTGGGGGTCTCAGAAAGTCAGGAGCCACCAAAACCATCCGTCCAGAGGATTCGGAGGACATGATTTGTATCACCATGATATACAAATTATATATGTAAAGGGTTAACCCAAAAATGAAAATTAGCCCATTATTTACTCACCCTCTAGGCATCCAGGTGTACAGTCATGGCCAAAAGTTTTGAGAATGACACAAATATTAGTTTTCACAAAGTTTGCTGCTAAACTGCTTTTAGATCTTTGTTTCAGTTGTTTCTGTGATGTACTGAAATATAATTACAAGCACTTCATACGTTTCAAAGGCTTTTATCGACAATTACATGACATTTATGCAAACAGTCAGTATTTGCAGTGTTGGCCCTTCTTTTTCAGGACCTCTGCAATTCGACTGGGCATGCTCTCAATCAACTTTTGGCCACGACTGTATATGACTTGCTTCTTTCAGACAAATCCAATAGGAGTTGTACTAAAAAAAGGCCTGTTTCTTTTCAGCTTTATCATGGTAATAGGTGGGTGTTTCTCTTCAACAGGTCAAAACAAGTCCAATAAAGCACATCCATCCATAATAAAAAGTGCCTCACATGGCCCCTGGGGGTGAATAAAAGTCTCCTGTAGTGTTTTTATGAGAAAAATATCCATTTTTAAAACTTAATAATATCTTTAATCTAGCTTGCGCTCACTGTTGTACATGGAAGCTGTTCCAGTCATTGACGTCGGATGTCGGCGTTGCGCATGCGTCTGCGAGTCTTGTGAAAACCAATTTGTTTACAGGAGCAAAGGAATCTAAGTTTCTTTACTGTAGCATGGGAAAACCAGTCTCCTCTTGGCTTATATCAAAATCATTTTCCTTACAAATTTTTGTTTTGTACTTCTAGTTTGTGACCGTTGTTTTGTTTTGATCTCTCCACTTGCTTGTCCATGTTTGTCACTTCTGATCATCTATGTCAAATTTATGTTTATAAGCTTTTTTTTTTAAATTTCTAATTAAAACATTATAATAAGAAGTAGTTATAAGTTACCAATCATATGAAAGACACTGCAGGTGAATAGGGTAAAAAAATTAACTGATAGTTATCAACTTACTTACCAAGTTAATTGATTACATTGATAACTGCAAAAAAAAAAAAAAAAAAAAATCTAAAATCTTATGTTTAAATATGCAAATGAGACAATATTTTTGGTTTGGTGTGTGTAAGTGTTACTGAATTGAAGATTTATGGCTCAGTGTAGGAGAAAAAAATCATATTGAGAAACGGCCTTTAAAAATATGTATTGTAATTGAAATCTATTGACACAAATAGATAAAGTGCCATAAAAGATACACTAAACAGTGTCTTTTGGTTGTTTTCTTTTCACTAGTCTGAGTCTGAAAAAACACTTTATGAAACACCAAAAAGCCCAAAATCTCAAACTTCACAGGTGCATAAAAAAACTGTGATTTTGCCTACAGTGTCTCCCTTTAATAAAAAATACATTTGTGGCACTGAAGAACACAAAAGTGGCTTGTAGGTAAATTTCCAGATGTTTAATGAGGCTCAGAGGTGGCATTCGTGCAAATAAATTCATAAATTAATGCTGAGATTAATGTTTTAAATATACAATTTTAAGTATAGAAATATTGATTTAGATACCTGAAATTATATGTTAAGAATGAAACTAAATCTGCCAGCAGGTGGCAGCAAGTTACTGATTTTATCACTGAACAATTCATTCAAATGATTAGTTTGAATGGCTGATTCATTCAGATTGTGGCCCTGTCCCAAATTGCACCCTATACCCTTGTGGATTTCCCCTAAGTCCACTTGCTGCTTTGACTGTCAG
Organism: Garra rufa; assembly: GCF_049309525.1. Lineage (NCBI taxonomy): Eukaryota > Metazoa > Chordata > Actinopteri > Cypriniformes > Cyprinidae > Garra > Garra rufa. The sequence goes on from NC_133376.1 coordinate 14,896,690, forward strand.
GTAGAAGTCTTTTGCGAAGCTCGCACCAGTGAGGGCTTGGCAGAAGTGTGGATCGAGGGCGCATAATGTCGCAAAGGGGGCACTCACAAGCACCCTTCTGAACTCTAAAATGATGAATGGGACACCCTATGGTCTTGTGGACTTAACGGTCAGATGTCTCTGTAGTGGTTAAACAAGAGGTATAATTCGTTTTGGGTAAATCTATCACCTAATTTTTGGTCTCGTGAATCTATTATTTATTCCAGGTCATATCATTTTGACTGAGGACAAAGTTATGCTTCATAAATTATTTATCAATCGTAATTCAACGCTGACTTTTTAGCATGCATTTGACCGAATTGTCTGCTTTTGTCTTTATTTCCGATTACATAAGTCTCTTATACTTTTGTACTTATACTTTTATAATGGCTAATATTGTTCATTAAAGCTGACATTTAACAAAAAAGGCAGAGTTTTGCTTGTCATGTTTCATTTTATTATACAGAGTAAAGATGTAGCTTAAATCACATGTTTAAATGAAAACGAAAAGAGGCAGAGGTGGTTGATATCATATTTCGTCTTATTATAAATACCAATAATGAAGATAACTGGAGTAGAAAAGGCGAGCTGACTGACATTATCAACATAGACTGTAAAAAATATGGACGTAGTGTCCGTGATGTCATCTGAAGAGCGATTTTGAAGCCTATAGTGGGCGGGATTCGCCATCACCATCTTGGAATCGCGCCATCGCGCGTCACTCCCGCATTATCTAAAAATGGGCAAAGAGGCGAGACGTGGGTGGAGCTGGGTGCTGAAACCACGCCTACTTACCACGCCAGTGGTGACAGCAGCGGCAAACCCCTGTCACTCAAGTGGCCACGCCCTTAATTATGCATAACTTTAAGTCTTAATATAACTTAAACGAATGAGTTATAATAAAATTCACCCCCCCCCCCCCTCACAGTTGACATGAAGGGCGAACTTAGCTATATAGTCTAAAACCACTTTTTGGACCAGGCTGTAAACATGTTTTTTTTCTACTGTAAAGTTGGGCATTTTAACATGGGGAGTCAATGGGACTGACTCCCTTTTGCAGCCAGTCTCTAGCGGCCAGTCGAGTTGAGTTCGTACTCCCGAGTCAAACTTCCAAGTCCGAACTACGAAGGACGCAGGTCCGAACTTTGCGTACTTGGTATTGAGAAACGGCTAGTGCAGGGGGACCGGAACCTTTAATGCGATTGTTATTTGTTCCCGGGTGCGCATACTGATGAAACCTCTGGTTTCAGGTTAGATGTAATCTGGAGAAAGAAAGGTGTGGTCCTGTGTTCCTTGCGTCTCAGTCTTTCATTTATTTTACAGATCACAATTCTTTTTGTTATTGTGACCACCGCGCCTAGGGTCCGTAACATAAACACACATTTAAGTTTTTATTTCATAGCACTTTATCAATTTGCATCTGTAGATTTCAATTACGATACAGATGTTTACAGGTGGCCTTCTCAAAATAGAGAAAAGTTGTTTTTTTTCTCTGGCTGTTGACAGTATTTTTTTTTTGATGTATAAAGTGATAAAATGATAAAATGAGATATCTAAAATGTAAAAAACAAAACAAAAAAACACATCAGTAAAAACCTTTACCCTTTAAACTGCCAACAAAATGAAACAAAAACTTTTAAGCTGGCTTTATCCAGAGTTCAGATTTTTGTTCTGGAGATTTTTTATTAGATAGTGCCTCATTTGGATATGTACGCATACCATGCATACACTTGTAAAACCAAATTTGATGTCTTAATATACTGTATTTAAATTCAAAAGTTTTTAAGAAGTCTCTTATGCTCAAAGTTTCATTTATTTGATTAATAATACAGAAAAAAGTAATATAGTGAAATATGATTGCAATTTAAAAATACAAAGGATTTAAAAGGATCACGTGACACTGAAAACTTGAGTAATGGTGCTGAAAATTCAGCTTTACATCACAGGAGTAAATTGTATTTAAGTATATTCAATTAGAAAGACAATATTTTAAATCGCAATAATATTACACAATATTACTGTTTTTTTTTCTGTATTTTTAATCAAATAAATTAAGACTTGATGCACAGAAAAGTCTTCTTTAAAAAACATACAAAAATCTTGCTGATCCCAAACTTTAAATGCTATCATATATGTTTTATCAGTACTAATTTACTTGTTTCAGTTTTCATGTTTTACAATTTAAGTGTAAGTCAAATAGAGTAAATGTTATTTTTACCACTTTATTCATCAAAAAATAAATAAATAAATAAAAATAAATAAATAAATAAAAATAAGCAGCACATCTGTTTCCAACACTGATGATAAGAAAGTCAAAATTGTAAATCGCAATAATATTTCACAATATTACATTTTTCCTGTATTTTTAATCAAATAACTGAAGCCTTTTCATGTTCATGTTTTATAAGTCAAATAGAGTAAATATTTAATTATTTAAATAGAATTAAAACCTAATATTGCCTAAATTAAGCTATTACTGAAAATATTATGCTATCACAACCTGTGTACAGATATTATTATTTTAAAGTTTAAGAAAATAAAACTTTTCTGTTATCAGTATGAAAGCATTTAATATTATTACATTACGGATCAAAGTTTTTACAAAAAATATAAATGTTCTGTTATAAATATCAAACTGAGAAAATGTTATATTATTATTCTGACCAATGTTTTTACAAAAAAATAATCATTTTCTTTTATGAACATCAAAGTGAGAAAATATTACTAGGCTACAGAAAAATATTTACTTTTTTATGAATATCAAAGTGGGAAAATATTAATCAGTTATCTGCAGTAACTTTAACTTTTTTCCCCCCAAAGCTTTAGCAAAAATGCCACCATTTCCTAATAACGACCCACTTTACACTTTACCCCGAACGCTGCACTCAGCTGCCCAAGTGTTTCTAATGGACAAGTGAAGTGATTTATGTTGCACAATTCTCTTTTTTTTTTTTTTTTCTATAATATCTCCATTACCAAACCGCATTAGAAACCACACACACACACATTGTGTTCTGGCCTTGTTGAAGGATTAGTTTCCTCTCTAAGCGCTGATTGATTTGTCGAAGCACAAGCAAAACTCTTTTTCTGCTATTACGGTAACAGAAACAATTTAACAACCCAACAATCTTAGAAGCAATTCCAGCATCAATCAGTTGGGGCGTGTTTTTTGAAGAGCGGGTTTCAATCATACCCGAGCACACAGTCTGGTTTTCTCCACGGTGCTGCCTTGTTCGTGTTTTACATTACTTGCAAATTAACCTTTCGCTGCACCAGCCAACTGGCGGGCAACCTTGTGTTATTTACAGTACTTACCAAAGCCAGCTCTACTCAGGTTTTGCTCTGTGGTGAAAGTAATCTTAGACTCTGCATGCAGTGTTTTCTAGAGAATAATCAAGAAAGACATTCATGCAGCAGAGTTTACAGGCCTTTCTTCCTGCTGTGAATGCCCACTTTGAATGGAGTGAAAGGTAAGTGATGTGCGAAGGGTGTCCCTGTCTGGTGTAGCTTTCTGGACAGAGCAGGGCAGAATGCTATTGATTTAAATTTGGCAACACATTCAGATCCATCAACCCCTGACAAGTTAAATCCGATTTTCACCCTCTCCATGTCTGTCACTATTGCTTTCCGTTAAGTTAGACTTAAAACAGTGAGAGTTTGTCCACTCACTGGAAAGGTTGTAGTTTCAGCAATAGGCTAAAATAATTACTACACTTTTGCATGTGTGACTGATCATTAAAAAATGCTTATAGATTTTTTTAATAGTAGTGTTTATTTTTGATTTTGCAACAGGTTGCTGAAAGTCAGGTATGGATGACCTCAAAGCAAACTGAAATGGTTAAAAAAACACAAAATACCAATACAAAATCTTTTTTCCCTCTCTCATTTGCAATCAAACAATTCAATGTACTGTGCAGACTCAGCCGTGCAGCTCATTCTCCAGTCCACCCACAGTATTTTACTAAACTAAATTGCAAAAACGACTCGTCATTGTTCCCTAATGCACTGAACTCTGGAATAAAGCATCAAGCTACATGGCACTGTGTAGGTGGTACGGCACAAAAAACCCAAACACAGACTGATCCTGTGTGCATCTACATACATCAAGTTGCGTAACACATCGAAGGCATATCATTCAGAGAATAATCGCCATGCAAATTCTTTTCATCATGCGTTTCATGTAGAGGACAACTGGTCAGTGGCAGTTGTGTTGAATTACATCAAGACCTTCATGTGAAGGTCTTTACAATGCATTGTCTAAAATGAGAGTTGGGCGTATGATGTATCTGTGCATGTTAATGTTGTTTAAATGTTTATTAAAATGATTTGCGACCTGGTCTCATGACGAAAACGTACCTCTGGGAAATTTTTTTGCAAAATGAAATATATATCACATATACATATCACAGCAGTTTCCACCAGAAATAAACACTAGAGGCAGTAGAAACAGTGGGCACTTGTAATAGTTTTTTTACACAGTTATGACTACAGCTCCATGTTTTATTTTCTGGACATAAAAAGATTTCTTGATGAGACAAGACTTAGATTTAGGATGTGGAATCCTTGTGTATGAATCCTTTAAAAACAACAACACTCACCATAAAAGATAAAAGCTGAAAGATGAGAAACTGAAGAATTTCTTGGACCTCAGAAAACACAGTGGACCAACACCAGCAGATGACATGGCACCCCAAACCATCACTGACTGTGAAAACTTTACACTGGACCTCAAGCAACATGGATTCTGTGCCTCTCCTCTCTCCCTCCAGACTCTGGGACCCTGATTTCCAAAGGAAATGCAAAATTTACTTTCATCAGAGAACATAACTTTGGACCACTCAGCAGCAGTCCAGTCCTTTTTGTCTTAAGCCCAGGCAAGACGCTTCTAACGTTGTCTGTTGTTCAAGAGTGGCTTGACACAAGGAATAGGACAGCTGAAACCCATGTCTTGCATTCGTCTGTGCGTAGTGGTTCCTGAAGCACTGTCTCCAGCTGCAGTCCACTCTTTGTGAATCTCCCCCACATTTTGGAATGGGTTTTGTTTCACAATTCTCTCCATGGTTCGGTTATCCCTGTTGCTTGTACACTTTTTTTCTACCACATTTTTTTTCCTTCCCTTCGCCTCTCTATTAATGTGCTTGGACACAGAATTCTGTGAACAGCCAGCCTCTTTTGCAATGACCTTTTGTATCTTGCCCTCCTTGTGCAAGGTGTCAGTGGTCGTCTTTTGGACAACTGTCAAATCAGCAGTCTTCTCCATGATTGTGTAGCCTACAGAACTAGACTGAGAGACCATTTAAAGGCCTTTGCAGTTGTTTTGAGTTAATTAGCTGATTAGAGTGTAGCACCAGGTGTCTTCAATACTAAACCTTTTCAGAATATTCTAATTTTCTGAAATACTGAATTGTTTTTTATTAGTTGTCAGTTATAATCATTAAAATTAAAAGAAAAAAACACTTGAAATATATTAGTCTGTGTGGAATTTCTTGAATGGAATTAGTGAAATAAATCAACTTTTTGAAGATATTCTAATTATATGACCAGCACCTGTAGATTCATAGTGCCACTCAACTTATTCTAGTCAGAACTGAGGTGATGCGAATGAAATCAGTGTCACATAAAAAGTACCAAATGCACGTTGATCTGTTCCATATAAGAGCCTTATTCCTCTGCTACTGTAGAATCGTGGAGAGCCCTTTGAAGCTGGATTAAAACGGCAATTTGGATCTTCATACTGTTGATCCCCATTGAAGTCCACTGTATGGAGAAAAATCCTAAAAGGTTTTCCTCAAAAACTTTTATTTCTTTTCGCTTGAAGGAAGTCATGAACATCTTGGATGACATGGAGGTGAGTAAATTATCAGGATTTTTTAATTCTTGAAGTGAACTAATCCTTTAATGAGATGTATAAATAATGTTTTGTGCTAATGCTTTGGGAACACTGAATGAATTGCCTATTAATGTTACTGGTAGAACGTTTGTTCATTTAAGAGATGTTCTGAGAATGTTCTCTGTTAGCTGGGATGATTGAGTATTCCATTAGTTACATGTGCACCGGTTTCCAAAATCAGAAATATTTAGAGCACAAATATCACATTATAACTCAATATTCAGCATCTATGAAAGACAAAGTTTAACAACACAGGAGCTGCATCTGTCTCCATGCATTCCTCCAACAATACAGATAAAACCGTAATGCATGAGTCAGGCTTTCAAACAGCTGTTGGCTTGAAAGGAGATCAAACACACACTGTGAGAAGACGCGACCGTAGTGTGTGTGTTCTCGCTTCACAGATGCCTCCTTCACTCTTCATGGCTGAGCAAATAATTAACGAGAAACAGGAGTTTTGCTTTTCGAGACGCGCACAAACACATTTAACTCCTCCCCTTTTAACTCGACCTAGATTTGAAGAGCTCATCTGGACAATTTGCATGCAAATGATGCATCATTTTTCTTCTGATATTTATTACTTATCTTCGCATTTGCAAGTCTGTATTAAAAATCTCAGCGTGGAGCGAAAAATTACGTGAGCTGAAGCAAGATTATTCTCAGAGGCTGTGAAACTATGGGGCATTTTGACATTGTTATTATTATTATTATAATGTGAGTGTGTAGACTTTTTCTCGTTAGATATTGATGAGGTTTTGCATAATTCCTAATTAGAAGAGTTACGAAGCTAGGATGCTGGATGACTGTGTAACTTTATAATAGACTTTAGTCGGATAGCGCCATATCTTTTGGTGAAAACGAGACAATTATGGACTGAAAGTGTGGTCAGTGGATTGTTCTCTTGTTTAACAGATAGATGTTCAACTGAATAAACATTTTAAACAAGAATTACATAAAAACATTTTGAAAGTTATGATTATTACATAGTCTAAAACCTTTGCATACAGTGTAAATAAGATTTGGCAAGGTTTGCTAAATGCGCGACCATATTGGAGATACTCGGATATAAACAACAGGCACCATGGATTGCATGGTTAATGTACTGAATACATTGTTATGCTAATTTATACTGTCTAAACCACGGAGAAACCATGTGGAAGCTGTTAAATCATATAGAGAATGACTTAGTAAGTAGGAAAGGGTGCAATATTTTGATGAACTAAACTTAAAAGGTGGTTCAGTTTGGCCAACCACAAACACCTTTTGTTCCTTGTTTTTTGCACTCTTCTTGTTATAACTTAAGTTAACAGTGCTCCAAATGTTTTTCCCAGTTCGACCGATTAGTACAGCCCAAAACATGACAATAACTGACTACTTTCAGCAGCAATAAATAACAAAATTTGCGAGTTTCGTTCGTTTCAGTGGTGCCAATATGGTCGATTCATGACGTGTTGTGACACTCAATAATCCTTCACAGACTTTTTCATCCACGTTAAACACAATATGGCATCTGACTACCTCTGAGCATTTTTTTTAAACACACAAGAACCTCACTGATAAATCCTCATTTAATTGCAATGGTAATTTGTCCTTGTTAGCAGATAGTGCATTAATCCTACTTTCTCTGTGGCCTTAAAATGTAACTAGATATGACAGCACTTACCACTGACCTTTGCATCTCAAAACCTTGTTAAAGATGTTGCTTTTATATGAATTAATCAGATCTCAAAGGTGCTAAAAATAGACCAGCATTCGCCTTGGCAATAGCGGTTATGCGCAACATTCTTTCAGGTTCTACAAAACAGCCTTAACTACTTCCGGCCGTCCGCTACTGGTACAGCGAAGTTATGGCCACCTTCTATAGCTGGTGTTTATGGGAGCTACCACAAATAACAATTTCGGATGTACACCGTATAGCCTAACGGACCTCCAGAGCCCCGAGTACTCTGTTAGATAAGGGATTTAACTCGGACCACAAAAAAAAAAAAAAAAAAGAAAGAAAATATTGTACCTGACCCGCATTTTATATGCGGCTATGCAGTGGAGATGCGTCCACTGTCAAACATAATTCGGCATTAATTATGTAATTTTGTCAAAAGAAATGTTCTTGATTACAAGAAAAATACAGATTGTTCTTGTTGTGATTTATTTTGTCTTTCCTTTATACAGATTTAAATAGTTTCGTTTTCAAAGTACTCTAAATTATGTCAGTGATTCTCTGATGTTAAATATGATCAAGAATTATTTTATTTCGTTCTACAGTGTAATAAAGGTTAAGAAAAAGATTAGCCTATAGCCCTAAAAAAGGAATTTGCACTTCAAAACGAAGTTTTCATATATAAATTCAGGAATCACGAATATGACAAAATAATATTATTTTATATATATAGTAATTGTATAGCTATAATAGTTGTATCAAATGAAGGAATGAAGCAAATGAGGAAATTATAGTTCCTTGAATTTATTAAATAATGTTTAATTTAGTTCGTTCGCTCTCTGGAAATGTAAAGAAAAAATACCATTTTTACTTGGAATTCGTTTTTAATCCCTGGTTTTAAACAAGCATATACATTAGATAATTTATATATTATTGCTTGAATAAACGTTTAAAAATAGTGCTAGAAATTTTATAATTAAGGAAATTAAACAGACCTAGGCATTTGAAAAGACATAGGCACAGTGAAATGTGTCTAATAATTCCAAAAAGAAAGAGAAGCATTGGACATAATCAAAATAGTCGAGACATTTATTAGGAATACCATTTTCTTAACAATTAAGATGCTGCATGTGTTTATCCAGTCTAATCGAAGTGTGCGTCATTAACCCGACTTTCCCAACAAAAATCCCACCCCCTCTCAGAAAATACATAAAACTGACATTACTGTGCTATATGCGTTTAAAAGTAGCCTATTAAAATGGTACAATGGCATTGCTTAGTTCAACGTGTTGGGAAATCGGGCATTTTGTCCCGCCTCAGCATTTATTCAACAGTTAATAACGCTCAACATTCAAAAGGTAAATATTATTCAGCCAATAAAGTGTAGGTCTATGTATTTCATAGAAAATTGTGTCTAGTACTATATAAATTACAAAGGTTTAATTAGCATCTTAATTTCAACCGTCGTCGACCCCCTTCAATTATATCTTCTGACATAAAATGCCAACTGCAGACAGTGGTGTGTCTCCCTATAACGAAATTATCACGTCTAATATTTCGGACCCAAATCGTCCTGACTGATTCATCCTTTGGGAACTGGTGGAAACTTACCCCTGAGTGAATTTTCACTGAAACAGAGCATCTCGGCACACAACAAAAACTGCTGTTCGGATGTTCACGTTTCTGATATTTTAACATTTGTGACATTTTAATTAAACCAAATATAGCCTACACAAAAGTTTGATCACAAGTAAGAAGTGTATTAATAATTAAGCGAAGCGAAATTTAACAGTTACATCAGAGATTACCTAGGCTACTGCTGCAGCTGTGTACAGAAGTGAAAAGCGGAAGTGATTAGTCCTGTTTTCCGGTTCGAAAGCTGGGCGCTTAGCATAACCCAAATTAAAGTGCTACTTGAGCTAATCAGCCTAGCTACTGTCAGGATTATGTCTGTGTTTTGTCCTGTTCTGGTTTTCCTAGTGTTTTTCCCCCTCTGTTTCCAGTACTTTTGGTTTTTCCCATTTGCTCCCCCTTTTGGTTTAGTGGTTTTAGTTCAGTCTTGCCCATATTTGTATTTCCCCCTCGTCATCTTGTTAGCTTGTTTGTGACCACGCCTTGTTTTTCAGTGTATTTAAGAGTCTGTGTTTGCACTCCCCGTTTGTCGGTCAATGATAATGTTACTTCCGTTTGTTTTGTTCCATGTGCTCATTTCCTGCTCCCGGTTTTGTTTATTTGTTCATTTTTGCAGTATTTTATTTAATAAACTTCATTCGTTCAGTTACTCCGGTTCTCCTCGTCCATCTTCACTCCTCAACCAGCCAGACTGTGACAGATTGACCGACCAAACAGAAGATGAGTCAGGCTGAGGAAAAGCTAAGGAGACTGCGGCAGGGCGGTCGAGAGTTGGAGTGATATATGGAGGATTTCCTCGAGCTGTCACATCAGGTGGGCTGGCCCGATGCTTCTCTCGGTGCTGTGTTTATTATGGGGCTGGATGATGAGACTATTTGCAGTGACCTTCCAGCCTGTTATTTTCCCTTGATCGAGCTAGTCAATCTAATTCTCTATTTAAATGGTTCCAATTTCGAAGTCGAAGAAATTCCGAGTATCAGCATGTCTCATCTTCCAGCCCCCTCCGAGGCACGGCGCATCGAGCCAGCCTGCCGTATGCCGGGAACCCCCACATACCGCGCCAACGGCTCGAACTGCCAGCCCAGTCTCCTTTCCCCAGTCATCCTCCAGAGTTCCGCTGCAGTCCTCAGCCCGGGCCTCAGGCCGGCCTCCTCCCCGTGCTCTAGTCTGCCGGCCGCCGCCCAGCGCTCAAGCCTGCCGGCTTCCTCTCCACGCTCAAGCCCGTTAGCCCCCAGGCCAGCGTCAGCTCGCAAGATGGCCGCCACGCCAGTTCACAAGATGGCTGCCACGCCAGAATCTGTAAGCAAGATGGCTGCCACGCTAAAGTCTGCAAGCAAGATGGCTGCCACGCCAGAGTCTGCAAGCAAGATGGCTGCCACACCAGAGTCTGCAGGCAAGATGGCTGCCACGCCAGAGTCTGCAAGCAAGATGGCTGCCACGCCAGAGTCTGCAGGCAAGATGGCTGCCATGCCAGAGTCTGCAGGCAAGATGGCTGCCACGCTTGAGTCTGCACGTAAGATGGCTGCCACGCCAGAGTCTGCAAGCAAGATGGCTGCCACGCTTGAGTCTGCACGTAAGATGGCTGCCACGCCAGAGTCTGTACCCAAGATGGCCGCCGTTCCGGAGTTCTCGGCCAAGATGGCCGCCAAGCCTGAATCCCTGGCCAAGATGGCCGCCGTTTCTGAGTTCCCGGCCAAGATGGAAGCCAAGCCTGAGTCCCTGGCCAAGATGGCCGCCGTTCCTGAGTTCCTGGCCAAGATGGCCGCCAAGCCTGAATCCCTGGCCAAGATGTCCGTTGTTCCTGAGTCCCTGGCCAAGATGGCCGCCAAGCCTGAATCTGCACCCAAGATGGCTACCGCCAAGTCAGAGTCTCCGCTGGTTCCACCCAGCCTTCCAGAGTCTCCGCTGGTTCTGCCCAGCCTCCCTGAGTCTCCGCTGGTTCCGCCCAGCCCTCTAGTGACCGCGCCGCCAGAGCGCCCTCCAGTGACCGCTCGCCCAGAGCTTGCTCCTTCAGTGTCTCCGCTGGAGACGCCCAGCCCTCCTGAATCTCCGCTGGGGTCGTCCAGCCGTCCAGAGCCCGCTCCTCAAGAGCGCCGTCCAGAGCCCGCTCCTCAAGAGCGCCGTCCAGAGCCCGCTCCTCCAGAGCCGGAGCTGTCTCCTGCGCGCCCTCCAGAGCCGGAGCTCTCTCCTGCGCGTCCTTCAGTGCTCTCCTGGGTGGACTATGCCCTAGGTTCCCCCAAGAACATTTTTTTTTTGGGGGGGGGGGGCTATTCCCCTGATCAGCCATGGCCACCTGGACTGTTTACTCGGCCATGGCCACCTGGACTGTTTACTCGGCCATGGCCACCTGGACTGTTTACAAGGCCATGGCCACCTGGACTGTTTACACGGCCATGGCCTCCTGAGCTATTGACCCAGCCATGGCTTCCTGAGCCCCCAGATCTGCCATGGCCACCTGGACTGTTTACTCGGCCATGGCCACCTGGACTGTTTACTCGGCCATGGCCACCTGGATGTTTACTTGGCCATGGCCACCTGGACTGTTTACACGGCCATGGCCTCCTGAACTATTGACCCGGCCATGGCTTCCTGAGCCCCCAGATCTGCCATGGCCACCTGGACTGTTTACACGGCCATGGTCTCCTGAGCTATTGACCCGGCCATGGCTTCCTGAGCCCCCAGATCTGCCATGGCCACCTGGACTGTTTACACGGCCATGGCCTCCTGAGCTATTGACCCGGCCATGGCTTCCTGAGCCCCCAGATCTGCCATGGCCACCTGGACTGTTTACACGGCCATGGTCTCCTGAACTATTGACCCGGCCATGGCTTCCTGGACTGTTTACACGGCCATGGCCTCCTGAGCTATTGACCCGGCCATGGCTTCCTGAGCCCCCAGATCTGCCATGGCCACCTGGACTGTTTACTCGGCCATGGCCACCTGGACTGTTTACTCGGCCATGGCCACCTGGACTGTTTACTCGGCCATGGCCACCTGGACTGTTTACACGGCCATGGCCACCTGGACTGTTTACACGGCCATGGCCTCCTGAACTATTGACCCGGCCATGGCTTCCTGAGCCCCCAGATCTGCCATGGCCACCTGGACTGTTTACACGGCCATGGTCTCCTGAGCTATTGACCCGGCCATGGCTTCCTGAGCCCCCAGATCTGCCATTGCCACCTGGACTGTTTACTCGGCCATGGCCACCTGGACTGTTTACTCGGCCATGGCCACCTGGACTGTTTACTCGGCCATGGCCACCTGGACTGTTTACACGGCCATGGCCACCTGGACTGTTTACACGGCCATGGCCTCCTGAACTATTGACCCGGCCATGGCTTCCTGAGCCCCCAGATCTGCCATGGCCACCTGGACTGTTTACACGGCCATGGTCTCCTGAGCTATTGACCCGGCCATGGCTTCCTGAGCCCCCAGATCTGCCATTGCCACCTGGACTGTTTACTCGGCCATGGCCACCTGGACTGTTTACTCGGCCATGGCCACCTGGACTGTTTACTCGGCCATGGCCACCTGGACTGTTTACACGGCCATGGCCACCTGGACTGTTTACACGGCCATGGCCTCCTGAACTATTGACCCGGCCATGGCTTCCTGAGCCCCCAGATCTGCCATGGCCACCTGGACTGTTTACACGGCCATGGTCTCCTGAGCTATTGACCCGGCCATGGCTTCCTGAGCCCCCAGATCTGCCATGGCCACCTGTACTGTTTACACGGCCATGGCCACCTGAACCCCCAGATCTGCCATGGCCTCCTGGACTGTTTATCCGGTCTTGGCCCCCTGAGCTTCCTGACCCGCCATGGCCACCTGAGCTCCCTGATCCGCCCTGGAGACCACCCCTGTATCCTGTGTCCCCTGTATCCCTACCTAGCGGTCTCCAGGGCACCCACCCTCCCTCCCCTATGGATGGTATTAGGCGTGAGACGCGCCTTTGGGGGAGGGGGGGGGGGGGTAATGTCAGGATTATGTCTGTGTTTTGTCCTGTTCTGGTTTTCCTAGTGTTTTTCCCCCTCTGTTTCCAGTACTTTTGGTTTTTCCCATTTGCTCCCCCTTTTGGTTTAGTGGTTTTAGTTCAGTCTTGCCCATATTTGTATTTCCCCCTCGTCATCTTGTTAGCTTGTTTGTGACCACCGACCACGCCTTGTTTTTCAGTGTATTTAAGAGTCTGTGTTTGCACTCCCCGTTTGTCGGTCAATGATTATGTTACTTCCGTTTGTTTTGTTCCATGTGCTCATTTCCTGCTCCCGGTTTTGTTTATTTGTTCATTTTTGCAGTATTCTATTTAATAAACTTCATTCATTCAGTTACTCCGGTTCTCCTCGTCCATCTTCACTCCTCAACCAGCCAGACTGTGACAGCTACTGGAAACTACTGGAAAAGCCCAATTAATTGAGCTTGTGAAATTGTAATCATACTTTCATTCTTGTGGCGTTAAAGCCAAGTAAACTGCCACACATTCATTTGGCTTTATTTTCATTAGCTTGCTTGATAGAGCAGCGACTAGCAGCAGAAACAGTAGCCTTTCCATTTCACTTAGCTTTCCATTAAATCAACAAATTAAAATGGCAGGGTGCTGATCAGTCAAGCCGTTGGTTTAGCTACAAAACTGGTTAAATTGAAGTTTAATGTGGTCTTTTAAACAAGCAGCAGCAAAACCATTGCAGCACTAATTTGCTCACAGCTAATGGGCAAAAAGCATTCAGTTGATTGGTCATGGAGATCCATCTCGCAGTCGCTCAATTCCCAAAAGCATTCGATAACAAATCTAGCCAAGCCAAAAGAAAAAAGACACAAGGAAAGGCAATCATTTATTTGAAGTGCAGTGCATTCGCCAGAGAGGCCACAGATAGCGGCGACAGCTACACAAAAACATTTGAGCGCCTTTTAAAGGCAGACGGGTGGATCTGTTATGCTGCTGACATCTTAACCGTCAGGCATCTATCACATCCGTGGAAATGACTCTCCTATTTGCGAGCACCAGCTGACGCACAAAAGACAACAATCTGTTTAGCGTGGCACTCGCTGGGCATACGGCGGGCCGCCGCTGTGCTCGTTCGGTGGAGTAATGAGGAAGAGTTTGCGGTTATTTGTGAGTGACGGTTCTCACTTTGTCATAGTGCTGCATGAAAGAGGTGGAAAATAATCTACATGGAAAGTAGAATGTAGAGAAATTACTTGACAAATCAAACTGTCACTTTGTTCAATAGTTCAATACATTTGATCATGTGACAACAAAAGATGTTTTGCAGAATGGCAGAGGCTTACAATAAAAGTAGATGGTGAAATCAGGCTCTTAAAATAAATTGTGCTTAATGCATCAATCTATCACTGTTTCGGTAGCGATAGATTGACACAAACATTTTGTGCCGGAATTAAATTGATGAAACAGTAAAAGACGTTTATATATGGGCCATTGGTGCCACGTCAGTTGGAAACATCTTGAAAAAAAAAAAAAAAAAAAAACTTTTTCCATAATTTTTGTATGCAATCAAAATATATAGTATCCGAGGTACACATTTATATAGTAATTGTGCAGTTAATTCTCATATTGTGTTTTCAGAAAGTTTTGGAATATTTGTTCCCAAATGTACACAGTAATATCTAATTTAATAAGAAGGGTTATTTGATTAGGATTTTGCTTACATCTTCCTTGTAAATGTATATTTTGCTATTTTTCAGTGGTAAATCAATAACAATTAATTATATTTCAAGTGTGATTTATGAGATGTGTTATATTTTGAATTAAATTTTGTTTTCGTAAAAGGCAAAAAGTGGATTGTACTGATTTCAAAGTTAAGGATCCATTAGTTTGAATATACATTGAGCCAAACACTATCATAACATCTTAGCTGACAATTCAGTATACTTTATTTGTAAAGAAAAACATCCCATGTTTCGGTCATGACTGCACATTTTTGGTAGTGACAGTAATGCTTTTGGTAGTAACCATATCACAACAATTTTAACTCACATATTGAAACACAACTAAAACATACTAAAATACAAAAATTGCATAACTGTTCTAAAATTTGGTTTATTTCCCACAAATAAAAGTTTATGTGCTTCCTTTAGTCACCACCGAAACGATGACATGTTTTGGTCGTAACGTTTCGGTAGTTACAATTTTAGATACTTTTGGGCTCAGCTCAAAGATGCTAATGGGGTTCAGAGTATAATTTTTATCCACATTATTTTCACACTTGTCTAGTACAAATATATAGCTTTGTTTCATATTTACAGTGTATACGTTTTTCGTTATTTACCTCAAAAGAAAGGAAGTGAAATGTGACAACATGCCCCGTAGGTGGGGTACATTGTAACATCGAAGGGGCACGTTGTAACACGACCATATGACCGCTTAAAATGTTATCTGATCGAATGAAAAAAATATACACAACAAACTAAAATATTTTGTCAGTAAAATACATGTGTTAACTTTTTCAAATGAAGTAATGACGTTTTAAAAAAAAAATAAAAATAATCTAATTTTGGAGTTTGACAATGAACACATCGCAACAATGCTTTGAACGACCCTGATCGCAAATTTCTTGAAATAATAACATCTGAACATTAAACATTGATTGTCAGCCTTTATTCACCCATTTCTTGTGGCTCCTTATCAAAATCCTCAAGTCAATAGTGTAAATTGCATCGCTAATGAATAGCCTAGTTTAATAACAGCGGGGCATATTGTCACACAGTGTTACAACGATCCCCATCTGCGCGACTGGAATATAATACAGGTTAGTGTCTTCTGCTGGTTTGCGAAGCATTAATAAACCATCTAAACTGATAAATAACAAATTGGAGATTAAAATAATAGCAGTTTTGTCTAATTTTAAATGAATACTAAAAACTGAAATGAAAAGTTTACTTCAGCCAGAAATGTACTTTTACTATGGTAAAATAAATATTCAGCGATATCTTCAAAATGCTTTTGAATTTTGGCGCTCTTTTTTTCTCTGCATAGTGTTGCTATGGCAACTAGTAAATACCGTAAATCTGGTTATGCTAGCATGTGTGGAAATATATCACCCCTAACTAGCACAGTTCTGAACAGAACTGTATACACATAAAGACTAAATGTTATGGAATTAACACCTAAAAAACAAAGATGTCACTACTGAAACTTGACCAGATGTTTAGGTCGTGACTGTTTCGGTAGTGACAATTTTAGAAACTTTTGAACCTAGCTCAAAGATGCTAATAAGCACATGGGAAACTAACACAGTTATGAACAGTTGTGAACACATAAAGACTAAATGTTATGGTAAAACACTAAAAAACAAAGATGTCACTGCCAAAACTTCACCAAATATTTAGGTCGTGACTGTTTCGATAGTGACCATTTTAGAAACTTTTGAACCTAGCTCAAAGATGCTAATAAGCACATGGGTAACTAACACAGTTCTGAACACATAAAAACTAAATGCTATGGAATAACACCCAAAAAACAAAGATGTCACTACCAAAACTTCGGTAGTGGCATTCTTTAAAGTTGCACACATATTTTCATACTTTTAAAAATGATGGGGCCTATCTACTCAACATGTAACTATGTGAAAGAGTCACACATGAATATTTCCTGATCATAAATTTAGGAATGTAGTTAAAATCATGGACTAAAACATACACTGTTTTCAGAATTTACAAAGAAATAGAACAATAGAGTAAAGTGCAAAAATGATTTCAATATCATTTTCATAAGTGGAAATGAAGGGGTTAGGGTTAGGGACAGCCACCACCCAAATAAATGATGAGTTTATATATATTAAGCTTACTTATATTTTAAATTATATTGTGGGTTTTAATAGATAATAAAAGGATCTTAGTAAACATCTAAGATTTGAACACTTAAATGCTTTTTAAATGTGTTTTTTGTTTGCGGGACAGCAGTTTGCCAATTCTGTAGAATAGCCAACATATAAAATATCTACTCCAACTATCTATTCAATATGAAGTAGCACAACTGTTTTCAATATTGATAAAAAAATAACATATAACAGAAACAGTTATTTTAAATGCTAATATATTTAATGACTGTTCTACTGTATTTTCGATGAAACCAATCACGTGGCTGAAAAAGGACAAGGGGCTTAACATGACAAATGATTATTTATGAGCTTTAAGTCGTTAAATTTGGATTTGTGTGCCTTGGCTTATTCCGAGCCTGAAATCTCATCTTTAACTCCCTCCTCATAGTGACATTTTCAAAAATGTCACAAGTGAGAATCATATGAAGTCTCCAGTGTGAGCAAACCGAAGCCACGCTGCAATAACAGCGGCAGCTTTTGTTCCTTCTCAAAGGTGAAGTAAATCTCCACCAGCACAGTTACATAATTGCTTTTTTTGACCTATACGACCTTGTGAAATACATGACAATCACACGTTCGTCTAAAGAAGGACAGAAGAGCTTGAAATCCTTAATGCCAGTAGCACATTTGCTAGTAAGATTTGATTCTTATAATGTATCTTATAATCCTCACAGGCTTCTAACAGAGTCCCAGTCAACAAGTTCAAACACTATATTAGCATTAGCTGACTTTGGCAGGAAAAATATGATATTAAGATTCTGTTTATGGGATTTTTGTAGATGTGGAGTCGTATTAACACCCTGCAGTTTTTAAACAGCCATTGACAGTTTTAAAGGCTGTATCAGCGATTCTAGGCTGAAACATAAATTGTCACATTCAGCTGACCTTTCTTCACGATCCGCTCGCTGCCTGCCCCATAAATCAGCTGTAAAAAAAACACGTCTCTGTGGTCAGCCTAGGGTCCGAGATATGCCGAAAAAACAATCGGTGCTACCAACCTTTCCACAGAAAAACAAACAGTGTTCCAACCAATCAGCGCCAGGGGGTTGGTGTTGTGGACTTTCATACTGGTGCAGGGACGTGAGGGAGGTGGAGCGAAAGTCGATTTATGGGGCAGGCAGCGAGCGGATGGTGAAGAAAGGTCAGCTAAATGTGGCACTTTATGTTTCAGGCTTGAAATCGCTTATACAGCCTTTAATAGCAGTGTTCATTTGGCCTTTGACATTAAAATTTACAACGTAGGCGTGCTGATGAACTTCATGCTGAAAATGTGTTGTTTAGGCTTAAATAACCTGTAAAGCTTGCAGCTTGACAAAGTCAATACATAAATTCACTCTACAGTAAATGAAGTGCCATAGTCCTTGGTGTTGTTAGATGGGAGCCGTCATTCACTGTCGTCGGGCTCTTCCTCCGCCGACTGATGAAGGATAACTACCTCTTCCTCCTCGCCCATTTTTAGAACTCCATTTAAGGGTTATTCTTTAATCAGTCAGAATGAACCGTCTGGTGCTGCTCTGGAAAACAGTGGCCTCTCAGAACCGAGACCTCATCTGGATTCCCCTGCCCTCAATTTTTATGTGTGACGCTGGGTCACATATGAAAAACCCAGGATGCCTTGTTCTGCAATCTAGTTTGACAACCAATACAACAGGTTGGGCTTTGAAAATACTAGTTTTAAAATCCCATAAAAGGGAAGAACAAAAGGTGAATCTGACAAAGCATAACAAATGTCTTGGGCATATTTCAGGCTAAATCAAAAGGAAAAAATGAAATAACTTTTGCATGAAGAAAATGAAGCCTATTTTTAGATCACTCAGATAATTTGCATTCACTTTTTCATGATAATTAAGCATATTTCAAATTCTCAGTTGCATTTTATATACAGTAAATATTACTAATACAACATTTAGTTTAAAGACAACACAACTATTACTAGGAAAGTGCACTTAAAAATATCTAGCCATGAATGTAAGATTTATGTATTTAAATTGCATATAAATTGCATGGAAAATATAAATACATATGCATGCAAACTGTCCCAACAGACATTTTATCTAATTTAAACACATAAATCCTACAATTATTTTAGGATTTATTGGTTGTATATATGTATACTGTAGATTGAGCATTATTTGTGACAATTAGTCAATTTTTGCCAAAAACTTTTTGATGGGGTCTATATATATATATATATATATATATATATATATATATATATATATATATATATATGCAGCTGAGGTCAAAAGTTTAAACCCCCTTTTCAGAATCTGCGAAATGTTTATTATTTTACAATTTAGTACTGACCTGAGTAAGATATTTCACATAAAAGATGTTTAGATATAGTCCATAAGAGGAAAATATAGTCTAATTAATAAAAATGACCCCTTTCAAAAGTTAACATCCCCTGGATTCTTAAAACTGTTTTGGTATATGAATGATCCACAGGTGTGTTTTTTGTTTAGTGATAGTTGTTCATGAGTCCCTTGTTTGCTCTGAGCAGTTAAACTGCCTGCTGTTCTTCAGAAAAATCCTTCAGGTCCCACAAATTATTTGGTTTTCCAGCATTTCTATGTATCTGAACCCTTTCCAACAATGACTGTATGATTTTGAGATTCACTTTTCACACAGAGGACAACTGAGGGACTGTGCAATTATTACAGAAGGTTCAAATGTTCACTGATGCTCCAGAAGGAAAAACCATGCATTAAGAGCCAGAATGTGAAAACTGTGAATTTGAAGATGAGGGTAAATTTAACTTATTTTGTCTTCTGGGAAACATGTAACATGTATCTTTTGTAGCCTTTGAAGGGTAGCACTAAATGAAAAAAAAAAGAATAAAAAAAAGAATAAAAAAAAAAAAAGAAACATTGTAAAAATGTAAATTTAGAAAAATCTCCATTCTGTTTAAAAGTTTTCACCCCCCAAAATGGTTGCATATGAGTTCCTCAGTTGTCCTTAGTGTGAAAAGATGGATCTCAAAATCATATATCATTAAAAACACAGTATTAAGAATCAAGGGGATGTAAACTTTTGAACAGGGTCATTTTTATAAATTCAACTATTATTTTCTCTTGTAGGCTATATGCAAACATCTTCATGTGAAATACCTTATTTAGGTCAGTGCTAAATAAACAATAGCATGCATTTTGTATAATCTATCTTACTTTGCTAAAATAATTTAAATTTTGCATATTCTGAGAGAGGGATGTAAACTTTTGACCTCAGCTGTATATATAGGCCCCATCAAAAATATTTTGGGGAAAATGGAAATAAAAAACTATAATGGCCTTGAACATAGGCTCTATTATCTCCTAAAGCAAAATGCAACTCGTTATTCCTTTCTTTTAGTATGACCCGAACAACGCTCCTGACGGGTTTCATATTTTGTATGCTGTGCTCTGGACAGAGGCTGTGCACTTTATTAACTGAGGTCAAGGCAAATGGATTAAATAAATAAATAAACTCAGCCTCAAAGCGTTCCTGACCTAATTGAGGCACTAGCTTAGAAATCGTTGGTCATTAACTTCCTGCCCTCAGTGTCTTGCTAATGGAATTGTCTCATGGATTTGACGGTGGGTCTCAGATCTTCAGAGTAGATGAGAGTTAAGCTCCAATGCAGAGAAAAGCCTTCTCCGCCAAAATCAATCTGAATGGGGAGTTAGCTGAAGTATTGTGTGTCACGCTTATGGTATTTTGTTCATTTGGCCCAATTGAAAAATCTTGAAGGGAAATCCCTGGATCTGATGATGTAATTCCATGAGTCCATGTCTTGAAGTGTATATACTCTTGTCTTAAAGAAATAGTTCACCAAAAAATAGCTGAAAATGTACTCACCCTTAGGCTATCTAAGATGTAGATGAGTTTGTTTCTTCATCAGATTTTAGATTTTATTTGAGAATTTTGCCAGAAGTGAATAAATAAACGTCTTAATATTTAAACGTCTTAATAAAGGATTTGTTTCTTAGAAACAAGCAGATTTTCACAAGATGGAGTAGAGTGAATTACTTGTGGATTATTGTGATGTTTTTCTCAGCTGTTTAGACTCATTCTGACGGCACCCATTCACAGAAGAGGATCCATTGGTTAGCAAGTGATGCTATATTTCTCATCTGTTCTGTTCACTCATATCTTGGATGACCTGAGGGAGACAAAATATTTGGGTGACCTATTCCCTTCCTGTTCCTAAACTGCTTGGATTAAAAGTATCTGCTAAATGCGTACATGTAAATGTAAGATTTTTCTAGAACTTACTTTGAAGTTTGAAACTGAAATTCACAGATCCTGTTTTCTTTTTTTCTAGGATAGCAAAATCTAATCTGTTTTTAAAGGGAAGGAGAAACAGTACATAGACTACATCTTTTGCTATTGATGTGTCCAGTCAAACTCTGCAGTATTTTTAAGGAGACTTATTATACCACATTTGTGACCCTGGACCACAAAACCAGTCTTAAGTCGCTGGGGTATATTTGTAGCAATAGCCAAAAATACATTGTATGGGTCAAAATTATTGATTTTTTTTTTTTATGTCAAAAATCATTAGGAAATTAAGTAAAGATCATGTTCCATGAAGATTTATTGTAAAATTCCTACTGTAAACCTATCAAAATGTAATTTTTGATTAGTAATATGCATTGCTAAGAACTTAATTTGGAGAAGTTTAAAGGTGATTTTCTCAGTATTTTGATTTTTTGCACCCTTAGATTTCAGATTTTCAAATAGATGTATCTCGGCCAAATATTGTCCTATCCTAACAAACCATACATCAGTAGAAAGCTGATTTATTGAGCTTTCATATGATGTATATATCTCAGTTTTGTAAAATTTAACCTTATGACTGGTTTTGTGGTCCAGGGTCACATTTTACAATATGTAATAAAAAGTCCCAGGTGTCCCCAGAATGTGTCTGTGAAGTTTCAGCTTAAAATACTCCACAGATCATGTATTATATCAATATGAAAATGCCTATTTTGAGTGGAAGCAGAAACACACTGTTTTCGTGCATGGCTCTTTAAATGCAAATGAGCTGCTACTCCCTGCTTCCTTTTCTAGAATAGGGCTGTGCCTTTACAGCTCTAACCTCAGATACTCTGCCAAAAAACATCTGTTTGTTTTTGATTATCATGTTTATCGAACTGAAATCATGCGTTTTGAAGCCATATTAGTTTAAAGTTCTGATATGGGATTTTCTGAGGGCACACATCTGAAGAACCAGCCTAGTCTGGTTGGCTGGTCTTAGCTGGTTTAAGCTGGTCTCCAAGTTTAGATGGGAAAACTAACTTCTCTTTCATGTCTTATTGCGCTTAAACTCTCAAATACACACCAGTTTATGTTAAAAACACACACAAGAGTTATAAAAACAGTTGGTTATGCCTTTGAAGGTAAACAGCTAGTAAATAAATCAAGCAAAATCTGAGCAGCTTGTTTATTCAGAAGCTTGCAGAGAAATACTTACCAAAATAAAGTTACTGGGTTGTCCTTTTACTTTTTCTTGGTTAGTAGATGCACCGGGGATCCGACTATAGCACTTAAACATGGAAAGAAGTCGTTTGAAGAAGTTTGAAAGTGTAAAGTTTTGCTTAAGATCGTATTATGGTCATCATGCACACTGGCAAATAACAGCAAAAGAATTTAAACCAGCATGCTTTGTAAAAACTCTGATTTTTAAAAAAAGCAGAATCAGACATGAATATATTTGTTCTAGTTTTTTATTTAGCAAGAAGCCGTTGAAAGAGTAAGTATAATGATGTTTGAAAGAGAAAGTACCAATATTTAGAAAATGAGTCCCAGCAGTTAAGACTAAAGCGGTTCAGTTGTTGGTCGTGTGCCTAAATTCACATTTACATTAAGAAAACAACATATTCATTATATAGAAGGGTAACAGACATTAGTGAGAACTATTGATTCCCCCCCACATTTTCAATTAAAGGAATAGTTCACCCAAAGTGAAAATGCAGTCATTTACTCACCCTTATGTTGTTCCAAACCCGTATGCTGGTATTTTTTTTTTTTTCCTGGAGAGTGCAAAAGAAGAATTTCTGAAAGATCTTCATGCAGCTTCATAGTGATCATATCTGTAGACCTCCAAAAAGTACACAAAAACACAATGAAAATAACAGCATACGCATTTAGAGCATCATGTAAGAGGGATAAATCAGATTCAAAATTTATTTTCGAATGGATGGACTGTTTAAAACATCCCATCTGAGAACATGAACTACTGGCAGTGTATTTGCATCGTCTTTCAGCAGGAGAATGACAGAGAGCTATACATTCTGTTTGTGGAAAGCTCTTTTCCATGCCAGGAAGTTTACATGTCACCTCTTCTTTTTTTTATTGCTCAAACAGTTTATGCATAACAAAGATGCAACCATCATTTAGTACAATCAAAGCAATGTGAAAATTAAAGCAGAGCTATAAACTATATTATAATCACACGAAAATAGATTTAATATGATAACATGTCAAATAATACTGAGAAATAAAGAGAATAAATTAATATGTATATATTTCAATAAATATATTAAATAAACTGTAGTTAAAAATATTGAGAAACATATTGACACTTTAATATGAACTCTTAAACATTAGAAAAGTATATATGTTTTTTGTTTTTTATAATGAACAAATTAACAATAATAAATAGTGTTAAATAATTATAACAACAATGTATACCATTCCAAAACAATTTGATCATTTTCTATAGAGCCAAAAAGGCCACAGCATGCTTAAATGAACATCATACATCTTTCCCTTAAAACAAATAACTTAAAAGTTTGGCTGAAAACTCTGCAATGCTTATTATTATTTTTTTTCTGTGTATAAAACTGTACAAACAGACAACATAAAACAGGCTCATGGTAAACCACACACAAGTGTACAACAACACCTACTTGAACAAATATTCCTTACATATATACAAAAAATATGTTGTCTGTGACAGGCAGTTGAAATTTGTAGAATTCAGAGTCGGTGACATGGATATGATGTTACTGCATCATATTTTGAAGCACACTGAATTTTAAGAATATTTAGCTTCATTTTAGAGGGTAAACAATTGTAGTAAACATGCAGTAGTTGAAGCACTTCGGTCTTTTGGTCCAAAAAAATCGTTGTCTGTAAGAATTCAATTACAGGAAAGCACAGTGGCAAAATGAGGAAATTACTGAACATGAAATCATCATGTCATTTTTATAACACGCTCGCTAATTTCCTCAGCTACAGCATGAAAGATGAAGTGTGTCATTTCTGCATCATTAGTTGCACCAGACAGATTGTTTCCAAACACTCCCCCTTTTTGCCATTGGTTGAAAAAAAAAAAGACAAAAACAAATGGCTCCACCCATAGCAGGCTGCTTAATGTTCTTAAAGTGCCACAAAGCCACAGTGTTTTCTCTCTTTAAGGAAGGCAACATACAGATGTCTTATAATAGTGTGTGTTTTTTTATATTAAACCCAGACAAGGAGAAAGTATTTGAACA
>NC_133376.1:14921705-15086241 GCF_049309525.1 Garra rufa
GATTAGACACATTTTTGAAAGAAACAGGACATACAATGAGAAAAAAAAATGTGAAAAGTGTGTGTTACACACTAGAATAAAGCTTCTGCATATTGAATGTGAGTTTGTTCCAACAATGCCAAATAGCTATGTATGCTCTTGGTTAACATTCTCTAATAGCCTGTACAGCCTAAGTGATTTATATAAGAGGATTGACTACTGTCCACACTGACAATATTCAATCTGCTTCAATCTCCTGTCGTACAAACAGGACAATTTCAGCCTCGAATGCGGATGCCAATCCCAAACACTGTGGGAATGCAGCCCATGTTTGTTATACATCATCCACTTGCCAGAGAAAACCACACGAGTTGTAAAACATGAGCGCTATTATGATGAGGAGTTGATGGGACAACTGGAGGTGTCGAGGATGAGCAGACTCATGATGAAGAACGGGAGGAAGATTCATGATTCAATAAGTTCTTGTCATAACAGCAGCGGGAAAATTCAGCTGTGCCCGCGCCACTCACACAAGAAAAATAACAAGATCCCACACATGACAAACAGTCATTAATAACAACTTTCTTTCTCCATTAACGTGCACACACACACACACACACACACACACACACACACACACACACACACACACACACGCTCACGCACACGCACACGCACACGCACACACACACACAAAATCCTTCAGATCACACATATTTTTTTTTTTCAGCGTTTTTGTTGATTTGAACTCTTTCCAACAATGACTGCATTATTTTAAGATCCATCTTTCAACGCTCATATGCTCACTGATGCTTCAGAAGGAAACACAATGCAGACCCAGGGGGTGAAAACTTTTGAACAGAATGAAGATGTGTATGTTTTTCTTATTTAATTTTATTAAATATCATATTTTTTCAATTTGCCCTTCAGAAGCTACAGAAAATACTTACATGTTCCCGAGTAGACAAAATAAGTTAAATTTACCCTGATCTTCAAATTCCAAAAGTTTTCTGGCTCTTAATGCATCGTGTTTTCTTCTGAAGCATCAGTGAGTGTATGAAGTCCTTCAGTTGTCCTCAGCATGAAAAGATGGATCTCAAATTCATACAGTCATTGTTGGAAAGAGTTCAAATGCTCAAGGGCAATTTTTATAAATGTAACCATTATTTTCTCTTGTGGACTAAACATATTTTATGTGAAATATCTTATTCAGGTCAGTACTACATAAAAAAAAATAACATGCATTTTGTACGATCTGTTTTAATTTGTTAAAATAATTAACATTTTGCAGATTCTGCAAGGTGTATGTAAACTTTTGACTTCAAATGTATATATATCCAAAAGTTCTGTCATGAAACTCTAGATGGTGTTGGCCAATGGGTTCTAACTCAATCTGATATAATCACATTATTATTCATAATGTGAAAAACAATCCCACATTATTATTCACATGACGCAGCTGATTGGTTTCTTTTCGTATCAGCAGCCAATGAGCTTGCTGCTAAACATTCCAAAATTCAACTAGTGCTTGCTGTAGGAGTTGCAGCGAGCTTCAGAAACCCTCCACCTCCCCAGCTCCACCTGTATAGATCTGCTACTGGGTGATTTCATTTATGTTATACTGTATATGGCGGTTATTTAATATACATTATGTTATATATGCAGCAGTAGTATTCCTTACATACTTACAGCAGCATGTTTGTGGATATACACTACAGCAGCAGCAGTCTAGCAGATCTATTCTGACTAAAAAAATTTACATTGCCATGTATATTACCGTGCTAAACTCTCTGAGAGTTGTCATGACAGAAATAATTTTTTTCATCCTGTTTCACATGGAAACACATCACAAATGGTTTGTAAATGCCATTTCATGTTGACTTTAAAGTGAAAGTCCTGCTCCGAGTGATTCAAGATGATGCAGCAGTGAAGCAGAACTGACTCGCGCAGGTGTTTTTATGGCGAATGCGCTGAGCGTTCAGTCTGTTTCTCCAAGTGGGTTATCGGCACATGCCTGCAGGCCCTGCTCCCATTGCCAGTGCTTCAAAACGCAACAGACAGACCTCCACCTCCTCCAACCCCCAGAGCGACACCTCTCCTTGACGTGCAGATGAATGCACCACTGGAAGCAGCAGTCCGGTAATTAACAAGACTGACAGGAACTAGTAATGCATCAGTCTAAACGCAGGATGGTTACTAAGCGAGGGGCGTCTGATACACTTTCAGCTCAAACACCACTGAGATTCAGGACTGAAACAATGTATGATCACTTGAAATGAGTCTGACAGCTTTGCTGCTCCTTAGAAGTCACTTGGATACCTTGAAGAAAATCAGTGAAGATCTCCTAAAGGTTTTGGTTGAGGTGAGATTCAGTTTTAGATTCAGCATCTAAAACCATCCCGACTACTTGTCTTGTTTAGCTGTGCATGTTAAAATGAACACTGACAATATGAGCACATATTGTCAAACAGCCCTCAGTGAAACAAATGAAATGACACTTTAAAATCCCACAGAGCCTATTTCATGCTTAAATAATTTATTTATATGTTGTTTTAGAAACTTTATGTGGCAGAGGCTGAATAAACAAGTCAGACACTATGCGTAAATGGGAAGTGTGTTTTCTGTGCCGCTTGGAAATGAATCTTACAACATTCACTAATTGAATAAGCCAAAAAGAAAAGAGTTTAATATATGATACATTTAACTTATTTAGCATAAATAAACAAATCCATCCATCCATCCTGTTTTTGGCTATTTAAAATATCTGTAATATTAAACCAAGAAATGGTCATCTACTTTCTGTGACTGTGACAGAGGAAGACAGTGCCAAAATCTGCATAAACATGCCAATTCTACAGGCTGTCATTTCTGATTGGCTGACTGACCTTTAGTGGGAAGAATGTGATTTGTGGAGATTTGAAGGCTCATGAATAAGCAATGATCTTGTGCTACAGAGTCTGACTAGGGGAAGGAAGAGACCCCATGAAACCGATATTAATCAATCTCAGATAATGAGAATAAGACTCCAGATTTGATTCTGTGGATGTGGTGATGGATGGAAAAGAAGTCTGTCAAAAAGACAGCGTGACTGTAAATTTCAGGGTTGACCTAAATGGATTACAATAATTCTTTGCAGAGCACTAAAATCTCAATAGTCATTAAAATCATTTGACTGGAAAATAGCACATAATGCAGTTTTGCTTGGGCTTCATTTTAACTGACTGTGCTGTCATAAATCTTGTCTGCAAATAAATGTCCAGTTATATGCTGGTCTTGGATCATCTTTCTCTCATTATTGGTTTATAAATGAGTTTTAAAGTATTAAACTTTGGAGCGTAATTTTTACCACACTGTATTTTGAAAATTAATTTTTAAACATAACATTTCACACCATATCTGCACCACGAACCATATCTAGACAATTAAATAATGGATTTTTTTTCGTCGGCGCCGATAGCCTTGTGGGCAGCGTGCCGACATACAGTGCCATTGCGCTACGGGCGTCCCGTGTTCGAATCCCAACCCGATGACCTTTTCCGATCCCACCCCCTATCTCTCTCCCACTTCGCTTCCTGTCATTCCTGATTTGTCTTATCAAAATAAAGGTAAAAATGCCAAAAAATACATCTTAAAAAAGAAGAAGAAAAGGATCATGGATTTTTGACCTCATCAGTAAGCAACCATCATTGTAACTATCCTAGAACACCCTAGAATCTAAAATCTAGAACATGTTAGCAACCACATAGCAATGCCTCTACAGCACATAGAACTCATTGGCCACCCATATCAACAGCTAGAACATGTTAGCAACCTCACAGGAATAGGAATGTCTTAGCAACACCTAGAACACGTTAACAACCCCATAGTAACACCTTGAATATGCTAGAAATCAGATAGCAATGGCCAAGCAACGCCTAGAGCTTATTAGCAACACCTGTAACATTTTAGCAACCACACAGAAATGTCTTAGCAACACATATAAAATGTTAGCAACCACATAGCAATGCCCTAGCAACACCTAGAACTTATTAGCAACCCATAGCAACACCTAAAACATATTAGCAACCACACTGCAATGCCCTACCAACACCTAGAACACATCAGAACCCCCATATCAACGCCTAGAACATGTTAGCAACCACACAGGAATGTCTTAGCAAAACCTAAAACATGTTAACAACCCCATAGTAACACCTAGAACATGTTAACAACCCCATAGCAACGCCTATAACATGTTAACAACCCCATAGTAACACCTAGAACATGTTAACAACCCCATAGTAACACCTAGAACATGTTAACAACCCCATAGTAACACCCCCATAGCAACACCTATAACATGTTAACAACCCCATAGTAACACCTAGAACATGTTAACATCCCCATAACAACACCTATAACATGTTAACAACACCATAGTAACACCTATAACATGTTAACAACCCCATAGTAACACCTAGAACATGTTAACAACCCCATAGTAACACCTAGAACATGTTAACAACCTCATAGTAACACCCCCATAGCAACACCTATAACATGTTAACAACACCATAGTAACACCTAGAACATGTTAACACCCCCATAACAACACCATAGTAACACCTAGAACATGTTTACAACCCCATAGTAACACCCCCATAGCAACACCTATAACATGTTAACAACCCCATAGTAACACCTAGAACATGTTAACACCCCCATAACAACACCTATAACATGTTAACAACACCATAGTAACACCTATAACATGTTAACAACCCCATAGTAACACCTAGAACATGTTAACAACCCCATAGTAACACCTAGAACATGTTAACAACCTCATAGTAACACCCCCATAGCAACACCTATAACATGTTAACAACACCATAGTAACACCTAGAACATGTTAACACCCCCATAACAACACCATAGTAACACCTAGAACATGTTTACAACCCCATAGTAACACCTAGAACATGTGAACACCCCCATAACAACACCTATAACATGTTAACAACACCATAGTAACACCTAGAACATGTTAACAACCCCATAGTAACACCTAGAACATGTTAGCAACCACATAATAACACCTAGAACATGTTAACAATTCCATAGTAACACCTATAACATGTTAACAACCCCATAGCAACACATATAACATGTTAACAACCCCATAGCAACACATAACATGTTAACAACCCCATAATAACACCTAGAACATGTTAACAACCCCAAAGCAACACATATAACATGTTAACAACCACATAATAACACCTAGAACATGTTAACAAGCCCATAGCAACCCATATAACATGTTAACAACCCCATAGTAACATCTATAACATGTTAGAACCAAACAGAAATGCCCTAGCAACGCCTAGTACTCATTACCCTGTTGTAAAACCAGCATATGCTGGTTAGGTCGATTGGGATGTTGGGATGCTGGTTAGGTATGTTTTGAAGCTGGTCCTTTGCTGGTTTATGCTGGTCCTTTTGCTGGAGTATCTTGGTCCTTGACCAGCACATGGCCAGCTAAGGACCAGCATAAACCAGCTAAGGAACACCTAGAACACATTACCAACTGCGTAGCAATGCTCTGGTAACTCCTAGAACTCCTTAGCAACCCATAGCAACACATAGAACATGTTCACAACCACATAGGTACATCTAGAACATGTTAGAAACCACATAGCAATGTCCTAGCCACCCCTACAACTTGTTAGAGACTCATATTAGCAAACATAATAGCAACAATACTGTAACACCCTAGCAACACCCAGAATTTGTTAGAATCCACAGAAACACCTATTAGCAACTCATTAGCAACTCCTAGAACATGTTAACAACCACATAGCAATGCCTCAGCAACACCTAGAACTAACATTTACATTTACATTTATTCATTTAGCAGACGCTTTTATCCAAAGCGACTTACAATTGGGAATACAACAAGCAATTCATCCTAAGGAGGCAGTTCAACATACAAAGTGCTCAAAAATACCATAGATCAGGCGTAGTTAGATGAGTACTGGCTAGAAAGGGAGGATCAAGAAAGAGAGAAGAACAGAGTTTTATTTATTTATTTATTTAATTGAGTCAAATAGTGTCGATAAAGATGGGTTTTCAGCAGTTGCTTGAAAACTGTTAAGGAGTCTGCATTCCGGATAGGACTATCCTATTACAAAACCTACAACATGTTAGACAACCACAGGCAGTTGCACAGGGAATCACCACTCACATTTTCCTCATAAACTATACAAATGACATTTTTCTTCTGTAATCATTGAGTCTAGATTATTTGCATGAATAATCACTATTGAATCTGTACTAATTAGATTAGATGCACCCTCTGTGTAATCTCTTCAGTTTCCCCTGGCTCAAATGAACAGGATATGAGTGAAGTCTGCAGTGCTCCATGATAAGATCATAATGGACTAATCTGTGCTTATCTTATACTGACCTCCAGCAGAAGTACATAGAGCCGCGTGTATCATAGACGGCATATGATTCTATCAGCATGGCTTTACAGTCGGGATATCAGTGAACTACTGGAGAAGAAATTACTTTAGATAAAGACAATGAAGTGAGATTTTACAGATGTTGTTCAGCATATAAAATCAACCCCTATCTGTTTTAAAAAGTTAAAGCGTAATACCAATTGTGAGTTTATACTTTTTAAAGATATAAACTCACAATTGCGAGTTATAAAGTCAGAATTGCGTGATATGAATTCCGAATGTGAGTTTGTGTCATGCAATTCTGACTTTTTTTGCTCAGAATTGTGAGATATAAACTTGCAAATGTGAGTTATAAAGTCCAATTTCAAGGGGGAAAAAGACTGATATGTTCTCACAATTGCGTTTTTATCTCTCAGTTTTGACTTAAATCAATATAGCGTGTTATGATGTTATGCAATTCTGAGAAAAAAGTCAGAATTTACTTTATTTCTTAGAATTGTGACTTTATTTCTCTGAATTGTGACTTTACTTCTCAGAATTGTGAAAAAGTTTATATAAACTCAGAAAAGTTTATATCTCGCAATTCTGACTTTACAACTTGCAATTGCGAGTTTATATCACGCAGTTCTGACTTCTTTTCTCAGAATTGCGAGTTTATATCTTGTGTTATAAAGTATATCATGCAATTCTGACTATAACTCCCTCAGAACTGCGAGATGTAAATTCACAATTGTGATAAAAAAATGGCAGAATTGCAAGACAAAAACTCTATTTCTTGTAACTCTGACTTTTTTTCTCAGAATTGTGAGATATAAAGTCCCATAGCAAAGACTGATATGTTTTCAGAACTGCAAAATAAAAACTCTGACTCAAAATTCTGACTCAGTTCTGACTTATTTTCGTGTAAATGCAAGTTTGTATCTCACAATTCAATTCTTCTCAGAATCGAGATATAAACTCGCAAGTGCAAGTTATAAAGTCCAGTTTGGAGGGGGAAAAAGACTGATATGTTCTAAAAACTTTTTTTTATCTCTCAATTCTGACTTAACTCATTAAAGCGTGTTATGAAGTCAGAATTGTGAGTTATAAACTCGCAATTTCTCAGAATTGTGACTTTATTTCTCAGAATTGTGACAAGTTTATATAACACAGTTCTGACTTCTTTTCTCAGAATTGCGAGTTTACATCTCGTTATAAAGTCAGAATTGTGAGATATAAACTTGCAATTCCGAGAAAAAAGTCAGAATTGCGAGATGCAAACTTTTTTCTCAGAATTGTGATATATAAAATCCCATAGCAAATACTGATATGTTTTCAGAATCGCAAAATAAAAACTCTGACTCAAAATTCGGACTCAATTCTGACTTATTTTCTTTTAAACGCAAGTTTGTCTCTCGCAATCCAATTCTTCTCAGAATCGAGATATAAACTCGCAAGTGCAAGTTATAAAGTCCAGTTTGGAGGGGGGAAAAGACTGATATGTTCTGAAAACTGTGTTTTTTATCGCTCAATTTTGACTTAACTCAATATAGCGTGTTATGAAGTCAGAATTGTGAGTTATAAACTCGCAATTTCTCCGAATTGTGACTTTATTTCTCAGAATTGTGACAAGTTTATATCTCACAATTTTGACTTTACAACTCGTAATTGCGAGTTTATATCATACAGTTCTGACTTATTTTCTCAGAATTGTGAGTTTATATCTTGTGTTATAAAGTCAGAATTGCGAGATGTAAACTTTTTTCTCAGAATTGTGAGATACATAGCAAAGACTGATATGTTTTCAGAATTGCGAAATAAAAACTCTGACTCAAAACTCTGACTCAGTTCTGACTTTTTTTCTTACAATTTTTCTCAGAATAGAGATATAAACTCGCAACTGCAACTTATAAAGTCCAGTTTGGAGGGGGAAAAAAGACTGATATGTTCTCAGAATTGCGAGTTTATTATATTCTGACTTAATAATTCACAATTGCATATTATAAAGTCAGAATTGACTCACAAACTCACAATTTGACTTTTTCTCGCAATTCTGTCAGAATTCTGAGAAATAAAGTCAGAATTGTGAGATAAAAAGTCGCTATTACCATTTTTTATTCAGTGGCGTAAACAGGTTTCCATATTTATGACTCATATAGTATGATCTATGAGAATGTGGAGCTCATATGAGGAGGAAAATCTCTGGGGTTTTTTTAGAGGCCCAAACTAAGCAAAAATATGCAATTTGGTGTAGATGCTTTTATTTAAATAGCCAAAAAGCAAGATTAAATTCTGGTAGCTTCAATGAGATCTCTATAACAGTATAGCAGACTATTTATATAAAATGATATAAACATCAGTGGTCAATCTTTATCTACCAATAATATGTCAAACAGTATTTTAAGAAGTAGGCTTAATGAGGTGGTTCACAATGACTGATGAGTAAATGTCTCTCCACTTTCTGTGTAAATGTGTTCTCTATGCTATTTGCAGATTAAGCTAATTGTCATGTATCTGGTCTATCCTGTCATCATGTACTCTTGCACCACACTTCATGGACTTCATTCCCCACAAGCCACTGCTCTAATCACTGCATTCACCTGCTCTCACTTTACTGATTACTGCTCACAGCTGCACCTCATCACACTGTCTGCATTTAAGCCACTCACACACACAGCCACCTTGCGAAGTCTTACCGTTCCCTATGGTCGTAATTCCGAGCGTTTTCCCTTGTGTTGGTTTCTCTGTGTATGACTCTGGACTGTGTACCCCGTTGACGATTCCTGCTACCTGCCATTGCGACCATTGCCTGTGTATCGAACTGTTTCCTGGATTTCCTACGTTGTTCCTGTTTTCCTGGTGATTATTCCTGCCTGTTGACTATTCTCAATAAATGCTGCAAATGGATCCGCACGTCTCAGTCTGACTCCATGTGACAGAAGACTTCGCCATTACAAGGATCCAGCAGCGAGTATGATGTCATCCGGTTCCAGCACGAACTCCACGGTACAGATCATGCTTCTCAAGCAGGGTGAGCAGACAATTGAGGATTATGCTATGGCCTTCATTGAATTGGCTAATCGGTCTACGATGGATGAGCAGTGCCTGATGATTTTCTTTCGGGGAGGACTCTTAGAGCCATTAGCTTCACTCATGCCCATGTTCGAACCTGGCTGGACTTTACAAACGTACATTGACTTTGCTCTGCAAATGAGTGGCTCTCTTTTTACTGTGGGAATTCAAGAAGAAGACGACAACAATGTCCCCACAGTAAACTCCAGCTCAGAGCCACCACACAAGATGGCCGCTAGCCCAGAACCACAGCACCCACATTTTACCACGGCTTGGCAAAGGTTAATGTCTAGCGTGGAGGACCCACCGCTGCTGTCGGCTCGAGCAGCTGGTCTCCCGCCCAGCCTTCCAGAGCCTCCGCTGGTTCTGCCCAGCCTTCCAGAGCCTCCGCTTGTTCCGCCCAGCCTTCCAGAGCCTACGCTGGTTCCGCCCAGCCTTCCAGAGCCTCCGCTGGTTCAGCCCAGCCTTCCAGAGTCTCCGCTGGTTCAGCCCAGCCTTCCAGAGCCTCCGCTGGTTCAGCCCAGCTTTCCAGAGCCTCCGCTGGTTCAGCCCAGCCTTCCAGAGTCTCCGCAGCCAGAGCGCCCTCCAGTCACCGCGCTGCCAGAGCGCCCTCCAATGACCGTGCCGCCAGAGCGCCCTCCTGTGACCGCTCGCCCAGAGCCTGCTCTTCCAGAGTCTCCGCTGGAGACGCCCAGCCCTCCAGAGTCTCCGCTGGGGTCGTCCAGTTCTCCAGAGCCCGCTCCTCAAGAGCGCCGTCCAGAGCCCTCTCCTCAAGAGAGTCTTCCAGAGCCTCCGCTGTTTCAGCCCAGCCTTCCAGAGCCTCCGCTGTTTCAGCCCAGCCTTCCAGAGCCTCCGCTAGTGCAGCCCAGCTTTCTAGAGCCTCCGTTGGTTCAGCCCAGCCTTCAAGAGCCTCTGCTGTTTCAGCCCAGCCTTCCAGAGTCTCCGCTGGTCCCGCCCGGCCTTCCAGAGCCTCCGCTGGTCCCGCCCGGCCTTCCAGAGCCTCCGCTGGTCCCGCCCGGCCTTCCAGAGCCTCCGCTGGTCCCGCCCGGCCCTCCAGAGTCTCCGCTGGTTCCGCCCGGCCTTCCAGAGTCTCCGCTGGTTCCGCCCGGCCTTCCAGAGTCTCCGCTGGTTCCGCCCGGCCTTCCAGAGTCTCCGCTGGTCCCTCCCGGCCTTCCAGAGCCTCCGCTGGTTCCGCCCGGCCTTCCAGAGCCTCCGCTGGTTCCATCCAGTCGTCCTGAGATTCCTGTCTGCCCGGTTCTGGTCACGGAGCTCATGCATGGACTGTTCCCACCCACCCTCCCTGCTGTTCCAGTCCCGCCACCTCTGTCTCCTGACAGTCCCTCTGCTCACCCACATCCCACCTTCGGTGCGGAGGACTTGCCATGGGACTGCCAGTCTCCATCGGTGTCCAGACTGAAGGATCCCTCACCATCACCTCCAGTCTCAGAGTCCTGGACTCCACCTCGGCCCTCCGACCCTGCGGCTCCACCCCGGCTCTGTGCTCCCTCGTCTCCGTTGTCGGCCATCGGCCCACCAGCTCCTCCGGGCTCCATCGTCTCTCCGGCTCCGCCCCGGTCAGTCGTCGCCCCACCTTCGCCTCTGGACTCTTCTCCTCTGGCTGCGCCTCGTCACTCCGTCCTGCCGGCTCTGTGGACCTCCTCCCTCCCGTGGGCACAGCCTCGATCCTCTGTCACTCCGGCTCCGCTGCGTACCTCCGGACCTCCATCTCCGCCGGGGTCGCCAGAGCCTTGGGTTCCGCCTTGGTCCTGCGGATCCTCTGTGTCGCCCAGGACCATCGACTCTCCAGTTTCGCCTCGGGCTCCACCGGCTCCACCGGCTCCACCTCCGTCGGTCGGCCCCAGGCAGGAGCCAACCCTTCCTCCATCATGGCTTCTCCTTCCGTCGGCTCCGCCTCAGTTTCGTGGTTCCAGTACCCCTACATGGACCTGGCCCTCCATCCCTCCCCCTGTTCCGCCTCCGCTCCACCACCCTCCAGGTTGTATTATGTGGTTAGAGCGTCTGGAAGCCGCTCCTTGGGGAGGGGCTCTGTCATGTATCTGGTCTATCCTGTCATCATGTACTCTTGCACCACACTTCATGGACTTCATTCCCCACAAGCCACTGCTCTAATCACTGCATTCACCTGCTCTCACTTTACTGATTACTGCTCACAGCTGCACCTCATCACACTGTCTGCATTTAAGCCACTCACACACACAGCCACCTTGCGAAGTCTTACCGTTCCCTATGGTCGTAATTCCGAGCGTTTTCCCTTGTGTTGGTTTCTCTGTGTATGACTCTGGACTGTGTACCCCGTTGACGATTCCTGCTACCTGCCATTGCGACCATTGCCTGTGTATCGAACTGTTTCCTGGATTTCCTACGTTGTTCCTGTTTTCCTGGTGATTATTCCTGCCTGTTGACTATTCTCAATAAATGCTGCAAATGGATCCGCACGTCTCAGTCTGACTCCATGTGACACTAATGCGCTTCCTACAATTTGTAATCACATTTAAGATAGTCAGTTGAAATGTATCCGTTGTGTGAGATTATATTGACCTCTTTCACCTGATAGCTTGTAATGTAAATCAATGAGATCTTTATAACAGCATAGCAGACTAGTTACATAAAATGATGTGACCCTAGACCACAAAACCAGTCATAAGAGTCAATTTTTTTAAAATTGAGATTTATATATCATCTGAAAGCTGAATAAATAAGCTTTCCACTGATGTATGGTTTGTTAGGACAATATTTGGCTGAGATACAACTATTTGAAAATCTGGAATCTGAGGGTGCAAAAAAAAAAAATCTGAATATTGAGAAAATTGCCTTTAAAGTTGTCCGAATGAAGTTCTTAGCAATGCATATTACTAATTAAAAAATAAGTTTTGATACATTAACGGTAAAAAATTTGAAAATATCTTCATGGAACATGATATTTACTTAATATCCTAATGATTTTTGGCATAAAAGAAAAATCAATCATTTTGACCCATACAATGTATTGTTGCCTATTGCTACAAATGTACCCATGCTACTTATGACTGGTTTTGTGATCCAGGGTCACATATACACATCAGTCGTCACTCTGCATTTCCCAAAAACATGTCTTAGGATGCTTAGTTTAATGATCAAAGTCCAGTAAGTGTTAATCATGAAATATTAACAATATCAAAAATTTTTCAGTCAAGACTTCACAGCAAAAAGACACAAACCACAACCTGAAGTGAATGTATTTATAAGTATACTTAGAGATATTTTACTTGCAAAAAACAAACTATAATAGAAAGCATGTAATAGATATTGTATAATCACATTGCTCTCCAGGGGAAACTGCAATTTTTTTTCTCTACTGGACAAGCCAACTTCACATCATCCTAATGTGCTCTTGAATTCCCATCAGTCACTTCATTTTTCCTGAGACGTCACATCACTCACAAATTTACAGCACTGTCACCACGTCAATCAATCAGATCCATACGCCACCCCGCCCGAACAGTACAAAGCATGCTGGGACATGATTAATGATAATTACCTTGTCATTGACCACGCTCTTGCCATCCCAAGCCCATCCGCGCTTGGTGAAGTAGTTGACAGTGGCGAACTCAATCAGGGCGGAGAAGACAAAGGCGTAACACACTGCGATAAACCAGTCCATGGCTGTGGCGTAGGCGACTTTCGGCAGGGAGTTACGGGCGCTGATACTCAAAGTGGTCATGGTCAGTACAGTGGTCACACCTGAGGGGAACACAAGCAATGACAACACAATACAAATTACTATGATTAATGAATCCAGAGCTCTATTCAACTCAGAATGTCAGAATTTCAAGTTGGAATTTCAAGGTAAACTCAGCAGAAATCTTGCATCACATGAATGCGAAAGCACTTAGTTCCACCATTACATGAAAAATAAAACCTGGTTTTAGTGTGATAAGGGTTTTGACAATCATCAAATTATAGACGCATGAAAACAAATGCTGTATTGCGTAGTATCAGAAGTAAAAAGAGTTTGAATTAAATACTATTTAAAATAGAACGAGATAGATAAAATACAAATAAATAAATAAAACAATAAATATACAAGCAAATAAATAAATAACTTTTTTTTTAAATTGTGGAATTTTTCAAACTTGTCAAAACTGCTCCCAAAAACATTCCACATCGCACGTTGGTCATTAAATACAAATAAATAAATAAATAAATAAATAAATAAATAAGCAAAGAATGAATGAATGAATGAATGAATATTTTTTCCCCCCAAAAACATTCTAAATCTACTATTGGTCCTAAAATACAAATAAATAAATAAAACAAAAA
Source organism: Garra rufa (assembly GCF_049309525.1). Lineage (NCBI taxonomy): Eukaryota > Metazoa > Chordata > Actinopteri > Cypriniformes > Cyprinidae > Garra > Garra rufa. The sequence continues at coordinate 14,935,502 of NC_133376.1, forward strand.
ATATATAAATATATAAATAATATATAAATAAATATATAAATAAATAATAATATATAAATAAATAACTTTTTTCTCAAACTTATGATACAAACTTGTATATAAGCAAAGAAAGAATAAATTAATAAATAAATACATAAATAAATAAATAATTAAATAAATATATATTTTTTCTCAAACGTGTGGAATTTGTCAAACACAAAATTCCCATCTGCCATTGGTCCTAAAATACAAAAAACAAACAACAACAACAAAAAAACAACAGCAACAACTAATAATAAATATAAAAGCAAATAAATAAATAAATAAATAACTTTTCTTTCTCAAACTTGTGGAATTTTTCAAATTGGTCAAAACTGTTCCCAAAAACATTCCACATCTGCCATTGGTCCTAAAATACAAATAAATAACATTCTTAACAAAAATAATCTACATCTACCATTGGTCCTGAAATACAAACAAATAAATAAAACAAAAAATATATAAGCAATTAAATAAATAAATTTCCCCTCAAACTTGTGGAATTTTTCAAACTGGTCAAAACTGTTCCCCAAAACATTCCACATCTGCCATTGGTCCTAAAATACAAATAAATAACATTCTTCTCGTCAAACTTGTGGAATTTTTCAAATTGGTCAAAGCTGGTCCAAAAAAAATTCTACATCTGCTATTGGTCCTAAAATGCAAATAAAAAAAATAAAATAAAAAAATATATAAGCAAAGAATGAATGAATGAATGTATAAATGAATTTCCTCTCAAACTTGTGGAATTTTTCAAACTGGTCAAAACTGTTCCCAAACACATGCCTAACATGGTCCTAAATACAAATAATAATAATAATAATAATAATAATAATAATAATAATAATAATAATAATAATAATAATAATAATAATAATAATAATAATAATAATAATAAATAAATAAATAAATAAATAAATAAATAAATAAATAAATAAATAAATATACAAGCAAATAAATAAATACAAACTTTTTGTGATACTTGTGATCAAATCAAACTTGTGGAATCTTTCCAACAGGTTAAAACTGTTCCCAAAACACTCTATCTCTGCTATTGGTTGGAAAATACAGATAAGCAATAAATAAAACAAACTATATAAATAAATTATAATTAAGTACAACAGATCACTATACACTCTGTGTTGGAGGAGATAGTATTTTAACATCACAATCACAAATTACATCACCTTCAATGACTTTGAAAGCAAAACGCAAAACGTCTCTAAAGCTTGAGTCTGTCAGGACCCTGCTGTTATATCTTCAGTGCACCACATTTTTTCCAGTCTTTGGGCTTCTAATCATCCAAAAACACGACAACCCTTTGGCCTCTAAATGCCTGAATCACTCTCATTCTTCTACATTCCAGTTCCTTTCTAAGAACTCCGCTGTGTTTACCGAAATGAAAGTATTTTTAGAAAGCGCCTTGTGAATTACAAGGAAGGGCTTGAATAATTTTGTTTTTGAGGGGAATAATACAAGAAGATGACAGCCTTGTTCAGTCGTGGGACCGGGGAGACAATAACCTTAATGAGAATCCTCCGGCACTTTCACGACTTTTGGTTCGCAGTGCTCTGAACGCTGTCTGCTGAAACTCGGTGGCATCGTAAAGGGATTGTGGAGAGGAACCTGTGCGTTCCTGACTCCTGCCTGATCCAGGTCTGCAATGACAGATCGGCCTGACAGACGGCAAGCTTGGGGACGCCGACCGCGACCATGCACGTAAACAAATGCCTCCAATTAATTTCCATCGCCGTCAAACTCAACAGCATTCAATCCCAGGTGGGACGAGCATGACAGCAGTTCGAAACGGGCTGACAACCAGAGAAGCACAGATAGGGAGTGTGGGATGGATCACCTTCCCCTGACTGTCAGACACCTTCAGCCATAATGCAGATATCCATCCAGTCACAAAGCAGTCAATGCATCACTCAGAACTTAAAAAAGACACTACAGTGAAAGTGAAAGGCGGAAGAGGTCAATATAATCTCATACAGCGGATACATTTCATCTTAAATGTGATTACAATTTGTAGGAAGTACATTAGCTCAATCTGAAAATATCATAAAGAACACATTTACACAGGAAGTGGAGAGACATTTACCCATCAGTCATTCTGAACCACCTCATTAATCATACTTCTTAAAATATGGCTAAAGAAAATGGTTACTAGGCAAGTAAACGGCACCAGTTATGTGATTATAATTGCAATAAGTAAAAAAAGTAACAACATTTGACAGTAAAAAGACACCTGCTGTGTAAATAAATAAATAAAGTAGATTATACTGTAATTTATTGAATATGGAGTCTATTATACAGCTGTACAGGGAGCAGTGAAGAACACAGAGGAACCCTGATTGCCTGGGTAGCAGGTGATTTGCTTGCTGAAGTGTTCAAATCTTTAATTATCTCATTCGTTGAGACGCTGTCAGAGTCTAGACCGCAGGATGGAGGAGTATCAGTTTTGGCATGGAGAGAAATGTAATGGAACACACTTCAGCACTTCAGGGAGATGAAAGGAACAGACTCCAAACCGGCTGAAACGACTTCAAATGCTTCTGTTGGCACTTTTTACAAAAGCAAAACACTATCTGAAAAACCCATCATCCTAAATTTAGGTTATAAAATGGCATTGCGACCAGCAGAATGGCTGAATTCTGTGTAATTATTTTTCAGTTTCTATCAAGTATCATTATCGACCAAGCTGCAAATAAACCCAGCTGAACCTGTTAAAAAAAGTACCATCATATATGGCGAGACCAGACGCTATTTTCTTCACCAGCAAGTCATCAGACAAAGCAATATTATGGATAGAAGCAATGGTTCAAAGTTAAAAACATCTTAAAGGGGCTATATGCAACTTTTTCCCCAAAATAAACGTAACAATAGCCTTTTTATTTGACCATTTATGACTCAAACATCTCCTGATGAGCATACTGACAGCCTGTAATCCTATTTTCTGTCGGGTCGGATTTTTCGCGCGCTGTCTGCGGATGTGACGTCAAGCGCGTTCATGTTAAAGTGAACCCAATTATGCCATTTTTCATGTTCCTAATATTGTTTTGGAAGTCTCCTAGGTGTACATGCATTCAAGGTCAGACAACGCTTCTGTTTTCTCAAAATATGCATTTAAAGGTGCAGTGTGTAGATTTTTGCGGCATCTAGCGGTGATGTTATGAATTGCAACCAACGGCTCCCCTCCACCGCTCACCCCTCCCTTTGCAGAAGCTACGGTGACCCACACGGGATTAAGATGTCGTCGTTTTAGACAGCAAAGAGTAATGAGGTTTCTTTTAAAACGTAAATTAAGGAATTATATTTACTTAATAATTCAATAAAACGATGTTATTGTGAATATTACAGTTACTTGTTCATCGTGTTTTTCCGCTAGAATAACAGCGATGAAACGCGATCTGTAGAGCAGTTTGTCCGTTTAGGGCTACTGTAGAAACAATACGGCGACTTCCATTTGAGGGGACCCGCGGTGTATGTAGATATAAACTGATAATTCTAAGGTAATAAAAACATAATGGTTCATTAAGTAAGGTCTTTATACACCCCTGAAAACATAGTTATGTATACTATATTGCATTTCTGTCTAGAGATCATCTTAAATATTACACCACCTCATTTCCAGCGATTCTCGAATGATTCATTTGATTCAAAAATTCTGTTTCTCCTTTCTATGAGCTTACTTTGGTCAGATAGCCCAGTCTGTTGTGATTGATCTACCGTGTACAGCACGTGTCAGTTTCTTCATCAGGCAAAACAATATTATGGAGAGAAGTAATGGTTTAGAATGGTTAAGAACATCTTAATGATGGATTTGTTTATTACAAATAAGCAGCTTTTCACTTTACAAGATGTTAACTGATTGACTGGAGCCATGCCGATTACTTGTTTTTTTCTTTCTTTTTTTCATCAGCCGTTTAATAAACTCTCATTCTTATGGCACCCATTCACTTCAGAGGATCCACTGGTGAGCTACATTTCTTCAAATCTGTTTCTGAAACAAACTTATTTACATCTTGGATGGCTTAATAGTGAGTACATTTTTTAAAGTTCCCCAAATTATGCCATTTTTCATGTTCCTAATATCATTTTGGAAATCTCCTACAATATGTTTACATACATCCAAGGTAAAAAAAAACCTTTGGTTTTCTCAAAATGTGCATTTAATATCACCTAATTTTCCAACGGTTTCTGTAGTGTAAGCAACCAACCGATTCTTTTGAAGTGGACTATGGGGGGCACCATTATGACGTGAATTTTTTTTTTTTTTTTTTTTTTTTACGCAGCACAGTTCAGAATACACAACTCTGACAAAAATACTAATACGATGACCACAGCTACTGAAAGAGCTTACAGGTGCCAATGGATGTATGTGTAGACTTAAACCTAATGTCATAACATCAATTTTCTCCACAAGGAGTTTAAACGTCCCTGAATATCGAGTAAAATCCACACTGAGAAACTCGTTCAGTGGCTGTGGTGTCATGACAAGTGTCTGCATGCTTACATCCTGACAGGATGGCATCTAGCCTTTCTTGTCTCTGCTATTTGTAAGCACTTTCAGTACCTATGGTCGACTAAAAGCCTCAAAGGCATTAGGGCTAAAGTGGAGATAACAAAGACGCTGGTCTTTAGGAAGTTTCATTCGTCCACAGGCATCTTCCTATTCTTTGCTCCTTTTCTTATTGCTAGGAAAAGCAGTGAAGACTTACATTGCTTCTCTTGTTGCCCTTCGAATGGAAAATTACACACTGTAACCGATTTTTGTAATTTGAACAGTATTTTACTGTAATGTCTACAGTAAGATACTGTAAAATGTATATACAGTATTTTACTGTAAACTGCAAAGAATTATGGGAAAATATATGATCACTACTGTAATTCTCCACTACTGTAAAGTGGCGGTAAAAGGACAAAAGATAAATGTTGCACCATTAACTTGACAAAAAGGTTAGTATATTATTTCTCTTATTATTTATGAAAAACTGAGCAATTTTAATATGTTTTCACTTGGTAACAGCAAAGTAACAATATTCATTGTGTTTTTCATGTCGGTATAGCCTTTTTTTCCTGACTGACGGCTGGAGCGCCGCCATAACGGTGAAAACATGGACTGGTGAGTAAGTTAAGGTGACCTATATTAGTCGAAAAAAAACTTTAGTTAAACCGAGAAACACGTTTGTACATTTTGCTGCATTTTAATGCAAGTTAGCTCATCTGACGAGCCCTTACTCAAACTTAACAGCGAACTGAGGTAAAATACTGAGGTAAAGTGCTTTAGGTCAGTGGTTCTCAACTGGTTTGGCCATGGGACCCACATTTTTACATGGTCATCAAGCCACGACCCAAATTTTTAGGAACTATAATATAATTTTAGGAATTATAATTAATTTGTATTTATTTGCTAACGTACACAAGTAGTGACAGATAAATCATAAGAAAATCACCAAGACAAATAAACAATATTTTATTGCTGTCATTTAACATATTCGGGGTCGTACTTGCGCTTCGACATATTTGTTGCTATAATTAAATGAAATTTCACTTGTCAAACGGTACGGTTGTTGCGCATGCATTTCAAAATAAAAGTCTGGTATAAGCAAAATAAAAATTAAACTTTTGTTGTTTTTTTGACCACACACTCCGCGACCCACTGAAAATGTTCCCTTGACCCACTTTTGGGTCGCGACCCACCAGTTGAGAAACACTGCTTAGGCAACCACTGTTTCTGTGGAGATTTTAAACCGTATTTTCAAGCCCTTCTTTTGTTTTTTATTTTCAAGTTTCTGGTCTGGATGTCGTCTGTAACGTCGGAGGTGTATTTTGGATCCTCTTCTTGTGAATGACTGCCATAGTATCGACGATAACATGAACTGGTATGAATTTCAGTAAACCGAAGTTGACAAACTTAACGTTAAGTTAAAACGTTAGAGCAGCATAATATCTTTTCAACGCTGCCTCTTTATAGCTAGCAAGGTAATTATCTTCAAATGATGTTTAAGTAAGAAATGTGTGTATCAATGTCATATGTAACTTTATAGACGGTCCCTAAATTCAGTGACATACGTGACATAAACAGCGCGCTAACACGAAACACTGAGGTAAAACTGAAACACCGCTGTTAAGTGCATCTTTTGTATTTTATTTTCAAGTTCGTGGTCTTGTGGTCATGTCATCTGCATCGGAGGTGTATTGGAGTCTTTTCTGGTGATTGCCTCATCGCGGTGCAAACAACAGGTAACTGTTAAGCTTTTGCTTTCATCAACCTAACTAATGTGAACGTTACTAAATTAGCCGAATTAGCCACAGTCTGCTGTTCTCCACTAACTCGCAGAACGGGTTAACTTTTTAAAGAGAGTAAAGGCTAGCAATATATTAATATAGCAAGTTTTGCTAATAAATATTATATATGTTTATTTTATTAACAATGTAAATTTTACTACTGTACAGTAGTTGTCTTTTCTGATCATAAACTAAAGTAACACTAAAAGGGTGTTGTGACACGGTCTGTTACGGAGATTTCTCCAAGCACTAACTGGATGTTGACCATCAGGGGCAGAATCATCATCAGCCAGCTGTCCATTTTACAGACATGCAGAATTAGGTAACCCATAACACATTGTGTTTTACATTGCATTTACATTCATGCATTTTTCAGATGCTTTTATCCTAAGCAAGTTATATTGTATTTAAAGTACACATTTGTAAGGTATTTATTCCCTGGGAATCAAACAGCGGTTGGCTAAGTGGGCTAATGTTTTTTTATTACCATGTCTTGTCACATCAAGATTGAGTTTGCATGTGCATTAAAATTATTTTTTATTAAACCAGCATTTAAACAGCAAAATGCAGTTGCTTCAGGTGTATTTAACTTACTATAACCTTTAAATTCATAATAAAAATCACAATTTTACCGTCTGTCAAATTTAGATTATTGTTACTGTAAAGCAACAAATATAGATAGTAGGCCTATGCACAGACTTTCTATAAAACACACAAACACACATTTTGAATGTTTAACAGATTGGTTAGCATTTAGAATGGTCTGTGGCAGGCTTTACTAAGTATCAGGGCAACAAAATTCAACAAACAAGGAAGTAATCTTAAGTGATTTAAATCATGAAGAAAATATTGTCTTTTTGCTCCATTTAGTAAAAACGGTTCTAAACAAAGCCATGTTGTGCATCTCAGCACATAGCTGTGTTTCATTACAGAATGAATTTACCTTTTTTTAAACACCTTGAATCAGTGATTTACTGACCCATTCATACATTTTTTTATTAAAAAAATTAAATAAAAAGTTTCTTCAGTTTTTTCTTACTACTGCATTCATATGTAGTATATAATGTTTTTTTTTAATGCATACAGCACCAAGTTTGACAGCTGAGGCAAATTCTATAAACACTGCTTTGAAAAAAAATCTTTTTTTTTCTTGTGCTTGTAGGTTCGTTCAGACAGTCAACCTTTGTGGCAGCAAATGCATTGACAGTCACAGATCAGATGGACTTCTGGAAAGAGGGTGCAAACAACAAGCATAAGCCTAAATCCCATTCTGCCGTTTCTCATCAGAGAGCTTGTCAACTTTGACTCAAAATTACTAAAATTTAACACAACACAAACACATTTTTGATTTTATTTTATTTACACTACCAGACAAAGCTTTTGAACAGTAAGATTTTAAATGTTTTTAAAGAAGGTCTCTTCTGCTCACTCAGCCTGCATTCATTTGATCCAAAGTACAGCAAAAACAGTACACTTTTGAACCATTTTTATTATTTAAAATAACTGTTTTCTTTTTGAATATATTTTAAAATGTCATTTATTCCTGTGATCAAAGCTGAATTTTTAGCATCATTACTGCAGTCACATGTTCCTTCAGAAATCATTCTAATAATCTGATTTTCTGCTCAAAAACTATTATTATGATGTTGCTGAAATTATTATAATGCTAAAAACAGTGGAGTAGATTTTTTTTCCCAGGTTTCTTTGATGAATAGAAAGTTCAGATAAACAGCATTTATCTGAAATAGAAATAGTTTGTAACATTATGAATGTCTTTATTATCACTTTTGATCAATTTAAATCCTTGCTAAATAATATATTTCTATTCATCAAAGAATCCTGAAAAAATTAAATAAAATATGTTTATCAGCATACCAGAATGATTTCTGAAGGATCATGTGATACTGAAGACGAATAATGATGCTGAAAATTCAGCTTTGATCAAAGGAATAAATTAAATTGTAAAATATATTCAAATAGCAGTTAATTTATATAAGTTATCACAATTTTACTGCTTTTGCTGTAATGCAGGCTTGGTAAGCAGAAGAGAATTCTTTAAAAAAATCTTAGTGTTCAAAAACTTATGACTGGTAGTGTACTTACTTATTTTTGCTTTTCAGTATGTGTATGTTTGCCATGATACAAAGTCTCCAGGGGACTGTGGTGATGCCTTTTTTCTGCTGTATCCTAGAGGTCAACATTTGTAATTTGTACTTTTAAAAAGAAAATGTTCAACAATTAAAAAGAATATTATCAGAACTAATGCTTATGAGTTATTGTGATTTTTCTGGGGACGGGGTGGTAAAAATCTTGAATTACAGTGCTGTACGACAATTGGATTTTTTTTTACAGGCAAAAAATGTATAAAAAAATAAATGAAAATAAACTCTATAGTACTGATACTGTAATTGAAAATACAGTAAAAATACTGTAATTCAAGATACAATAAAAACACTGTAAATGAAATTACAGTAAAAATACTGTAAATGAAATTACAGTAAAGGCCTTTTAGTACTGTAAATGCACTTACAGTAATAATACTGTAAACATTTTTATAGTAACTTACTGGCATCCAGCTGCCAGTAAGTTACTGTAAAATTTACAGCAAACTTTTTACAGTACAATCAAAAGCATACAATGTGTCTTTCATGGGTTTTCTGCTACATATTTCAGTAAGAGACATTTTTTGTGTTGTATTAACTTTAACAAAATTTTTCTTCTACGTAAACTATTATAAAACTACTGTTTTTAACTATGCTTTCATTTCTTTAAAGGATTTGACCGCATTTTCACACAAGAAATTAATATTCATCTCTCATTAACTCACACACGTCGCTCCAAACCCGTATGACTTTCTTTCTTCTGTGAAGCACAAAAGAAGATGTAGTGCAGAATGGCTGCTTATTTCCATTTAACAAAAGAAAATGTGTATAGATGTGCTGTCAATCTCTGAAATGGAAAAAAAAAAAAAAAAAAAAAAGACTACGGAATTAGTCCACATGACTCATGCACTAAGTCTTCTAAAGTCATATGATAGTTTTGTTTAGCATTTATTCACAAAAAAGACTTCTAACCTGTCATTCACAACATGAAAACCAAGGCATTTGGCATCACTGTCATCAAACCTGGTGCAGTGTTTTTTTTTTAAACACCATATTTGAACTGAAAGCGTTTGAAGATTTGAGCATTGTCGCTGATGGCAAGATTTTCTGCAAATGGCCTCGTAATTTTGGTGTGCTTCTTTTACGAAGGTATTGCATCACATCAGAGGACTAGAGAATGTACCGCATGAGTCATACGGACTGATTTTATGGTGCTTTTTTGTTATTTTCGGAGCTCGAAAGCCCTAGTCCCCATTATGAAAAGCACTCTGGGCATTCCAGAGATGTAACTGCTTTTGTGTTTCATGGTAGAAAGAAACTCATATGGCTTTTCAACAACATGAGGGTGAGCAAATGAACAGAATTTTCATTTTCAGCTGGACTAATCCTTTAATACTTTACTAACGCAACAAGCTAAAAAAACACATGGCCGTGCCATGTACGTACAAGCGTCGTAATAAAGTATACATTAGATAACGCTCTGGAGCTATTTAGCCTGGAGCAATTTTTCAATTATGTAGCTCTTGACCGCCTTCATGCTTATCTGAGCTCCATTTTAATGATATTCTCTACATTTCAACTTTAATATCTCAACACCTTATAAAACTCTAATAAGCAATCCACAACATGGTAAAAAAAAAAAAAAATAAAATAGCGTCATAGCGCTTTTTTACAAATTCATCTGATGCTCTACAATTAATGCACGGCATTAATATTTTCAGGGTTATTATTTGGCAATGCAAGGTCTCTTTTGGAAGCCCTAACTCTGAACATTTGCCTGATGGCAGGTTGTTTAAAAGGCTCGTATAATAGATGGATGGTGCGAGAAAGATAGGAGACAGAAAGAGTGACTGGGACAACTGAAGAACTGCCAGAAAGACTCCAGGGAGAAAGACACCAACAGAGAATAAAGACACAGGCAAAAAGACAGAGAGACAGACGGTAGGGGCAGAAAGACATCTGAACCTGTGCCAGGAGGGCTCATCTCCTCAACGTTACCTGCTTAGCAACACAGAGCTCAGGGAATCTCCGCGGTAACCGAATTGTTCTGTACATGAGCTCCATAAATCCTTACAGAAACGCTCAGAAAGGACCGGCTTCCCCGCTAAAGTCTCTAATCTGGGGCAGAGGACTCCAGAGCCAGGGGCTCCTGGGGCTCCTTGTGCATTTTATGGCTTGAAGGTCACCTCTTCAGCTACAACAGTGTTTTTCAGTCCTGATCCTGGAGCACAGTGACATTTTGGATGTTTTCAATACCTAAAATAACCAATTTAGGTCATAGAGACTCTATAGTGAACTAGAATCAGGTGTACTGCTATATTGGAAAACATGCTCCACCAAAAAGTCATGACTGTTTCCCATCACCTTTCAGAAGAATTAAATAGCCAGTTTATCCTACTGTAGGACTCTACATGTAAATATACCCCACTTTTGGCCCGACATGTTGTTTATAAAGACATGCCAAATTGCTGAAAACAGGTGTTGATAGATAAATGTGACCCTGGACCACAAAACCAGTCATAAGGTTACATTTGACAAAACTGAGATTTATACATCATGTGAAAGCTCAATAACTAAGCTTTCTATTGATGTATGGTTTGTTAGGATAGGACAATATTTGACTGAGATACATCTATTTGAAATCAGAAATCTGAGGATGCAAAAAAAATCTAAAAGACTGAGAAAATCACCTTTAAAGTTGTCCAAATTAAGTTCTTAACAATGCATATTACAAAACCAAAAATTACATTTTGATATGCTTACAGTAGGAATTTTACAAAAAATCTTCATGGAACATGAACTTTACTTAATTTCTTAATGATTTTTGGCATAAAAGAAAAATCAAAAATTTTGACCCATGCAATGTATTTTTGGCTATTGCTACAAATATACCCCAGCGACTTAAGACTGGTTTTGTGGTCCAGGGTCACAAATGTACATGTGGGGGAAAACAAACTGATTACAGTATCCCCATGCATTTCTACACTCTTGAAAACAGGTTTCAAAAGGGTGTTTTTGCAATGATGCCCTAGAAAAAAATGCTTTTGGTTCACCTAAGATCCTTTTAAGTGTGGCATATCATGAAAATCAGACTTTTTCCGTGTTTAAGTGCAATAATTGGGTCCCCGGTGCATCTACCAACCCAGAAAACAGGAAAAAGGACAACCTAGTAACTGTTTTGGTAAGGCTTTCACTGCAAGCATGTAAAAGAAAAACGAGCCACTCAGATACTGCCCCTTAATCTGCATGTTTTCAACCATGGCACCGCCATTTTGTTTTCGCAAGCGACAATGGTGTACTAGTTCTAATGCTATGGTAAAAGTTTGATTTGCTGTCACACAGAGCTAATATAAACATGCAATTTCTTTCTCAGCTGTTAATCCTCACAGACATAACCGACTATTGTTGTAAGTCATATGTGTTTTTAACAAACTTTTGTGTATTTGACAGTTTAAGCGCAATAAAACATGAAAGAGAGTTTACTACTTAGTTTAGCACTCACATGTCGTGTGACAGCCGCTTTCTGTGCGTGTTCTTCGGATGTGTGTGCTCAGAAAACCGTATATCAGAAGTTTGAACTAATATGGCCTTAAAGGGGTCCTATTATGCTTTCACTTTTTGAAATTTAGCCAGTGTGTATATGTTTGGGCATAAAAACATCTTCAAAGGTACAAAATCTCAAAGTCCACTCCAAAGGGAGATATTTAGTTTTAAAAAAAAAATCCCTTTTCAAGAACAATGGCGAACGGCTCCTTTGGACTACAGCATTTGTTTTCCGGATGCTATGATGTCACAACGCAGCCCATTAGAATATCATTTAAATAAATCCCGCCGCATTTAAAGAGACATGCATGAAAGCAGCGTGATTCTGCTTCCACTCAAAATAGGCATATTCAAAATGATATAATCAATGATTTGTGGAGTATTTTGAGCTCAGACTTCACAGACACATTCTGGGGACATATAAGACTTATATTACATCTTGTAAAAAAGGGGGCATAGCTCTCCTATAATAAATATTAATAAATAAAATAAAGGTTCTTTCTAATCTATGATTCCTTAAGAACAATTAACATTTATGGAGCTTTTCCATTCCATAAAAAGTTCTTTATAGTGGTGACAGGTTCTTCAGATTTTTTAAAAGTTCTTCACACTAAGATAAATGTTACTTTTAAAAACTTTTCACTAAAAGGTTCTCTTGTCTGGGGAAACAAAATGTTGTTGTTTTTCCCTTCACAGTTTTTACTTATTTAACCTGTAAATGGGCCAGGAATCAATGTTTGGGATTTAAAGAACTCTTTGTTTATTATTATTTTATTCCAGAAAAGTGAAATGATTTTTTTGCTGCATGTTTTACTTTTTACAGATAGCCAAAACATCTTCGGTATTCCCCTTAGAAACGAATGGGTAACTATGGTAACTGGGATTTTTCTGCACCAATGAATATTTCTTGACATACATAAATTTTATAGACACACACTACACACATCACATATATCTATTATTAGAATTGTAAATCAAGACTCGATCTCAGCCATGTCAATTTTAATCTAAGATCAAACCTTCACTTCATTATTTAGTTCAGAGTGACCTTAGTCCTCCATTAATCTGTCACAGTAAATTAATTTATGCAGATTTTCTGCATCACTTCGGCTGGAGGCCAATAGTGCGCCATAAAAACCTGCCAAAGTCAGAAAATCAGTTTGCCAGCAGTGACTGAGTTGAAAGTTTCCATTTGTAATAAACCATTATATTTAAACCTCAACATACAGCATAAAGATGATTTCTGGTTATTACAGTGCTATCATGATATTTAAACAGCTCACTTTTGAATTTCAAGCAACGATAAACACACTCAAGAAGATGGTTTCTGGTTAATACAGTGCTTCCATGATAATAAAACACCTCACATTTGAATTTCAACAATACACACAAAAATAGACTTTAATTGAGCCACATGAATTGCCGTAAAACTAAAGAAGAACTGCATACTCACTGAGGTCTTTTTAAAGTTGTCAAAATTAATTATGCTCTCGACTGTGTTTTTACTTTCGTCTTTGCAGTACTAATATGGTGTCATATTTCACTTCTTTGAAGTAGTATCCAAAGATTGAAATATTTCAAAACCCCAGATCACTTTGAAGTTTGTGATTAAGTTTGAGATTCACTCAGTGGTTAAACTCACCAAAAACAGTCCGGGCTGGAACAGACTCTCGGTTTAGCCAGAAAGACACCTGGGACAGGATGACGGTCATGATGCATGGCAAGTAAGTCTGAATCACAAAATAACCGATCTTCCTCTTCAGGTGAAAGTGGGCCGTCATCACAGTGTACTCACCTGTGAGGAAATAAGAGAGTTATGGGAAACAGTCCAAAATAAGACTAAAAATTGGCTTTGTTGAGTAAATAACACCAGCTGGCAGGGATCTTTCGGATACATAATACATGGTTCAAATCGTAATATAAACGCAACATTAATGCACAAGTAAGTGATTCAAGTTAGACATACAAGCTTAGTAACTTCTGACAACTTTTACCTCAGTGGAAAATTTAGATGTTTGTCTAGGAGCCTAGACACATTTTGATAAAATTAAATAGCATAAATTTACATGAAATGATAGTTTTAAAACGATATCGCACCCATTAAGAACAGTTCACTCCAAAATGAAAAAATTCTCATCCTCAGATCATCCAAGATGAGATTAGTTTATTTCTTCATGAACAGATTTGGAAAAATTTATCATCACTTGGTCACCAGTGTATCCACTGCAGTGAATGGGTGCCGTCAGAATGAGAGTCCAAACGGCTGAAAAAAACATTACAATAATCCACAAGTAATCCACGTAACTCCAAGCAATCGATTGATTTTTGTCTTGTGAAGAGAATAACTGCATGTTTGTGAGAAACAAAACCATCATTAAAATGTTTTTTTTTTTTTTTTACTTCAAACCATTGCTTCCAGCTAAAATATGAGTCAAAATATTGCATTCTCCACTGAAAAAGTTGTTTAATCTGAATCAGAAGAGAGGTATGCACAGATCAAGCTCTGTTTACAAGCTAAAACAGTTCTAAACTGATACATCAGTGGATTTTGATGTGAGAGGACAACAGGGGATGGACTTTTTCACTGGAGGAAGCAATGTTACTGATAGAGGCCAGAAGCAATGTTGTTAAGTTAAAAAAAAAAAAAACTATTTGTAGGAATTTTGTTAGCTCAAAGAATTTCAAATTGATCAATATGTGTGTACAAGTATGAGACTATGTTTCTCTCATCACCTGTGCACTGCAAATCTCCACCAGGTCCTTTTGACCAATGAATTGGATGAAATGAGTTATTTAAAACATACATTTCAGTCAGGGAAAGTAGTTTAACTCACAGGAAATTGTGTATAATAATCGTCATTAAATATACGCAATTTCCAGTTTCTGATCAGTAACAGTAATAATGATATCGACTTGTTTCTTTGTCCAGCAAATTCTTCAGTGATACCCATTACTCTGACGTTGGCTCGTCGTCACGGCAACGTATTTTACTAATCAGAACGGAGTTAAAACAATTGAACAGAATAGGGCTTAAGGTAGCAATATGAGATCGAAACAGTTTAAGTGACTATTGTAATGTAAGCATTCAGCACAGAGAATCATTATATGTGAAAATATGGTTGTTTATTAAACTATTCTACTTACAAACGATCGCACATAGACAAACATACATAAAACACAAATAGACAGAGAACGCGTGAGAGAGAGAGTAAGAGAGAGAGAGAGAGAGAGAGAGAGAGAGAGAGAGTTTAAGAAAGAGAGACAGAAAGTGAGTTGCATGGGACAAGAATGAAACGGTTCTGAACAACCTGAAATCGTTTTTCATAAAACGCAGCTATCTACGTTTTTAGAAAGAACGGATACTTGCAAGCTCTTGTTGTTGTGCATTAGTTCCGTATGTGTTCAGTTCAGAAAGTCCTTTTCAGTTCCTTGAGAGTTCCTTTAGACCGCATGGCCTTGAAGAAGGGTTTGTAGGCCGCATGGCTTTGATTGCAGGCCTCATCTCCAATGCTAGGTGATGGATCTGGGGGGAGGTGTGGGTGACGTGTGTTCGAGTCCAGAAGGGAAGAGAAGAGAGTGAGAGTAAGAGAGAGAAGGCTTATAAACCTGTAGGTCGTTCACGCCCACAGTTGGACCTTGTCCAATCCGGTTGATCTGAGTTTTGGAGGGAAGATTGAAAGTCTTTGTCTTCCACGATGGTGTTTCGCATGTGGAAGCTGATTGGTTGTTTTGCCACAAAACTTCCAAAAGTTCAATTATAGCTATAAAGCAAAGAGTTATTAAGATGCCACAAACATTAACATTTAGGGGATAATAAATGCCGCTCATAGACACCAAACATGATCTATGTATCTTCTCGGTTGACTGAGTGATTCTAAATGTGAGAGTCTTAGCATGTACAATAATTCACCTATTGCGGATTAATGTTTGAGGCCGACATACATAACAGAAACAACAATATAAGAAAAGGTAACACATTGATACGTGTACATTTCTATATAACTGTATGTGGGACTGTATGTCTGAATAAGGAAAGTGTATCTCCCTGCATTCCTGTAAGAGTCTTATCTTGATGGTGGGGGATGAGTTGGATAGTGACCAGAGGTCTGGCAGAGGTGTCCTGGTCACTATAGCAACCGGGGGCCTTGTGGGCCATCTGAGACTTGCCGGCGCCTACAGTTGGGGACTGGGTAAAGGGGGGTCTGTGATTGTTTGATTCTTCTAATGAACAATTGTGTGTTTGATTGGTCCAGACACTACATATCCCCTCTTTCGAACGTTGTTG
This sequence comes from Garra rufa, assembly GCF_049309525.1. Classification (NCBI taxonomy): domain Eukaryota; kingdom Metazoa; phylum Chordata; class Actinopteri; order Cypriniformes; family Cyprinidae; genus Garra; species Garra rufa. Next base: position 14,951,741 of record NC_133376.1, read on the forward strand.
TCCATCCAACAGACAACAGCGAGCGACGTCAAAGGTGCGGAACAATCAGACATGCACCCGGCACTCACGGCTGGAAGAGAGAGGTGGCTCTCTGGAGGTTGGTGCTTCAAGGAGTGGCTGTGGTGCCGTGGTCGACGTTATCAGGTGTGATAATGTAGACAGTGGCAAGGTATAGGTCCTCGAGCTTGTGCAGCAGGTGTCGAGGCACTGTCACTTGTCATCCTGACCCAAGTTGGTCTGTGTCAGGTGGTTGTTATCTAGTATCTGTGGTCCCTGCAGTCTGGAATCGCTGGTTGGACTCTCACTTGTGAGAGGGCAGGTAGTTCCAGGGTTCGCAGGGAATTGTCATAAAGATTTTGTAGCGTAAAGAACGTTTCAGACGGACCCGGTTAGGGTGCAGGAGGGCAGCAGGTGTCTGTTATCCCGCTGTTTTGCTCAAACGTCATCAGGCGTCTGATGTTGGGGGTGTCGACTTGAGCGGGTCTGAGTTGTGTTGGTAGGGGTTTTGCTGTTGGGCCTGTGGGCCCGTTGCTCCATTCAACATTGTCTGGCTGCTCCTGAGGTGTCGACTGGTCTTATGGGATGCTTTTTCCTTTGAAGAAGTCTAATGCGGTGTTGCGTTGGGCAAGGAGTCAGAAGTTTATCTTTTCAGTACTTCTCAGTGGAGTTTCATTCAAGGAGCTCTTTGTTAGCATCAGAAACTCCGTTCTGGAGAAGTAGGCGTGTCCAGCTGTCCTTGTGCAGCCTCCATTTGGCACCTGTGTGAAGGGTGTGGAGGAGGATTTGTGGTGGACTGCCTTTTGAAAATACCATGGTGTGCATAGCATGGGGCCGTTGCCATAGCGACAGTTCTGCATGTCAAGTGTTGCTCATTCCAGCTGCTCTCTTTATTCACCAGCTGTCTGAGCCCTTTAAAGTCCTTCCTAACTCTGGCTTGAGTGTTAGTCTCTTATTAAGTTGTGTACACTGTTTGAACAGTGACTTTGCGTGGAACAGTTCTTTGTCTGTGTCTTGTCTGGTGGCTTTTTCAAGCTGCTCCCTGTGTCTGGCAGCTGTTAAAGCCTTCTGTGGACAGGCGATTTCCTTAAGTTGTTCTGTCAGGTTCCTTGCATCTGTTCTGTTCCTTCTCTTTTCCAGCGGGTGTCGGTTAATTTTGGTACTCGGAGACTTGCAGGTTCAGTTCATTTACCTCCTGTCTGAGGCCCTTGAGGGTGTGGGCCAAGGAGAAGATGATGCTGCTCAGCTCCTGGTTGTCCAGGCTGGATGTGAGTTGTCCATTTGTCGCAGTCCTGCTGTTCCTTTCTCTGCCATTGCAGGCCGTTGGCTGCTTTAGGCTGAAGGATGCCGTTCTCTGTACTCTGCTGAGTCTCCAGTTGGTCCTGGTGAGTGGCAGGGCTGGATGTCCGAGACACGCTGGTTCACAGTTCCTATTGTGAATCTCGCTGGCTGCGGCATGCTTTTGGCTTCCTGCGCTCTTTGGATGCAGGTGTCGCACTCTGGCATGTTTCACTGAAGTACTGGTGAGCAATGTAGGTGGTGACAAGGATGGTCTCTTAGTTGACACGGGTGTCGTTTCTGGTGCCATCTGGTGGTAAACGTTCACAGATGTTTCTCGTCGACTGGCTGCTTTGCATCGTAGAGAGGCTGTGTCGTTTGAAATCCGCTGGTTTCGAGCTGGCATCAAACTTAGCATATTCTGATGTCCTCTGTCACTGCATGCTTGGCAGTGCGCCACTTTTGCGTTGGTAGTGGCTTTGGTACTCTGGTGTATTCCGCATGGTGCATCTTGGGCATACATCAGCAATGACCCCCCCTTTTGTTCCTGGAAAGCTGGGAGCTGTGGCGGTGTTTGGTTATCAGGAACAAATGTGAGGATGTTGTCATCTAGATGTGGCATGTGTGTGACATCACTGAGTTGTTTTTGGCTTAATGCCTCAGTGTGGTCGGACAGTGCAAGGTTAAGTGTCAGCATTGCTTGGGAGCAGTGGAGGCTGCTTTAGCAGAGCTATTTTGTAGGTGGAGCCAGTGTGCATGGGTGTGATGCAGGCGGCGTAGCACCGTGAGGTGTTTGCTTGTGGCTTAGAAGCGATGCTTGGGGTTGGTGGGTGATTTTTTTGTTGTTGAAAACCTTAGGGTGCCACAAAATCCCTCAGTTTTTTACTGGGCCTTTCACTGTTTTTCCACGAATAGCATGTAATGTTCCTATTGTGATGGCAATGCTTGTCTGGAACAGGTGTTGATGCTCGGCTGTTTCAAACTGAGTGGTGTTGTTTGAAACTGAGCTTAGTCTACTTTGAGTCTATGCAGATTAGCAATTTTAAGAGGGAGTTCTTGTGAGTTGCTGCGACAGGAGGGTTGATCCAGGTAGCTTTCACTCGTGCTTTGGTGTCGGGTGGCCCGGCTTAAGGTGTTGCAGTGGGACAGGCTTGTCGTTTTCCACTAGGTACCTGCTCTGGGCGTGTCTTGCCTCGCTCTTGGGTCTATGAGCACATGGGTTTGTGTGCGTGGGATCCTTGGTCTGCAGGCATTGACAGTTATAAACATCACACGTTGGTGGCAGGTCTCTGTGATTCCCTCTGTCTTCTGGTGTGCTTGGCACATCGCTGGATGGCTTGTGCAGCGCAGCTATTGTTATCTGGGTGCTGGCTCTGCTGAGAGCCGCTGCAGGTGTAATCCACCCCCCTTCTGGCCGCGCTGTCAGTGTGGACCAGGGTGGAGGTAGTGGGTGGCAGATGATACTCCCTTCAGTGTGTGCAACTCAGGGATTTGGTGTAGCGCAGGTGTCATTTTGGTGTTTGTGACACTGTCTTGAGCGCTTGTTTACCTGAGTTGGCAGTTCTTTTCACAGTTCTCCAAGCTTGTAGGTGGTTTCTGTGTAGCCCTGGATGCAGGTAGGCTTGGTGTGATGTCATGTCGTTCTGTGCGTGGGACCATGTACATGACATTAGTTCTGCATCATCGTCATATGTGGAGAGCAGCTTTGGCACCACTTCGGAGTGGCCATTTTCTCTTAGGCTCTTCATGACGGAATTGTTTAAAGTCTTTGAAATACCTGTATGGTATGTACACTGCAAAAGATGACTTTTCAGAAAAAGGGTGTGGCTTCTAGAGTGGGCACTGCTTCACATATTCCATTTAATGTGTGTGCACCGTTAGGGTTCTGGCCACACTGTGTTTTGAGCCGAACAGTGACCCCTTTTGGTGAATGCAGGTAGTTCGTTCGCCAGAGTGTAAACATCTGGGCGTAGTCTTATCTAGCAGGAATTTCTCGCAGTTGAGGGAGTCCTCGTGGGGCTGTGAGAAACAGGAAGTAGCAGGTTTTGCATTGTCTATTCCAGGTTAAGTTCAAAGCACAGGTGTCCTCAGTGTTGGCCATGGTTGTCAAGCATTAGTGCGATGGAAGCTGTATGCACTTGACATCTGATGAAGTACCTGGTGCCCTTGTAGTTTCGGGAGCGTGTGAACAGTGGCTGGGATGTCACACTTGACTTTTGTGACCTGGCAGTGAACTTCCGATGAGTAGACTGATTGGCTGGCTGGTTAAGTTCCTGTACTTGAGCCCAAATCTTTGTAATGTGTGGTTTCAACACGAGTCAGCAGGTTGGTGCTGATGAAGAGAGGGCGTGTCCATCTGTGATTTGCACTTAGTGTTGATGGCCAGGTGCGTGGGAGCTCCAGGCTTGCATCTTTTGGGCCGTGTGTGTGTGTTTTGGCCTGTTTCCGGTGTTCAGCCTTATGAGAAGCTGTCTGAGTGCCGTGGTGTCTCTGTGGTTTACAGGCAGGTGGCAAAAATTTTGGACATTTTAAAAGAGGGCATACTGGAGGGTTGTTGTTTTTCATGCCACTCATAATCAAAAGAGTCTGATTGGGTTTTTAAACTTCTGCTGTGGAGGCCTCTTGTAAGATCTGTTCTTTCAATGTCCTTGGAGTCTCTGCTGACTAAGCCGTCGTTGCACTGTTCTGCTCGCTGGGTTGTCATAGTCAATGTTTTGTTTCATGCCTTGAAGACTGCATGGCCAAGAAGGTTCAGCATTCCAGAGGCCGTTTGCTGAGGATCTATGAGATGCCGTCTTTCGGGTTGACCGGCGAAAGTGGTCTGCTCCATGTCGTCTCAGGGAGTGCTGTCTGGTGCTTGGCTGTTTTCCGGCTGTCTGTAGAATCCGCCGAATCGAGCGATTGCTGTGCGGAAGAAGGCCGTAACATTTGGGTGGTGACTCACAGTGTGATGCGGATTTCTGAGGGGAAAGAGTTCTGGCGTTGATGCCGTCTTCCCCTGGTGCCTGTCATGTTGTCTCACTTAGGCTCAGATGCTGGTCGTAGCAGTCGTGTTCTTAGCTGCTGTATTCCGCTTTGACAGTTTTGACTGCTGGTACAAAAGGCTGGGGTCCTGTTGGCTGGAGGTGGAGCTAAGCAGATCTGTCTCGTGGTCACACTGGGCAATGTTCTTGCTTAAAAGTCAATGTTTTGCAGACAGGCGTGTATTATAGCCTACTGCAGTGATCAGGAAGACAGCGTTTAGTTGTGACAGCTGTCAGATTCCTGGCCAGCTTGCTGGCGTGTGAGGTGTGAACGGTGGGCTGTTAGGCCCGGGAGAGATTTTGTGTTGAGCTCTCCTGCTTGTTCACACTGTTATCTGCAAGCCTTTGAGTTCTTTAAGGTGTGCTGGGTTCAGCTCACTTTGTGTTTCTTTGCGGAGTCGTTGCTTGAACTTCGGCGTAGGCTGCTTGCAAGTGGCCTTTATAGGCTTTGGCCATGGCATGGTTGTCGTTGTCTGCCTGGGGCCACTGTAAAGAGAGCTTCTGCTGTTTAGGAGTGTTCTGCTGTACTGCTCTCTGAGCTCAGTCTGTGGGGGTGTTGCAGGCGTGTCTTGAAGCTTTTCTCCTCTCTCCTCCTGTAGGTCCTTGTCCTCTTCATCCGCTATCTCTGGACATCCAGCTGGTCTAGGCGGTTCTGCGCGCTGTCCTGGTTCCGTCGTGGGTGAAGCTTTCTCCGCTGCGGCTTTAGTCAGACGATCTTGTTGAGGGCGTGGTCACTGATGATCCGGGCTGTAGATGAGTTGATTGGTTCTCTGCAGCTGCAGCTCTTGACTGGATCGTGATCCATTCGCCTGTGTGCGTGGTCGTCCGGCTGTTCTCCGCTCAGGTGCTGTAGTCACTAGATCCAGGGCAGGATGGCATCTTTGCCTTGTCTGGACTGGATGGCGGGACTGGATGGTGACATGTTGACACAAATAGAGAGGGAGAGACAAAGCACAACGAGCCAATGCAAGTCCGTACAGAACTAATGAGCTAAAATGTGGGCTATGTGTTGCGCACTTAACTGATGTCATCAGATGGTGACGCAAACTAAACGCTTATTATCCTAGCCATAACGACGATGGCAGGTAATTTGTGTGGGTAAACACAGGAAAACTATGAGTTATGAACTATGAACTTAATGATTAACTTTGGGAGCTATTCAGTTCATCGGTGTAGTTACCAAAGATTTCACTGATGTTCAGACAGGTTCAGTCTCTAATAGGGAGAAAAAAAACAAAAACAAAATCAATCAGAAAGAGAGGTGTAAAGGGTTAAAGCAAAAGAGAGAAAGTGAGCTGACTGCCAGCCCTGGGGTCAGTGACGGGGCCCACCGGGTGGGGGCGCTATGGAGTCGTCACACCTGGGAAATGGCAGAGCTGAGAAAGCAGAAACAGACCCCCTGGGATGGGCTGAGTTACCCTTTTGGAGTACTGAGAGTGCAACTTGATCGATTTGGTCAAAGTTTAAATTTTAATCAAGACTGTTTAATTAAAAATTTAAAATGAGCAAATACAATTATAATTGCTAAAGGGAAAGTTGAATCTAAGGCGGTGAAATAATTAAAATTAAATCACAAAAAAAAAAACAAAAAAAAAACATACATTATGTTAATTATCATTATGGTTTAAATAACAATAATTAATGATGTAAAATTAAAAGGAAAAGAGAAGGGAGAGACTGACTGGGACTATCCATAAGCGTTGTTGCCCAAAGAAAACAAAAACATGAAATCATGCATAGGTATTGGAAGAGGTTTTAGACAGACTTCTAGCTTTTAATAGAAGGAAATACCTTTTTATGCGGGATTTCAGATTCCACCTTGTGTGGATTTAAACGCGCATCTAAGCGCAGTTACCATGGCGACGCGTTATCGCGGGTGTATATTTCTTGTGTCCGTTTTACTGAACACAGGTACATGTATGTGTTTGCAAACTTTAACTTAATAGGATGGTTACACTATTAAAAGGTTGCTTAGTTACGATGCATGCACATTGATCTTGAGTCAGCCTGCTGACACGAGACTTGTGTGTGCTTTGCACAAAAACAAATAAATAACACTCGATCAAGATTTGTACAGTAATGACGCGAAGTTGTTTACTATATTAAATCTATTTGATGAGCAAACGGGGTCAACCTTATCAGGTAGCTAAGCTGATGGTTTTAACCCAAAGGAGCAAGATAGCTGATTAGCATTGGAATGCACATCAATGGCTAATCTATCTACACTCAAAATATAAAGATATAAAGGCCTTGTAAGGTGAAAGAGGAAACTCGCTCAATCAACTTCTTCACACCGTTCACACCGTTCACACCGTTCACACCGGTCCACACCGTTCTAACACACACACACACACACACACAAACAAAAGAGACGTGAGTCACGAGCCGAGTTTGAATAAACAAGCATGGAGACACACAAATTATTCCTGAGTTGCTCACATCACATAGTTTAAAACTGCCCCGCATTCTAACGCCAATTATGTAGGAATTTTGTTAGCTCAAAGAATTTCAAATTGATCAATATGTGTGTGTACAAGTATGAGACTATGTTTCTCTCATCACCTGTGCACTGCAAATCTCCACCAGGTCCTTTTGACCAATGAATAGGATGAAATGAGTTATTTAAAACATACATTTCAGTCAGGGAAAGTAGTTTAACTCACAGGAAATTGTGTATAATAATCGTCATTAAATATACGCAATTTCCAGTTTCTGATCAGTAACAGTAATAATGATATCGACTTGTTTCTTTGTCCAGCAAATTCTTCAGTGATACCCATTACTCTGACGTTGGCTTGTCGTCACGGCAACGTATTTTACTAATCAGAACAGAGTTAAAACAATTGAACAGAATAGGGCTTAAGGTAGCAATATGAGATCGAAACAGTTTAAGTGACTATTGTAATGTAAGCATTCAGCACAGAGAATCATTATATGTAAATATATGGTTGTTTATTAAACTATTCTACTTACAAACGATCGCACATAGACAAACATACATAAAACACAAATAGACAGAGAACGCGTGAGAGAGAGAGTAAGAGAGAGAGAGAGTTTGAGAAAGAGAGACAGAAAGTGAGTTGCATGGGACAAGAATGAAACGGTTCTGAACAACCTGAAATCGTTTTTCATAAAACGCCTTAAACGCAGCTATCTACGTTTGTAGAAAGAACGGATACTTGCAAGCTCTTGTTGTTGTGCATTAGTTCCGTATGTGTTCAGTTCAGAAAGTCCTTTTCAGTTCCTTGAGAGTTCCTTTAGACCGCATGGCCTTGAAGAAGGGTTTGTAGGCCGCATGGCTTTGATTGCAGGCCTCATCTCCAATGCTAGGTGAGCCACCCCCCCCCCCCCATGGATCTGGGGGGAGGTGCGGGTGACGTGTGTTCGAGTCCAGAAGGGAAGAGAAGAGAGTGAGAGTAAGAGAGAGAAGGCTTATAAACCTGTAGGTCGTTCACGCCCACAGTTGGACCTTGTCCAGTCCGGTTGATCTGAGTTTTGGAGGGAAGATTGAAAGTCTTTGTCTTTCGCATGGTGTTTCGCATGTGGAAGCTGATTGGTTGTTTTGCCACAAAACTTCCAAAAGTTCAATAATACCTATAAAGCAAAGAGTTATTAAGATGCCACAAACATTAACATTTAGGGGATAATAAATGCCGCTCATAGACACCAAACATGATCTATGTATCTTCTCGGTTGACTGAGTGATTCTAAATGTGAGAGTCTTAGCATGCACAATAATTCACCTATTGCGGATTAATGTTTGAGGCCGACATACATAACAGAAACAACAATATAAGAAAAGGTAACACATTGATACGTGTACATTTCTATATAACTGTATGTGGGACTGTATGTCTGAATAAGGAAAGTGTATCTCCCTGCATTCCTGTAAGAGTCTTATCTTGATGGTGGGGGATGAGTTGGATAGTGACCAGAGGTCTGGCAGAGGTGTCCTGGTCACTATAGCAACCGGGGGCCTTGTGGGCCATCTGAGACTTGCTGGCGCCTACAGTTGGGGACTGGGTAAAGGGGGGTCTGTGATTGTTTGATTCTTCTAATGAACAATTGTGTGTTTGATTGGTCCAGACACTACATATTTGAGGGATTTGATTAAAAAAAAACTGTTTTGTTTCACAAAACGTTAATTGATGGACCGGAGTGGTGTTGATTACATGTGGATTATTGTGATGTTTTTATCAGCTGCTTGGACTCTAATTCAGAAGGTACAGGTACCCATTCATTGCAGAGGATCCACTGGTGAGCAAGTGATTTTGAAAAAACAGTAATCTACATCTTGGATGGCCTGAGTAAATTATCTACCTAATCTCATGATGAAAACGTACCTGTGGGAATTTATGTACATACCAATAGGTACATATAATTGCACTTTCTAATAGAAATGAACACTAACAGTGAGCACTTGTGATCGTTTTTGTACACAGTTATGACTACAGCTCCATATGTTTCACTTTCCGGACAAACAAGCTTGCTTGGTAGCTCAGCCAGCACAGAATTGGACTTGAATGCAGATTCCCTGGGTACAATCCAGTGAAAAACATGACACACAATGAAAGAGCTGAAAAATGAGAGATCAAAAAACAAGCTAAAATTACATGCTTGCAATTAGGTTTTTACATCACATTAGTTTTTGTTCATACTATCAGGTAGCTTTAGGTGTAGTGCAGTACATTAATTTAAATCGTCACGGAGCATCAGAGTTGTGGTGACAAAAACAACGTCGCATAAAACGTACCAAATGTACGTTCATCTGTTCCAGGGTAAAAAAACAAACACTCTTCAAAGCATCAGCCAGTGGACATTTTTAAGTCAGAACTGTGGTGACATGTACACAGGGTTGCCAGGTTTTCACAACAAAACACACCCAATTGCTACTCAAAACAAGCCCAATTGCGTTTTGAGGGGAGTTCCCCTTTAAAAATTGCGTTCCTTGAGTAAAATACATGTTTTTGGCGGGGTTCCCCTGGTAAACTTTACATTCCAGGGGATAAATTTCCACATTATTGGGGTTGCTTCAACCCGCGGACATGAAAAACAATCCGCGGCAACAGCGTTAAAATAGCCCAATTCCATGGGAAAACAAGACATAGCAACATACTTGGCAACACTGCGCATACAAAACCAACGTTACATAAAACGTACACGTATAAACGTATAAAATGTACTTTCATTTGTTCCAGGAAAATTCGATTCCATTCGATTTTGTCACTTCTGAGTGGCGCATGCGCAATGTCGACGTTGTAATATTCACGTAAGCACTGAATATTTACGACACTAATTTACGACTACGGCGAGAGATTGCGTAGTGCTGGTGAACCTGTAATACTGCAGCACAGTGGATTAAAAGCTTGAAGTTGTTTGGTACTCCCTGTCCGTCTCCTCATTTAATATTGCACGCCCTGTGCAACAGTTAAAACTAAACGCAGAACAAGACATGGTGTCAGAAGAAAAGTAAAGAAAACAAAAAATGGATTTTGCAGGAGTACCATCGCCACACATGAACTGGGAATCGTCTAATTTACCCGATGCATGGCGTAAGTTCAGACAGCATGCAGAGCTCATGTTCGCGGGTCCACTGAAAAAAAGGGGAGAAGATGAAAAGTGCAGTTATTTGCTCCTGTGGATAGGGGAAAAGGGAAGAGATATATACAACACCTGGGCGCTGACGACAGATGAAGCAAAGGTACTGCAAACGTACTATGACAAGTATGAAGCATACGTGATGCCCAAAACGAACACAATTTTCGCCAGATATAAATTTCATGAGCGAATACAAGGAGCAAATGAAAGTTTTGAGCAATTTGTGACTGAGCTAAGACTGCTAGTGAAAGATTGTGCTTATGCAGACAGCGAGGAAATGGTTAGAGATCGCATCGTGTTTGGCATTCACTCTCCGCGAGTGCGGGAGAAGCTGCTGAGCGTTGGCTCCGAGTTAACACTAGACAAGGCAATGGATATAGCCAGATCGCACGAAGTTGCACAAGCTCAGCTCAAAACGTTTGCAAACAGCGCATGCAATCCCCGCGATCAAATAGTGCACGCTGTCACCACCCAAAGAGAGTCACATAAGCGAGCAAAGAAAGCGGAGATGAAAGCTTCGCATCGCAACAGCAACGACGTCGCGGAGCGCGCCAGAAGTTGCGGTTACTGTGGCAACCAGGCTCACGGTCCATCTGAGAAATGCCCTGCTAAAGGCAAACAGTGTGGCAAATGTGGAAAACGTAACCACTTTGCCAAAGTATGTCGTTCTGCTTACAAAAGAAATGTTTATGCAGTGAGCAAAGAGGTTTCTCATTATGAAGAAGACTCACCTGCAGAGTTTTTCGTGGATTCAGTCTCGCAAAAGACAGGTGACACGGAACAAGCATTTGCAGACATACTACTAGGAGTAGAAGAAACTGAAGTTAGTTTCAAGTTGGACACCGGAGCACAGGTAAATGTCATTCCATTGCACACATTTGATAAACTGAAAGCTCAGTGCAAACTTTCACCGACTAAACACAGCCTTACCGGATATGGTGGTCAAGTGCTCACAGTAAAAGGGACATGTGCGTTGCCATGCAGATACAAGGACAGAAAAACACTGATGAGTTTTTACATAGTCAACACGCAAGCACCGCCCGTGTTAGGTCTAAAAGCATGCCTGGACCTGGACTTAATAAAGCTAGTGCTCTCAGTAAATGCACTTATAGAGGACAAGTCCATCATGGAGGAATATGCTGATGTATTCAATGGCATCGGATTATTTCCAGGGGAATGCACAATCCATCTAAAACCCGATGCAACTCCAGTTGTCTATCCTCCAAGAAGGGTACCTCTGGCCCTACGTGACAGACTGAAAGAAGAGCTGCAAAATATGGAGAAACAAGGAGTCATAACAAGGGTAACAGAGCCCACTGACTGGGTAAATGCACTTGTAGTAGTGGAAAAACCGAGAACCCGCAAACTCAGAATATGCTTAGATCCCCGAGATCTCAATAAAGCGATCAAGCGTCCACACTACCCCTTACCAACGATAGAAGACATCACACCCAAGCTAATGGGTGCAAAGTACTTCAGTGTTTTAGATGCCCGTTCAGGGTATTGGGCAATAAAACTAACAGAGGAATCGTCCAAGCTTACGACATTTAACACTATATTTGGACGATACAGATTTCGACGTCTCCCATTCTGCATCATTTCAGCCCAGGATGAATTCCAACGCAAAATCGATGAGACGTACGAAGGTCTAAATGGTGTTGTTGCGATCGTCGATGATATTCTGATTTTTGGACGGACCAAAAAGGAGCATGATGACAACTTACACGCGATGTTGCAAAGGTCTCGGGAGAAAGGCGTGAAACTCAACCCAGAGAAAAGCATTGTGAGTGCCACTGAAGTTCGCTACTTTGGTCACTGCTTATCCGCTGAAGGAATCAAGCCAGACCCTGAAAAGGTCTCAGCGATCAAAAACATGGAGCCACCAAAGAACAAAGCAGAGCTCGAAACAGTCCTGGGGATGATAAATTATCTGTCCAAGTTTGCGCCCTGCTTATCGGACATTAATGCACCACTTCGTCAACTGCTTAAACAGTCCAGTGAGTTCGTATGGGATCCTCAGCATGATGACGCATTCAGAAAAATGAAAGACCTTATAACTAAGGAACCTGGACCAGTCCTTGCGTATTACGACCCACAGAAAGAGCTGCACCTTCAAGTGGATGCATCGAAGTATGGCCTTGGGGCAGTCCTGCTTCAGGAAGGAAAGCCGCTCAACTATGCGTCAAGGTCACTGACTGAATGTGAAGTTAGCTACGCTCAAATAGAAAAGGAGCTCTACGCAGTCCTATTTGGCTGCAAGCGCTTTCATCAGTATGTGTATGGCCGAGAAGTCATAGTGGAGTCTGATCACAAGCCGCTTGAATCAGTGATGAAAAAGCCTCTAGCCGCAGCTCCGCCGCGACTCCAAAGAATGATTCTACAACTCCAGAAATATGACATCACCATAACACACCGGCCAGGAAAGGAGATTCCGGTGGCAGACACCCTCTCTAGAAAGTCCATAGAGACAGAGCACGACAATCTCAGCGAAGGAATGGACATGCAAGTTCACATGGTATACAAAAGCCTACCAGTCAGTGACACAAAGCTGCAACAGATCTGTGCTGAGACAGAATCAGACAGCCAGCTCGTCCAGCTGAGGCAAGTGATTCTGGATGGATGGCCTGGAGAGAGGAAGAAATGCCCGGCAGACATCAGTGATTTCTGGAACTTCCGAGACGAACTCTCATTGACCAACGGAATCATTCTCAAAGGTGAAAAAATAGTCATACCCACCTCACTCAGAAAAGAGATGCTCACACGCATTCACGTCGGTCACATGGGCATAGAGAAGTCAAAGCAAAGAGCACGAGATGTGTTATTCTGGCCAGGAATGTGTAAACAAATACAACAGATGGTCGAAACATGCGATACTTGCCTGGAGCAACGTCGTTCAAACACTAAGGAGCCCATGATTCCTCATGAGGTACCAACCAGACCATGGCAGGTAGTGGCTTCAGACCTCTTCACCTGGAACCACGAAGAATACATGGTTACAGTAGACTATTATAGCCGATTCTTTGAGCTGGACAAACTCAGCACCACCACGGCCGCCACTGTCATCAACAAACTTAAAGTGATTTTCGCGAGACATGGCATCCCAGAGAAATTTGTCTCCGACAATGGTCCACAATATCGAGGAAAGGAGTTTGAAGACTTTGCAAAGACATGGGGTTTTGCGCACACCACCACCAGCCCCTATTACTCCCAGAGCAACGGTTTGGCTGAGAAGACTGTGCAGATCACAAAATCGATCTTGGCAAAAGCCCAGATGGACAGGAAAGATCCCTATCTCAGTTTGTTAGAGTATAGGAATACACCTGTTGACAAGTTCAAGTCGCCTGCCCAGCTACTCATGAGTCGCAGACTGCGATCCATACTGCCAACCACTAACAAGCAGCTCCTACCTAAAATTGTCAGTGTCACAGAGGCACGCTCCAAAAGGGTACAGCAGCAGCAGCACCAGAAAAAGTACTATGATCGTTCAGCGCATCCATTGTCACAGCTTCGCACCGGACAACCCGTTCGCATACAGGAGCACGGCCTCTGGAAGCCTGCTGTCGTTGTTCATCCTGCCAACACAGAAAGATCCTATCATGTTCGCACTTCAGATGGTCAGGTGTATCGCAGAAACCGGCGTCACCTTCTCAGCACAAAAGAGGAAATTGTGGAGCCCTGCAGTTCTGCAAACATTGAGGAAGACCAAAACAGCAATACCTCGCCAATGCTTCCGGTACATGCTGAAGTACCAGCGCAGCATTTAAAAGACAGAGAGATACAGCCCATGCAATACCATACCAGATCCGGTCGAGCAGTGCGACCAAGAGAAGTCCTTGACTTGTGATTTGTAATTCGTCTGGGGTGTAGGCGGATCGCTGCCCCTGTAAGAGAATAGAATCTAAAATCTGGTATGGGCTGTTGGAGAGGAATGGACATTTTGTTCATATATTAAGTGCCATGTGTTAAATAGTTTTTTTTTTAATAAATTCAGCATCCTCTGTGTTTATGCTAGAGTAATGTTTTAATGATTGAAGTATATACACTGCAGTGACTCTATGTGTTGTTTTCTGTTTTGTTGTTCTTTGAAAAAAAGGGAGATGTAATATTCACGTAAGCACTGAATATTTACGACACTAATTTACGACTACGGCGAGAGATTGCGTAGTGCTGGTGAACCTGTAATACTGCAGCACAGTGGATTAAAAGCTTGAAGTTGTTTGGTACTCCCTGTCCGTCTCCTCATTTAATATTGCACGCCCTGTGCAACAGTTAAAACTAAACGCAGAACAAGACAGACGTCTTGCGTCATCTAATTTTAATTTTCTTACAAAAACGCATCGATTCGCTACAGGAGGCCTTTTTTCACCCCCTAGAGCCATGTAAGACATTTTTTAATGGATAGATGCATTTTATTGTTTTGAACTCATAAAGAGAAACACCTGCCCATCCAATTCAAAAGCTTGGAAATGCCATGATAGTTTTTTAATATAACTCCTATTGGATTCGTCTGAAAGAAGGAAGTCATATACACCTTTTTAAATTTTTTGGTGAACTAACCCTTTAAGTACTTGTAAAACTGTGGTTTGGAAAGCTGTTTCAAAGTAGCTTCAAAATAGGATCAAAGTCTTGATGAATCATGATGAATCATGCAAATATACAATGAAAAACAGCTAAATTATACCTTTGTGGAGTCAACAAATTATCTAATATTAATGGAATAATGCAAAATACAGTTGATCAATAAGCAAAATTAATGGCTGATGAACTTCCCCAATCACTCGTCATCATAGAGTGCTGACAAAAAGTCTAATTTTGGATCCTGGTGGGAAATCTTAAGAAAAGAGTGTTCAAAATGGGAGCAGGTGAAGAAGCAGCACTGTAAATAGAACATCAAAGAGCAGGATTATGAAACGCATATTACGACGGAGGATATTCTGAAAGAGCTGATGTCACAAAGCAGGGGAGGGAAAGATAAATGTAATTATAAGCCGGGAGCTCTTTGAGGGATGCCACAATTACACCTCATCTCACGAAGCCCCGGATGAAAAGATCAGGTCACTATGAAGCGACTCTACCGAGGCAGTTTGTTACCGAGCAAAATGGCATAAAGAGAGAAAATCTCCTCGACATCATCATGAGGTTTTTAACCTCATTATCACAGAGCATTATCCCAACCGCTCAAAGAGACAAGAAATGTGGCAAGCCGCCTGGAAACGGAGAATCTCTATCGGCAAGCGGCCCACAAAACAGAGAGAGAGAGAGAGAGAGAGGGAATGCATAACGGAAAGATGGAGGAAGACATTGGTTGCCCATGGCAACAGAAGAGAGAAATCTATCTGACGCCTTTGGATCTTGGTGGAGGACGCCACGCTGGTGCCATTTGGCAAAAGGGGGGATCTCCTCGTCCTTTCTGCAGAGGAAGCACAGACGGATTTTAGCCTGCTCTAATCCTGTAAAACCCACTCTTCCTTTTTTCGTGTTCAAGTGCACACGGCACCCTCTCGGAGTTGGTTTCCTCCTTTCACAAGCGCCGGTTAGCTCAGCACGGAGCCGCGGCGGGGAAAATAAGCACAGATGAAGCTGATTTAATTTAATTAACAGCAGTCCACTAGAGAAACGGCGTGATGAAATGTAAATGTGCGTAGAGAGAGACACAAAAAAGAAGGTGAGGGTTCAGGCCTGTGATGCGTGTGTGAGAATGTGTCTCTACTGAATAATAAGATAGTGTGTCTTTATTGTGGAGAAAGAAATAGCTTTCTTTTTTAAGACCTAGTGTGCTGTTTACTTTGGCAGGATTTTAAAGCATCATATGCAGACTCTTGACATGAAGACTGGTCCAAATATAGGCAGCAACCTTGCTGGCTTCTTGGATATCTTATTATGGCCAAGTTTTGGCAGCATCACATATACCCTGGAGTTATTGTTGTTAACTAAAATGATTAAAAACATCTTTGTTAATTGTTCAAATAAAGATCAGGTGAAGTAAAACATTAATATTAGAAGAAAAACTAAACTAAATTAAAACGAGAAGTGTTGCTTTTGCAGTCAACTCAACTAAAATAAGATTAAGCTGAAGCACTGAAAGTACTAAATAAATAATACAACTAAAACAGAACTGAATAAAAATAAGTTGAACCTAATTAAAAATGTATAAATAAGGTCAAAAGCAGATCAGATTTTTAAAAATAAATTAAAATGATAACTGTTTATAAAAATAAACTAAATGAGCATTATAAACTAAAACTAGCTGAAGCACTAAAATACTATTTGGAGAGAAAAATAAAAACTAAAACTGAAACCTAAATAGTAATATTAAAACTAGATAAAGTGGCTCAAAATAAACTAAAAAGAAAAAAAGAAAATACAAACACTGAAGAAGCAGAAAAAATAGATTTACAAAAATAACAAATGTTGCCTTTGCAGCTAAAATAATTTTAAGTTGAAGCACTAAAATTACTAACTGTGGATAATTAAAAATAAAAACTGTTAAAAAATAAATTAATAAATTAATTAAACCTAAATATACATGATAAAAATTAAAAACTAAAAGAAACATAAATATAATAAACTACTAAAATTAATTAAAAAAAACTACTAAAGCCAAAATAAAATAAAATAAATAAAAAAGTTGCCTTCACAATTAACTGAAATAAGATGAAGAGTTAAAAAGACAAATTGGAAAAAAAACATTAAAACCTTACTAAAATTAAACTAAAAATAAATAAATAAACAAATAAATAAATTAAACTGAACTAAAACTAAAAAACCATAAATAGAATAAACTAATAAAAATGACAAAATACAAAATAATAAAAATAAAATAATATTATCAATTAACTAAAATAAGTTAAATAACTAAAATGACAAAATGTAAATAAATAAATATTAAAACAGAACTTAACCTAAACTGAAAATAAATAAATAAAATTTAAATAGAAATGGTAACCAAAAAAATTCCAAGATGGTGGTAGAGTTGAGAGAATCGTTAAATATATTTAATTCAGTAGTGATGAAAAAGATCAAAATAAATGGATAAATAGCACTATTTGTGCCATGCATTATGCTTATTAGTGAGTGTTGTCAGCTTAGCAGCATGCTAATGTCAGCATCTACTGGAATCAATTGTGGATTTAAATACAGTTTAGCCTGTGTGGCATTTTCCAAATCAGTCGCCTATGAGGTTCCATTTTAGTGAGCATTTTGACTATGTAGTCAGTATACAGAAAGGCAGCTCACTAGGTTTGTAACAGAGTTAGCATGTCCGTGAGTCTGTGCACTGTGAAGATGTTAATTAAAGCGTGAAGATGACGATCGGTCACAGGAGGTCACAGGAGATGCCGTGATTCCAGAACACACACTGGCTCTCTTCCAAACCCTAGTGAGCTGCTCTGCTGTCTGCTATTTACATGAGCAGATGCTTTACAAAACAGCATCATCAAAACCATACCCCCATGAGTGGCTGAAATATAATGCTCTACAAATACAGTCCATTGACGCTTACTTCAAAATAACAGTTACATTACTTCCAAAGTGGATACTTTAAAGTGGAGAGACTTGGGAGTGTGCATGAAGCCTAAAAATGTTGTCTATATAGGCAGCTCCCTAGGGTTTGGAACGTAGCTAATATATTACAGCAACACTGCGCTTGACACAAAGATTCTCATTAAGGAGCCTGACCTCACCCTGACCTGAAGACCAACGCAGGTAATAACAGGAGAAAGACAATCATTTTTTTTACACATCATTTAATGAAGACAAAGAAACGGCCCTCTGAGACACCACTATATAGAAGGGGTTTGAAAAGGGGTGTGAAGCATCAATAAAACATCTGCTGAAAATTGTCTTTGAATACAGTGTTTAGCCTTCAATCAATTATACTGAAAAAAACATTTTCTTACTCAGTACTAAATATTTTTTGTCTTGTTTTCCATTATAAAATTCTAACATCAACACTAATTTACACCAAATCAAGCTTTTTTTTCTTCTGAATATTAAATTAAAATTAAAACATGACAAAATATCTGTCAATGGGGTAAGAGACATCTTACAATCTTGTTTGGATTTTTCTTTTTTTTTGGTTTGTTTTTACCCCACTGACAGCTATTTTTCATGAACACTTTAAAATAAGGCAACACTATTTAAAATCAATATTTGATTTTAATATAGTATTAGTACAGAGGAACAAACAAACAAACAAACAAACAAACAAATAAATAAATAAATGACTTGATAAAACATATCTGAATAATTTATTAGTATGGAGGAAAAAACCTGTAAAATAAATAATAATAAAAATAAAATAAAAATAAATTTATTAATAAATAAATAAATAAATAACTTGATAAAACATTTTAACTCATTAGTATGGATGAAGAAACCTAAACAAACAAATAAAACAAACAAAGAAACAAATAGGAAGGAAGGAACAAATGAATAAATAAATACATACATACATACATACGTACATGACTGATAAAAGATAAAATATTTGAATGTATTAGTATAGAGGAAGAAATATACCTGACTGACTGACTAACTAACTAACTAAACAAACAAACTAATAAACAAAGAAAAAAACAAACAAACAAACAAACAAATAAATGACTGAATGATAAAACATATCTTAATTTATTAGTGTGGATTAAGAAATATAAACAAACTAACAAATAAATAAAACACATTTTATTAATTTATTAGTATGGAGGAAGAAACCTGCATAAATAAATACATTTTAATTTATTAATATAGACGAAGAAGTCAAATAACAAATAAAACAAACAAATAAAAAACATCCAAATAAATGCATAACTTGATAAAACATTTTTTTTTTAAATTTATAATTTATTAGTATGAAGGGTGGGAGGGAGGGAGGAATGAATGAATGAATGAATGAATGAATGAATGAATGAATGAATAAATAAATAAATGACTTGATAAAACATATTTTATTAATTTATTAGTTTGGAGAAAGAAACCCAAACAAACCAAAAAAAAAAAGAAAAAAAAGAAAAAAAGAAAGAATAATGTATTAGTATAGAGGAAGAAACCTGCATAAATAAATAAATAACTTGATACATTTTTTTATTTATTAGTATGAATGAAGAAACCTAAAAAAAAAAAAAAAAAAAAAATTAATAAATAACTTCATAAAACATATTTTTTATAAATTTATTAGTATGAAGGTAGTATGAAAGAAGAAAAAAAAAACATTTTAATAATGTATTAGTTTGAAGGAAGGGAAAAATTAATAAATGAATAAAAATAATAATAAAATAAAATAAATAAATGACTAAAAGATTAATATTTTAAATTCATTAGTATGGAGGAAGAAATATAACTAACTAACTAACTAACTAAATAAATGACTTGATAAAAAATAAAATATTTGAATGTATTAGTATAGAGGAAGAAATATAACTGACTGACTGACTAACTAACTAACTAAACAAACAAACTAATAAACAAAGAAAAAAACAAACAAACAAACAAACAAATAAATGACTGAATGATAAAACATATCTTAATTTATTAGTGTGGATTAAGAAATATAAACAAACTAACAAATAAATAAAACACATTTTATTAATTTATTAGTATGGAGGAAGAAACCTGCATAAATAAATAAATATATAACTTGATAAAACTTTTTAATTTATTAATATAGACGAAGAAGTCAAATAACAAATAAAACAAACAAATAAAAAACATCCAAATAAATGCATAACTTGATAAAACATTTTTTTTTTTAATTTATAATTTATTAGTATGAAGGGAGGGAGGGAGGAATGAATGAATGAATGAATGAATAAATGAAAAAAAAACATTTTAATAATGTATTAGTTTGAAGGAAGGGAGAAATGAATAAATGAATAAAAAAATAAAAAAATAAATAACTGACTTTATAAAAGATTAATATTTTAAATTCATTAGTATGGAGGAAGAAATATAACTAACTAACTAACTAACTAACTAACTAAATAAATGACTTGATAAAAGATAAAATATTTTTAATTTATCAGTATGGAGGAAGAAAAATAAATAAATAAATAAATAAATAACATGGTAAAACATTTTAATATTTTATTAGTATGGAGGAAGAAACATGCATACATGCTTAAATAAATAAATAAATAAATAAATAAATAAATAAATATTAACCTTTTACAATTAACATATACAATTAATTTTTAACTGAATGTATTCTTACACAATAAGACTACTGCATTTAAATAATCTTATTAATATATTTGTATTAATATATTAGCTGAAATCAACATGAATCATATTTAATAAATGCTTTAGAAGAATTTTTCATTGTTAGTTCATGTTAAATAATGCAGTTAACTAATATTAACAACTGGAACCTTGTTTATTTTTGGTTGTTTCAAGCATAAACTAACTTTTGATAGATTTTTCAAAAATTAAAACATTGCTTCTTTTATTTATTTTTTATTTTTGTGTGTGTGTGTGTGTGTGTGTGTGTGTGTGTGTGTGTGTGTGTGTGTGTGTGTGTGTGTGTATAAATAACAAATTATTGTGGTAATAAAAGAAACCTAAATAGAATAAACTAATACAAATCACTAAATATAAAATCTAAAGCTAAAATAAAATGTTAAAAAAACAAAAAAACAAAACAGTAGTACAAATGACTAATTAAATTAAACAAAACAAAGTAAAGTGAATTGAAACTAACTAAACTGAATATATAAAAATAAAAGCTAATTGAAAAAATAATACTAAAAAAAATCCATTGTAAACGAAAAAATAAATGTGGTATTAAGTATTTCCATCGCAAAAAGAAAATGAACTGTTGTTCGTTGCTTTTAACACGTTTATCAAACAATCTGTTCATATCTAAGTGGGTGTTTTTTATCCATAATAAGCTGCTATGCAGACTAGACTTTATGCTGATGCTCAAAAGTCTGATTACGGCCGGCCTACACATACAAACCCAAAAGCACTGCAAATGATGACAGATCTGCACCACTAATTACCGCTAGCGTGTATCGCTCTCTCCCTGTGCAACCGTGATGCTGATCATCATTGTGATGCTGCCTGGGCTCCAGATGTCTCAACTTCTAAGCACGATGTCAGTGACAGTATGCCAACCTCATTTGATCTTTCCCCTTTTCTCTCTCTGTCCATCATTTCGCAGGGGAAACCCAGACACTTTGATGAAACTATTGCCATCAAGCATGTTCACCAGTAATGATCTCACAAAAACACAAAGATCTCAGTGTGGGAACATCATGATGGACAGAAAAGAGGGGAAAAAACTGAGAGAGGGGCAATTCTGAGATCAAAGCAGTAGTTCACCCAAAAATAAACAATGTTGTATACTCACCCTCACGTAGTTCCAAACCCGCATAAATATGGTGCTTTCTTTTCATTTTGTAAATGTAATTTTATTTCACCATTAAGACATTAGGGTGAGTATATAACAATTATAATTTTTGGGTGAAATAGATCTTTAACAATTGCTTTGTACAAATGAATATCCTAAAAAAGGCACACTTGACCTCCAAAATATATATCTGTATACCGGTAGGGTAGGTAATCACAGCATGCTGAAACACAGACGTATCACACATCTACGAGTAAGATATTACATTCATACAGTTCAATGGCTAATGTGTAAAAGAAAAACAACAGAGTGTCTTTAAAAACCCTCTTTTGCACAAAACTGCTTTCTTCTGCCAAGGATTAAAATCTCAGTTTGAGAGTTTAATATCTGTGCCCAAGCCTACGTTACTAATTCGAAAACATTACTTTAGAACTAGTAATGATGGAACAATGACTTGCTTCATTGAAATCTTATTGCATTACTGTATTCAAAGCTCACTGTATTATGTGTGGTACAGTATTATGAGAGAGAGAGAGAGATGAACTGAGCGGGATTACGAGTGTGATTACCTGCATCTGATACATTTATTCTTCATCTCAATCTCATATTTACAGTAAAACATTAGTTTGAATGTCCACTGAGGAAAGCGATATCTTTGTTGAACTATCCTTTAATCTGTTAAGGGTTATTTTCATTGACAGAACTGCTCAGTGCAATATAAAAGTCTTTACTGTTGACTTACTTATAATAGCTTATAAATTACACTTATAAGCTCCTTTTGCACCTTATTCTTTTTGCATTTGCACTACTCTGTGCGGTTTGCACTCTCTGCCATGTACCCTTACTCGTATATTGTTTTTTTATATATATATTATATGTATAATTGTATTTATTTGTATTTTTAAATTCCTACCTTTTGTGTTTAATGTTACGTATATGCACCTAGGGTCTGAGAGTAACGCAATTTCAACTCTCTGTATGTCCAGTACATATAGCAGAATTGACAATAAAGTTGACTTTGACTTGAAAAAACCCTATTTTGCGCAAAACTACTTTGTTCTCAGTTTGACAGTTTAACAGCTGAGCCCAAGCCTCCGTTACTAATACGAAAACATCACTTTAGAACTAGTAATAAAGGAACGATGAGTTGCTTCATTGAAATTGGATTGTATTACTGTATTAAAAGCTCGCTGTATTATGTGTAGTACAGTATTATGAGAGAGAGAAGAACTGAGCGAGTGTGATTACCTGTATCTGATACAGCATTCATTTTTTATCTCAATCACATATTCACAGTAATAAATGTCCACTGAGGAAAGCGATATCTTTGTCACTATCTTTTAATCTGTTAAGGGTGATTTCCAATGACAGAACTGCTCAGTGCAATATAAAAGTCTTTACTGTTGACTCACTCATAAAACAGTCTCTTGTTGCTATCTAATAACAGAATAATGTAACTAAAATCATCACGAAAACACACACAGTTTCCGAATAAGAAATACTACTATTAAATACTACTATTATTTATAGAAAATATTATTGAATAATATTTAATAAACAACATTAACCATCATAACAGTTGCAAGGCAATTTAGTCAAAAGTACAAAGGCAGCGCTCTGATATATGGCATTAAATTTATGTCAAAAATAACATGGCGAGATTTTGCCTTCAGCCAAAACTATTTGCTCTGGAACAAATAACAGATTAAAGATTAAAGACCGCTGAATAGATTCACGCGAAGTAATTATATCTCATGTTTAACCATTATAGAGACATCAGAGCCAGCAGCACATTCCAGAAGATGTGGCCGAGATAAGGCTGCTCTTGACGGGTTCATGAGTCCCATGATCTCACATCTCCAAAAACACTAAAGCAAATTTTCAAACAGACATTATCTTTATTAACAAACCGCATATTTGAAGTCTAAACAAATACATTCTTGCCTAAAAAAACTCTTAAAACTACATTCCCAGACACAAAAACAGTATTGTTTATAAAATTAGTAGATTTAGGCATCCGTCATGACACTGTGAGAAAGATCACAAACGGAGTGATACGAGTGGCGAAACGTTCTGCCATCGCTTTAATAACGCAATCTTATCAGCCAGTCATATTTGAGGACCAGAAAGAACTGTTTTGTACCCTCGCTGATGCTCCAGAAGAAAACCAATGCTTTAAGAGCCTGCAAACTTTTGAACAGAATGAAGATGTGGACATTTTTCTCATTTTGCCCTTCAGAAGCTACAGAAGATACTAACATGTTTTCCAGAAGACAAAATGAGTTACATTTTCCCTGATATTCAATCAGGGAAAATGTAACTTTACACCCCTCGGTTCTTAATGCAGCATATTTCCTTTTGGAGCTTTTGGAGTGTTTGAACCTTCTGTAATAGCTGCATATGAGTCTCTCAGTTGTCCTCAGTGTGAAAAGATGGATCTAAATATCATACAGTCATTAGCTGCATTTCCATCCACCAATTTTTATGCGCATTTTGGAATATCACATAAAAAAATCTCTGAATGGAAACGCGAAGATGCGCATAAATTCTAAAAATGCGCATAAAAAACTTATGCGCACAACTGAGTAGGATAAACTTTTTATCCGATAAGAATAAATGCGCATAAACTACGATGGAATCACTTTTATCCGAATAAATTCCTCCATGCGCATCAAAAAAGTCATGTGACTTTGCATGCTGGAATGGGATAACTTGACTAACCAGCGGACCCATCTTGTTGCACCGCATCAGAAATTATGTTTTGGTCATTCTGAAATGCTTCCTTCAGCGGTTTCGTCACTTGCCCACCACGGCACCGGCCCTGCCGTAGTATTAGTTTAGTTCAGTTAGAGAACTGGCAGGAGTCCAGTGAGGTAAGAAAGGCAATACATTGACGAAAGATTTAGTTTTGAAACAAGATGCAAAACCGCTGTTTTAAAAGTATTTTGGATTTTAAAAAGGCCTGCTGACTGCTGACGTTAATCTAAAAGGTGATTTTGGAAGCTTATTGATAGAACATTCATTTCTTATTTACTTGGTTCCACCGTGTTTGCTGATTTTCAGTAGGCCTGTTTTTTTTTTATAATTAAACTTTGTGGAAGTTTGTTAAGTTTTTTGTTGTTGTTCTTAATAAATTTATTATTCTATGTTTCATTTAGACTAAGTGAATTTATCGTATTGTTTTGTTGTTGTCCATTCAGTCAGTTAGCATCAAATTGCCGCAAATTTGAAAGTAAAAGTAAAATGCTCACGGACATTTCAAGCTTTTCAAAAGCGAAGAAAAGCGTGGGGACGAGAGAAAACTTTAACGAACTATCCCCCAACCTTTTCCCTCGGTGTACCGGTATTGCCTGTGTTGTCACACGTCAATTAATCGGTGGGAAAATGTCCTCACAGTCACATCCCTACTGCAAGTGAAAGGATATTTCATATATATTTCATATATAATGTTTTATGCGACACTATATATATATGTATATGTATATATATATATATATATATATATATATATATATAAAATCCTACAGTTTTGGAAGGACATTAATTTTTATTTTTTTTTTATTTTTGGGTGATCTATTCCTTCCTTGGGCGATCTGCTGCAGTGTGACATTATTTTCATGATAATTAAGCACATTTCCCCTTCATTATCCTCATTACTTTAATGCATCTAGGCATTTTACTGACAATGTTTTTTTTTTTTTTTTTTTGTAATTATCATTATTCTCAATGGAACTTCTCATTAGATTGTCATTAACGTAAAAATTTAAATAAAATCTTAATGGTCCTAAAAATGGTCCATAAATAGGCTTCATGTTCTTTAAGCAAAACATTGCTTCAAATATATCCTGATATTTAAGGTGAAAAAAATAAGACCAGCAAAGTAGATTCACTCATTGATGTACTAAGAGTAAGTATTGGTTGTTATCTTACAGCCAAGACAAGCCTGAATAACACATGGGCGTCACGCACCCTGACATCATGTTTAAGTGCCCACCTGACCCTTCGCCTTCAAATGCACTTGGTTTTTGTAAACACACCCCTTCATTGCATCATTAATCAATGCGAACTCACACACACATACACAAACCTGAAGTGGTTTTACTCTAAGTGGTTTCCGAGCCCGTGGCCTCAAGGAAGAAAGGTATTAAAAAATCCTTCAGATATTACGAACACTCAAGTGTGCAAAATGCAGTGCACACTCAAGTGTGGCAGATGACCCAATTTCCTTCACACTAGACGGCATGTTCACGCTGTTGTAATGAATGATTAATCTCACATCACATGATGGGGACTTACAAGAGCCTCAGGAGAAAAGGCCTAAAGGCTCATGCATGTGTTTTAATGCACACACTAATGTGTGTTTGTGCGAGCAAGTCGTCTGTACTGGTTTGAGTACATCCACTTGCTGTGGCTGATGTAAACAGAGCTTAACAAATGGGTCTGAGCAGAAGACACCAATCCCGAAGGACACGGCAAGCAAAGACATCGCTCGGCAAGGGGATACTGTCTTAGGAAATGAAATGGAAACAGTTATTGAGTATGTGTGAGTTTAATGAACAGAATTAAGACTTCTTTCATTACCTTCATGTCCTCACAACATCAGAAAGATCCCACTTTCACTATACAACTCATTTCTAAACAAGGATTCTCTTAAAGGGATAGTTCACCAAAAATGCTAATTCTGTCATTAATTACTCACTCTCATGTCGTTTCAAACCTGTAAGATTTTCATTCATCCTTGGAACACAAATTATTGTATTTTTGATCAAATTCAAGAGATTTTTGACCCTGCATCGATAGCAACGCATCTGATACGTTCAAGGCCCAGAAAGGTAGTAAGGACATTGTTAAAATAGTCCATGTGACAGCGGTTCAACCGCAATTTTATGAAGCTACGAGAATACTGTCGTGCACGAATAAATTCCAGAATGTCTTTAATTTCTTATAAGCTGTGAGTATGCCATCCATTTGTAAAGATAATGTTATAAACATGACACGAAGTGTGTCTTTTGGGTGTTATTGTAGTACAGTCCCTCTGGTTTCCCTGTGCTCAGCTGAAGTGCAATATCTTGTACGTGCTCTGGCCTCGATCTCACTCCACGTCGAGGATATGTTCGCTTTACTGAGCTATCAAATGCCAACACGCAAGAAATGTCACTGCAAAGCAAAGATGTGCATAAGAGAGAGAGAAAGCGACAGTGAGAATGAGCCACAGGAAGTGACAGGCAGGGTTTGTTGAGTCTTGCCCAGAGATTGTGTTAAAGCACACAGCAGATTTAGCTCAACAGAACGAGTGCGTGCTTGATAAACTATGATAGAAAGAAGGACAAATCTGCCGTGACATCAGACAATCCTTTAAAATCATCCTTGGATATATTCAACGTGTCTGTTCAGTCACTGCAGCTTTCAGAGCTTTTGTTTAAGGACAAAGTTAACCAAAAATGTCACTTCTGTCATCATTTACTATTATTGACTTTGGAAGAATCCTTGAAGAATCTCTGCTCTTTTTCCCTACAATGAAACCTTGTCTATCAATCTGTGAGTGTCTTAACTCACCAGTGCTGGATCTGATGGTTTCGTTCCCCACGGTTTGTCCCAGCAGGTCATACTGGTTTAATCTAGAGCTCTCCTCTTCTACCACCACAGAGTTGGATGCGTTCTTTGTCCAGGTGTACGTCACTTCTGTTGTTGTGTAAGCATCTGTAGGATTGATTTCCGGGAGCCACAATTAAAACTTTATCTTGATGATTTCAAACTTTAAATCAGTACAAGAAAGATTCTACACTGTTACTCACAGCTGCCAAATTTGAGAGGACAGGAGTGGAAGTCCATGGGGAAATCTTCAAGATGCATCGGACACTCAGCATGCACCGTCAATCTGTGATTTACATTCACAAACACAACAAAAGCAGACATTTAGGCAGTGTTAATTTTGACAGCAAATTTGGATGTAGTCTTAGTCATAGTCTTTTGACTAAATGCCATTTAATTTTGATCTTATTTTAGTCATCTGGATTGTTTTAGTTTTAGCCTAGTTTCAGTTTTAGTCTGGATTTTAGGCTAAAATCTAATGGGTTCATTTACAGTGTAATGCATTTATTAAGCATTTCTCTAAAATTACCAAACTCATTGGTTTTAACATGATAGACACAGATTTAACTGCTGTGACACACAACATGCTTTTACATTAAAATGAAATAAAACCACTTCTCATTAAGAAACAAGAACATGGTCTTCTTTTCAATGAAATGCCAGTGGTTATATAATTATGCATTCTTTATAACAACCTGTTTACCACGTTCTTCACTCTTTCAAGCAGACATATTTATTTATAAAAATAAATTTAGATTGATCTTTATCAGGACTACTAAATTGATTCAGTCAAAAGCAGTGAGTGATTTTCTGTCTCTTTTTTTTCTTTATTAACATTAATGTCAATTAGGCTGCTGTCCCTTTAAAACCAAACACACGAATGCAATGTACTGAAACTGTTTACGTTCACCTAAGACGACCGAGTGTGTTTACATGAATACTTAACAAAACGGACAATTCAGCATCATTTTGTGTGTTTTTCTCCATTCATTTGACACAAAAGAGTACTCATGTGCTGTGCGAGAGGTGCTGCTTCAGTGTCTGTGCTCAGAAAACTCAATCAAATTGAGTTCTCTTTTGCGTTGTTAAATTTATCTCTGCTCTTCTCTTACTCCCAGATATTGACATTTTTTAACGTTTTCTGAGATGTGCAGCAAATGTATGCCAGCTTATGTCCTAGATCAATAGGCTATGATACAGTTCAAATGTGCGCATCTAACTTCCTAACCATGCAGCAGATTCATTCTGAATGAATCTCTTCCCAAATCGTCCCTCCCTAACATTTTCGTCTTGTTTTTATTCAATGCCAAAAATAGATTTTAGTCAAAATTTTTGTCATTCAAAACGAGTTTTCATTTTGTTATCGTCTCGTTTCTGTCTGTGAAAAAATGTTGGTGAAAATTCTGATGAAAATAACTCAACTGATTTTATGCCATATACACTATACATACAGTCACAGTGGAGATTAAAATTAGAGAACAATCTACAGTCGTGGCCAAAAGTTTTGAGAATGACACAAATATTAGATTTCACAAAGTTTGCTAAACTGCTTTTAGATCTTTGTTTCAGTTGTTTCTGTGATGTACTGAAATATAATTACAAGCACTTCATACGTTTCAAAGGCTTTTATCGACAATTACATGACATTTATGCAAAGAGTCAGGATATGCAGTGTTGGCCCTTCTTTTTCAGGACCTCTGCAATTCGACTGGGCATGCTCTCAATCAACTTCTGGGCCAAATCCTGACTGATAGTAACCCATTCTTTCATAATCACTTCTTGGAGTTTGTCAGAATTAGTGGGTTTTTGTTTGTCCACCTGCCTCTTGAGGATTGACCACAAGTTTTAAGATCTGGGGAGTTTCCAGGCCATGGACCCAAAATTTCAACCTTTTGGTCCCCGAGCCACTTAGTTATCACTTTTGCCTTATGGCACGGTGCTCCATCGTGCTGGAAAATGCATTGTTCTTCACCAAACTGTTGTTGGATTGTTGGAAGAAGTTGCTGTTGGAGGGTGTTTTGGTACCATTCTTTATTCATGGCTGTGTTTTTGGGCTAAATTGTGAGTGAGCCCACTCCCTTAGATGAGAAGCAACCCCACACATGAATGGTCTCAGGATGCTTTACTGTTGGCATGACACAGGACTGATGGTAGCGCTCACCTTTTCTTCTCCGGACAAGCCTTTTTCCAGATGCCCCAAACAATCGGAAAGAGGCTTCATCGGAGAATATGACTTTGCCCCAGTCCTCAGCAGTCCATTCGCCATACTTTTTGCAGAAGATCAATCTGTCCCTGATTTTTTTTTTGGAGAGAAGTGGCTTCTTTGCTGCCCTTCTTGACACCAGGCCATCTTCCAAAAGTCTTGGCCTCACTGTGCGTGCAGATGCGCTCACACCTGCCTGCTGCCATTCCTGAGCAAGCTCTGCACTGGTGGCACTCAGATACCGCAGCTGAATCCTCTTTAGGAGACGATCCTGGCGCTTGCTGGACTTTCTTGGACGCCCTGACGCCTTCTTAACAAGAATTTAACCTCTTTCCTTAAAGTTCTTGATGATACTATAAATTGTTAATTTAGGTGCAATCTTAGTAGCCACAATATCCTTGCCTGTGAAGCCATTTTTTATGCAACGCAATGATGGCTGCACACGTTTCTTTGCAGGTCACCATGGTTAACAATGGAAGAACAATGATTTCAAGCATCACCCTCCTTTTAACATGTCAAGTCTGCCATTCTAACCCAATCAGCCTAACATAATGATCTCCAGCCTTGTGCTGGTCAACATTCTCACCTGAGTTAACAAGACGATTACTGAAATGATCTCAGCAGGTCCTTTAATGACATCAATGAAATGCAGTGGAAAGTTTTTTTCGGGATTAAGTTAATTTTCATGGCAAAGAAGGACTATGCAATTCATCTAATCACTCTTTATTACATTCTGGAGTATATGCAAATTGCTATTATAAAAACTTAAGCAGCAACTTTTCCAATTTCCAATATTTATGTAGTTCTCAAAACTTTTGGCCACGACTGTATGAATACTTGTCAAAACATGTCTGACATAATAATCAATGCATTTCAACAAAAAAAAACCTTTATTTTGTGGAAAACACAGTGATCAGATTAGAGAACAATGACTACTGTAGCACGAAAGAAGATTACAAATAAATTTTGGAGGGAAATTTTGCAGCTGTGAAATTAGCAGGAGGTGTAGAGGCCCTTGATTTGAATGACTTCAGCCTATCTGCAGTCGCAGGACATCACTAGTTTCTCAGACTGCGTTGGTGTGATCTTGGTCCACTCTTCTTCCACAGTTTGGTAACTGTAGTGGGTTTCTTAGCCATAACTTTGTCGTCAAGGATTTTCTAGAGATTTTTAATTGGGTTTCGATCAGGACTCTGGCCTGGCCATTTCATTATTTCAGTGTTCTTAGCTTCAAGGAACTGCTTTACTGGTTTTGCAGTGTGACGGGGGCATTGTCTTGCATGGAAATTGCAGACTGATTGAGAGATGCTTGCAGGGAAGGAACTGCATGTTGCTGAAGGAGGTTCTAATAAACATTTGTATTTACCCTACCATGTATCTGTATAAGAGGCCCAACTCTTGCTGCAGAAAACATCCCTCAAACCATGACACTTCCTCCTAGACCTTTTACTCACTTTGGGTCCAGTCTTTCCTAAGTCTGACATAGAACAAAATGTTTTCCATCAGACCCAAATAAATTAAACTTGCTCTCATTACTAAAGTGAACTTTGGAGCAGTTCTCCTCTATCCACACAACATGTTCCTCAGCAAAGGTTAGTCTAGCCTTTTGATTCTTTCTGCTGATGAGAGGTTTGTTCACTGCAGAGTACTCTTTTAGTCTGACTTCTCTTAAATATCCAGAGACAGATCCTTAATCTGTTTAGCATTAAACTGGCTAGCAATTCCAGCTGCAGTGTTGAACCGGGTGTTGCAGTGTTGAGTCTCTGCATTATCCTGTCTTCTTGTGTATTTGTCTTACATGGACCAGCCTTTTTGGGGGACTTGAATGAATTAGCGTTATTGTAAACCTGAAATATTCAAGAAATCACAGATTTGGAATGACCAACTTCTCTTGCAATGGCTGAAAGGGTCATTCCTTTGGCCTTCATCTGGACAACCTACTTTTGAAGGGTTTCAGTCACTTAAGAACAGCTCAATATCTTGCAAAGTCAGTGAAAAATGGCTTTCATTTGGACTGGCAGTTAAATAGGATTTGTCAGATAATTAAGAAAATTAGCACCAGGAGTCAGTCTTTTTCAAATATCTAATTTAAGCTTTTTAAACTGTGCTTCAGAATACATTCATTTATGAAATATGCTTAAAAACTGTGATTTTACTCCTGTTAGGATAACTTCAAATTGGACTAAGCAGTGGCCTCGATATTTAGGAAATTGTAGGTGGTTCTCTAATTTTGATCTCCGCTGTATATACAGTATATATTTATATGTATATATATATATAGTTTGGGGTAAGTGAGACTTTTGACAAAAAATAATGAATTATTTGGCAAGGACACATTAAACTGATCAGAAGTGACAGTGAAGACAAAAAATGCTGTGCTTTTGAACTGACCATTCATCGAAAAAACCTTGAAAAAAATGTTTTTCGGTTTCCACAGAAAAATGAATCAGCTCAAATTTTTTAACATTGATATTAATAAGAAATATTTAGGCAGCAAATCAGCATGTTAGAATGATTTCTGAAGGAACATGTGACATTGAAGACTGAAGTAATGCTGAAAATTAAACAAGAATAAATTACATTGAAAATATGTAAAAAAAAATAAATGGTTATATTATATAAGAGCATTGAAATTACGGCGACATTCAAAATGCTGCTTAATTATGAATACTCAATAAATCAACAGTCCCTTATAGTATTTCTATAATCTATAGTATTTCTATTTATCTATTTTCACATCCATTTCTCCTCTATTTCACTCTGTCTGCTGCTTTCTCTCTCTCTCAGTCTCTCTCCTTTTTTCTTCCTGCGCTTCACGGCTGAGTCAGACTCTCATTGATTTGGCAGTGGCGAGGAGCATTTGTGCTCACAGGAAGAGCTGGGAGCGAGAGAGCGATTTAGATGAGAGAAAAAAGCAAAAGAAAATTGAGAGGGTACGTGTTGGAGAGTGTCATGATGTGTTCTGGAGCGGCGTCAGGATGAACAGAGGCGAGAGCGAGTCATTATGAAAGGCTGTGTTGTTTAGGGCTTGTGTACATGACACGCAACAATATATCACAGATTCTGCTCTTCCTGTTTTATCTGCAGGTAATTAAGGAGATTGATAAGGATGTTCGCAGACTCTTGAATATGTCAATTATAATGAGAACTGCACTTTACTAAGAGAAAGTTACTTGTTTCAATGAAATCGGCAGTGTCAGATTTCTGAAAAGAGATGAAACATGTTAATTAGTGGCTAAATCAATATGGCCGCCTTTCATACCATGGAATTACTGTGAATTATTCTAATTCTCGGGAGTACAAGGTGATTTAGGGATTTACATGAGGAATGACTCCATTTGCCAGCCACAATAGGAGCTAAATGGATCATTTACCAAAAAAAAAAAAAAAAAAAAAATGAGGAACAGATCAAAAATATTTACTGAAAATTCACTGGAGGGCAAGATTGCTTCAGTTTGGGTATGTTCCTTATACAAAAATGGAAAGAAGACATGGATATTTCACAAGATCATAGGCCTTATTTAGATTTTGACAGTGTGAACAGACAATAAAACCATAAATCTTATTTTAAGGCTGATCTGACTGTCCGACTTAATTTTACAAAAATATTAGGGGTTTAAGACAATTAATATTCATTTAAATTATTGGATAATAACAAAGCTTGAATTAGCATACAGATGAGGTTAAAAGATTACATCCTCTGTTCAGAATCTGCAAAATGTTTTTTTTTACTATGTTATTTAGTACTGACCCGAATAAGATATTTCACATAAAAGATGTTTACATACAGTCCACAAGAGAAAATAATTTAAATTATAAAAAAACGACCCCATTCAAAAGTTTACATCCCTTGATTCGTAATACTGTGTTCTTACCTGAATGATCCACAGCTGTGTTTTTTTTTTTGTTGTTTAGTGATAGTTGTACTTGAGTCCCTTGTTTGTCCTGAATAGTTAAACTGCCCACTGTACTTTAGAAAAATCCCTCAGGTCCAACATATTCTTTGAATTTCCAGCATTTTTGTGTATTTGAAACCTTTCCAAGGGACTGCTTGCAAATGCTTGCAAAGGTTCAAATGCATCTAGCGCCCAGGGGTGAAAACATTTGGATTTTGAAGATCAGGGTAAATTTAACTTATTTTGTCCTCTGGGAAACATGTAACTATTTTCTGTAGCCTCTGAAGGGCAGTACTAAATAAATATGATATTTAGGCAAAATAAAAAGAACAGCGGGCAGTTCAACTGTTCAGGAAAAACAAGGGACTCATAAACAACTATCACAAAAAAGAAGAAAAAAAAAAAACATCATTCAGGTAACAACAGAGTATTAAGAATCAAGTGTATGTAAACTTTTGAACGGGGTCACTTTTTATAAATTCAACTATTATTTTCTCTTGTGGATTATATGTAAACATTTTTTATGTGAAATATCTTATTCAGGTGAGTACTAAATAATAACATGCATTTTGTACTGTATGATCCCTCTTATTTTGGTAAAATAATTAACATTTTGCAGATTCTGAAAGGGGGATGTACACTTTTGACACAAAATCAGTGTTTTTGCCCCATCCTAATTTACACTGTCCGCCATTTTCTCCATGGTCAAGCTGCTGTAGTGACAAAGTCCCTTAAGCAATGCAAGTGTTTTGTAGTTGGATGTGAAAGTGAACATAAGGGTCTTTATTTTCTCCAGACATTAGAGGCACTAAGGATGCAGTGGATTAGTTTTGTTTTAGATGATAACGTGCCACCGAATACACAAAAAACAGATGAGAGGGGTGGAGTGAGCAGTAGCTCATTATCATTTAAAGAGGCATGCACTGAAATGGGTCACTTTGAACATAGCCAGAGGTGGGTAGAGTACCCAAAATCTGTACTCAAGTAAAAGTACAAGTACTTATGGAAATATTTACTCAAGTATGAGTAAAAGTTTCAATCTTAATAGTTACTTGAGTAAGACTAAAAAAGTATCCGATGGAAAAAGTACTCAAGTAGCTAGTTACTATATAGTTAGATATGAAGTGAAGACCCTGAATTTTATTTGTGTATGCGTGTATATATATATATATATATATATATATATATATATATTTACACACACACACACACACACAGGGCTCGCAAAATTTCTGGTAGCCCTTCGGGCAGGTACTCCTTCAGATTTTGGTAGCCCGAAAATTAATTTAACTAGCCCAAATAAAAAAAAATAAAAAGACCTTTTTTTTAAATATAGAAAATCAGATAGGATTCTTATCAAAAATGTTTTTAATACACAAATATAAACAAATATCAAGGAAGTAATTTTATTTCATTATATTTATTTCATTTAGTGTATCTGCAGAATTTTTAAATATTAATTTAAAGCAATTCATAACCATTTTAAGATCTGCAAAAGTAAAATAAACAGTAATGGGATTGGACAATGTAAAGTAGAATATTAAGCCATAAAATGGCATGATTTAAAATTCAGATACAGTTTCACACAAAAACAAAATATGTTACACTATGGCATTTCATCCTTTTTAACATTAAAATGGATAAATTGAGTATATAATTTATTATATTTATTTAAAACATAAATATTGTGTTTGCTGCATACAAACATGGGTCGACAATTGCAATCATTTGACCATAAACAGCTGAAAAAAATGTATTGGAAATGAAAAATTCATTCTTTGTCACGAGGGGGCGCTTAGGGAGCGCTGAAATATTACGGTTTCCATAGTAACAGCTGAACACAAAGCAGCATTAACGCAGTTTTATCAGGCATGAAATGAAAATATCAGCGACATGTTTCTGAGGACAGTAACGGAGGAACGCCATCAAATGTAGCGAAGTAAAAGTAAAGTTTTTTCACTATAAATGTACTTGAGTAAGAGTAAAAGTACCTATCTTTAAATATACTCTAAAAGTACTAGTTACCCCAAAAATTTACTCAAGTAAATGTAACGAAGTAAATGTAATTCGTTACTACCCACCTCTGAACATAGCTGTTTTCGATGAAGTAAAAAGGGTGTTGTTTTACACTACGATTGAGGAATTTTAACCAATGTATGTTAAAGAATCATACCAACTTGTGAAAAAAGGGCATCTGATGTCCCCTTTAAAAGCAGAGCATTTCCTAAAATATGTTACGAGTGGTAACTTTCGAAGCCCTTGAAAAAAAGCAGCACTTAGTACAAATGACACCTTGCGTACCTCATGGTGTACAGCAGGGTGCCGTCATCTTGGATCCGCAGCAGTTTGTTGGGCATGGTCATGTTGTGTGCGACAGATTTCTTCCCGTTGTGAAAGAATGTGTCTGGAGTCCAGATCTTACTGGCCATCAGGTTGTTCAAACGCAGAATATTCATCGGTCCCTCAAACTTCAGCCGTTCATCCTTCCAGCTCTGTCTGAAGAAGACATCAATGGTGTACTCCTGCAAAAAGATGAAACAGAACATTTTAAACACAATTTCATACTTCTGTTGGATGCTTTCTGTCGCTGAGGGCTTGGATGGTGTTTTGTTTGTGATAATTGAGCACACAATACCCTCTTACAGTGACTGACTGCCGGTGAATTTGCTGTTGTGTTGACAATTGTAATAATCCAATCAATTGGACAACCTGCATTTGTGTTCCTTTTCAAGCAAAGCCTTTGAATGCAATTCAAATTCAAGCATTTTCTTGCCTTCAAATGACCTGTGTGTAACATTTTTCTCTCCACTTATTTTTTGCTCTGGTGGATAAGCACAGTTTGCCAGCTGATTTGCAAATGGAGTTTACTGCATTTGAGACTCAAGCACTGTAGGGGAGAATCAATCGCTCAAACCTTTAACTAGTGCTGAGAGTGATCAGATCCCACTCTCGGCTCCATAAGAGAGACTGCGCTTCCCAGAGATATCATTATGAAGCTCATCACGGCTGGTAGAACAGGGAAAACTTTTAAAGAAATATTACAAGAGGGCTTTGGCTTCAGACTGGGAGGTTAAAAGGTAACAGAGTTCTAACTAACAACCAACACGTTTTCAGCAACAAGCATTTTGGCCACAGTGAACATTGAACTGCTGTGTGAGATGACACAGTCGCAGCCAATTAAGACATATTTCAGTAAAACTAGTATCTAGTGCTTTGTACTCGTAATTGTAATTGTTTTTATATGGTATTATATATATATATATAATATAATGCCAGGCCTTCTGACAGCAGAAGGTCTGAGAACCATGGCCACTTTGAATGGCCAAGGACCGCTAAAGAGGCCGTATGACTGACAGGTAAAACAATCACATTTTGTTTTGCCATATTTAGGGTTGTGGAAAATCCCCACAATAACAGACAGTGTGTAAAACTCATCGTCTATGCTGCAAACTTTACATATTTCACATACTTTTAAAAATCCAGTGTTTAGTTAATCTAAATTAAGTTTAGCTGATTAGACCTGATAAACACTCATTGTCACAGTTGTAAACACAACGGATTTCTTTTTCCATGAGGTGGTTTGGTGTCAAAGCATCTTTGATTCCAGGTTGAACAGTTTCCTGTACAATTCAACCAATCAGCTGACAACTTTAAATCTCCTGAAGTGTTTCCAATTTTGTGTATCAAATTGTGCATCAGACGTTCAGCCAAATGTCCTTGGGTGTGAGGTCTGAGGCTAAGACTATATGAATACTTACAATATTTATACGATTTATAAGTATCTGCTCCTTGTTCGTAAACATTGTTTATGATACATTATTTTTGGTTTCAGTGTTTTGAAACATTCATTATAAAAAACTAAGCCAAGCTAGCCTGGAAAAAATCTAGACCCTAATCTATTAAGATTAAGGGTCTGGCATCGAGCAATGAAAAGGGCCTAACTCGAGGGGCGGCACCAAGCATGCATTTGAAACTCTCACTGCACGCAATTGGATAACGCCACGGCCAATCACAACAATACACGGTGTGCCCCATACGCTTAGCTACCAGCGGAGCTAACTGATAGATTAAACTCTTGCCATATCCAGTTGGCAAAACAGCAAAAACGTCCTTCTTGCAAAGGAATGATTCGAGCGCGGTTTTCTGTTCATCTTTTATATGAAAAGCCAAGTCTAACTCGTTCATTGTAGCGGCCAAAGCCGTTTCAAACAACTGGTGTTCATCTGTAGCCATCTTTCAATATTTACTAAATGATTCCGGACGTCGCAGCGCTGTCATCAGTTTAGCTTGCCTCTGGCCTGCCTACATCAGATACACCAATTTGATTGGTTCCCAGAACTGCTTACAAAATGCAGTAACGTGCATCATTGCTCGATGCCAGAATGTCTTGCAGAGACAATTCAAACGGTCCTCAAAAAGCTCTTCAAAAAGCTGATCTGGCATTTAAAATGTTTTTATAATCATATAAAATATGATTTTATTTATTTTCTTTTGTCAATTACTCTACGTCTATTTATCAATAAGCGTGTTGGTCAAGTGGTTTTCAGAATAACTTTTGTTTTGTTTGTTTTTTTAAATTAGTCATTCAGAATCCAACTTCCAACTTTTTTAATTTGTCTGAGCAGGAATTCCAAAGACAGGTGGAGACCACCGGGTAGACTGAGGCTCAAACGGATATGTTGGCGAGGTTTGGACTATTGGGAACAGTACTTTTCTAGATGCTTTGGTGAAAGAAAATAAATGACAAAACAGACAAAAGGTACGGACTAATGCACTTTGAGAGTTCAACATTAAGAGCTCCAACACAAAACTTTAGTCAGAAAATAGTGAATTGATTTGTACCTGAACTTTCAAGGGGACTCAACCCTCTTTCTATTTATGATATATTTCCTCAGTCTGAATTACATTCACACTGGTGTTTTTGGAAATCCACACAAATTAGAATATAACACTAATAATAACAACAATGACAGTAATAGACATATATTGTAAAACAACTGCACTGCAAAATAAATGAAAATAAAAATAAAGCATAACTGGTGGCCACTGCATTCCTAAATTTGTACTAAGTTCACAGCACATGCAATAAACATGTTCACTGCATTCATTCACCTTAAACGGAGATGTTCTGACATGCAGAAAACACTGGATCACTAGCTGATCACCTAAACGAAGTGCGCGCTTCAGTTTGAAACGCGCAACAAAAACAGACTTGAAAGTATTAAACCATCTTGCTCTTTCGGTTTTAGTTCATTTGACAGATACTGTTCCAAAGCATAATGCCCCAAAACATGACTTTAAAGACCTTTTGGTGTTTAAAAGTTCTTTCAGCCAAAAAGTGTAATTTTTAAAATATAATATATTTTAAAAATACACTTTTTGGCTGGAAGACCTGTTGTTTAATATTGTCATGTGACCACGATAATATCGAGACAGTTTTGCTATTGCAATATCACAATATTGATAATATCCTTACATCCCTAATTTTGATATCAACTCCTTCCCACAATCATATCGCAATTCATTTAAAATCTCAACCGATTTAAAATGTCTTAATTTATAATTTATCAGTTTTCAACAGTGCATCCCTAACAAAAACACATAAGGAAATTATTAAAACTTTAGCTAAGACTAAAATTAAAACAGAAAATAAATACAAAATAACACTGTTCTGGACTAAAACCAGATTAAGACTAAAATCAAGTAAAAGTGTAAGCAGTTCAGTTCTAAATTTAAAACACTTTCTGCTACAAAACAGCTTAACCTACTAGCAAATCTTAGTCAAAGCAGTACTAGACTAACAGAAACTCCAGACTGAAAACGATTCCAACACTGAAGCAGAAATAGGTTCTAGACTCAAAACAGCTCTTGAAAAAAATGAAAGCATTTTAAGAATAAAAAACAATCTGACAAGAATCAGTTCCTGATTTAAAACCTGTGCTAGACTAAATTAAATCAGTTCTACAATGAAAGTTCCAGACTAAGAGTTCTTATTCAAAGCAGCTCCAGACTGAAGTATCACACTGTGATAGAGAAGCACTGCGACAGAAGTTTTACAACAGCTCAGGCGGTGTCCGAACACTGCAGGGACTGTAGCCAGCCGCTGCAGGTGCTGTTTTTTGATGGATGTACAGCTCATTCTCTGGCACGTCTCTCGGATCTGGACGTTTCATCCAGTCAGCAATCTGCAATGGTTATGACCGTCTAATTTCTGTCAAGGGGCTTGTATTGTCCCGGCTGAGAATGGTTTATATGAACATCCATTAACAAGTAGAGATGAACCATGAAACCCCACCTCCATGCCATCCCTGCACTCACATTATTAAACACACGCCCACCACATACATGCACACACACACATATCAGGGAGTAAGGGAAATAAAGATAAGTAGGCGTTGAGGTCAGGAGTGTTTATGAGATTGCTTCACAGGTGCTGAGTATGCATTTACATTGGATTATTCATAGACACACTGAAGGAAGCTACTGCTCTTCACTGTATGCCAAATAAAAACGCCATTTGTTATAAAAAAACAAGGTATTCTTTGAAAATTCACTAGTCACAAGGGGTTGGAAGGATCAGCAAGCAATGAGATAATCTGCAAGTCTCAGTAGTCGCAAAAGTAACAGCAGTTGTAGACTGAAAACAGTTTTATAAATGAAAGCAGTTCAAGAATAGCAGCAGTTGTAGAGAGGAAGAAGTTCATGACTCAAAACCTTTCTATACTGAAAGCAGGCCTAGAATAACAGCACATATAGACTAAAATGAAAGCATTTTATAAATGTAAGTAGTCTGACTCAAAACACTTCAATATTAAAAACAGTGTTAGACCTCTAAACTAGGAGTTCTAGTGCAGAAAAGCAGTTTAGGACTGCAGACAGAAGCACTGCGACACAAGACAGAAGTTTTATTACTGCTCAGACACCATCAGGACACTGCAGTGACTGTAGCCAGCTTCATTAAAGATGTGTTGTCTACTTTGTATTATCTTAGTATAATTTAGCAGACCGTGCACAGACTTTCTCTAATCCCATTCAATTAGGACTCCAAACACACAGTGCATGTAAAATATTTCTTTGTTGCGGTGCTACTAAATCTAACACTGAATCTCTGTATTATCTTCTAATAATGCCTTTACCATAAAGCAATTTTTAGGGCTGGGCGATGGGATGATATAAAATGATGAAACAAGTGATTCTAGATTAAACAACACCATAAATGCAATTATTAACACATATATATTAACACATATATCAGTCCAGCAATGACTCTGAGTGTTCAAGTCAATTAAGGGATTTAAATGCTTTTAGGGGTTCAAGCGCATAGCGCTGAAACCCTATTGTAATTGTTAGAATAGCCAAGTATAGCAATTTCCATGTAAAACTAATCCTACAGACCAAACCATAAGTTGTAGAGACTTGAAACTTGGAGGGAAGGTAGTACTCACACGTCTACAACGTCACCAAGGCTCACTCCAATCGGTCTGAAGGGAGCGCTACAGTGATCAAAAGTTTGAAATTGCTTTTAACTCCTAAAATGTCAGTCGCAGGCTCAAGTGTCTTATGTCATTGGAATCCTTGGCTCACGCCGTCAGATTCGATCGTGAGCATGGCAAAATTTTTTGATTTTTTTTTAAAAAACTACTTTTGCAAACTAGTTCTTGGTTTTCCAACCAATAGGAACCAAACCAGTGCAGAAAGAAAATTCCAAAATTCAAAACAAATCACTGTTGCAAAGGGACACCAAAATGTTTGATAACAGTACATTGTAAGTTTTTTGCCCGTACATACATGTGATATTTTTGTATCATATGATAGAATTCCTCATTCTGGATAACTTTGCCTCTAGAACCACAGCTGTCAATCAAATCGTTTGTTAAATTATTGAAAAAACTTAAAAAAAATTATTTTGCAAACTAGTCCTAGGTTTTTCTTTAATAAGAAAAAATAAGAAAAAAAAAAACTGTAGTACAATTCTCTGGACTCTCTAGTTTAGAAAAGGGGCCTTTCCAAATTTACTCAAAATCCTATAAAGCTCAAAGGAAAACTCAAAACATCACAAAACCTGGTGAGCACATGCGACAGCTGATTCTAAACAAGCATGCAAAGTTTTAAGGAGATCGGATCACAGCTGGCGCTATAACAGTCATACATTTTAAGAAACATACTTTTTTCTAATGCAAACTACCTGTACAGGTCCTTTTCAAAAAATTAGCATATTGTGATAAAGTTCATTATTTTCTGTAATGTACTGATAAACATTAGACTTTCATATATTTTAGATTCATTACACACAACTGAAGTAGTTCAAGCCTTTTATTGTTTTAATATTGATGATTTTGGCATACAGCTCATGAAAACCCAAAAATCCTATCTCAAAAAATTAGCATATCATGAAAAGGTTCTCTAAACGAGCTATTAACCTAATCATCTGAATCAACTAATTAACTCTAAACACCTGTAAAAGATTCCTGAGGCTTTTAAAAACTCCCAGCCTGGTTCATTACTCAAAACCGCAATCATAGGTAAGACTGCCGACCTGACTGCTGTCCAGAAGGCCATCATTGACACCCTCAAGCAAGAGGGTAAGACACAGAAAGAAATTTCTGAACGAATAGGCTGTTCCCAGAGTGCTGTATCAAGGCACCTCAGTGGGATTTCTGTGGGAAGGAAAAAGTGTGGCAGAAAACGCTGCACAACGAGAAGAGGTGACCGGACCCTGAGGAAGATTGTGGAGAAGGACCGATTCCAGACCTTGGGGGACCTGCGGAAGCAGTGGACTGAGTCTGGAGTAGAAACATCCAGAGCCACCGTGTACAGGCGCCAGGTCAAGCCACTTTTGAACCAGAAACAGCGGCAGAAGCGCCTGACCTGGGCTACAGAGAAGCAGCACTGGACTGTTGCTCAGTGGTCCAAAGTACTTTTTTCGGATGAAAGCAAATTTTGCATGTCATTCGGAAATCAAGGTGCCAGAGTCTGGAGGAAGACTGGGGAGAGGGAAATGCCAAAATGCCTGAAGTCCAGTGTCAAGTACCCACAGTCAGTGATGGTCTGGGGTGCCATGTCAGCTGCTGGTGTTGGTCCACTGTGTTTTATCAAGGGCAGGGTCAATGCAGCTAGCTATCAGGAGATTTTGGAGCACTTCATGCTTCCATCTGCTGAAAAGCTTTATGGAGATGAAGATTTCATTTTTCAGCACAACTTGGCACCTGCTCACAGTGCCAAAACCACTGGTAAATGGTTTACTGACCATGGTATTACTGTGCTCAATTGGCCTGCCAACTCTCCTGACCTGAACCCCATAGAGAATCTGTGGGATATTGTGAAGAGAAAGTTGAGAGACGCAAGACCCAACACTCTGGATGAGCTTAAGGCCGCTATCGAAGCATCCTGGGCCTCCATAACACCTCAGCAGTGCCACAGGCTGATTGCCTCCATGCCACACCGCATTGAAGCAGTCATTTCTGCAAAAGGATTCCCGACCAAGTATTGAGTGCATAACTGAACATAATTATTTGAAGGTTGACTTTTTTTGTATTAAAAACACTTTTCTTTTATTGGTCGGATGAAACATGCTAATTTTTTGAGATAGGAATTTTGGGTTTTCATGAGCTGTATGCCAAAATCATCAATATTAAAACAATAAAAGGCTTGAACTACTTCAGTTGTGTGTAATGAATCTAAAATATATGAAAGTCTAATGTTTATCAGTACATTACAGAAAATAATGAACTTCATCACAATATGCTAATTTTTTGAGAAGGACCTGTATTTGCCAAACATGTTTTTTTTTCAATCATTGATTTACGTTGTTACATGCTTGCTAAACAATATGTAATGTCTTTTTTTTTAAATTAGAGATTTAAAAACTAGTCAGTTTTGTCTACCATAAGAATTAAATGTTGGTCGGTTAAGAGATTTAAACGTTGGTCAGTTGCTCTGTTCATTGAGTATATTATTGTGCTGTTAAGAGATTGAAATATCGCTTGGTTTTGTTCTCTTTGGAGGTTTTAATGTTGGTCAAATTTATTTTATTTAGAGATTCAAATGTTAGTTGATTATTGTTCTGTTAAATGATTTTTGAATGATTTGTTTAGTTCTGTCAAGAAATGTAAACATTGTTTGGTTTTGTTCGATGAAAAAAAAAAGTCAATCTTTTAGAAGATGTAAATGTAAATGTTTTGCTCAAAATTACCCCATGATTTACTCAGCTAGAGATTATGGTTTATAAAGTTTTAAATATGGATATTTTCTTACTCAAACACCTCAATTCACTTCAGAAGGCCTTTATTAACCCATTATAAAAGTGTGGAGCACTCTTTATGATAGATGGATGCACTTTATTGGACTTCAAAATCTCAACAGCCATTCACTGCGATTATAAAGCTTGGAAGAGCCAGGACATTTTTGAATAAATCTCTGATTGCATTAGTCTGAAAGAAGAAAGTCAGGACATCTAGGATGGCTTGTGGGTGAGTAAATCATGGAGTCATTTTCATTTTTGGGTGAACGATCCCTTTAAGAGGTTTATATATTGTTCAATTTTGTTCTAAGTAAATGATTCGCAAAACGTATTAAGAAAAATATGATCAGATGTTGCATCTGAAAAGTCTGCAAGGTCTTTAATGTCAAGAAAAACATTCTGACCCAGAATATTTTTAAAAATGGACTCTTAGACTTCAGTGTGTGTGTGTTTGTAAGCGCAGTGTGACAGCAGATATCCGTTTAGTTGAATCTCGGCTGTCCTCGTCTCACCCCAGCTGTATATGGAGACTCCTGGGGCCGTAGGGCAGTACAGGGGCCAAACAAATACTACTCCCTCTCTAACCTCCCTCTCCACTTTCCTT
This sequence comes from Garra rufa, assembly GCF_049309525.1. Taxonomy (NCBI): domain Eukaryota; kingdom Metazoa; phylum Chordata; class Actinopteri; order Cypriniformes; family Cyprinidae; genus Garra; species Garra rufa. The sequence goes on from NC_133376.1 coordinate 14,995,516, forward strand.
GTTGTCCTTCCATCTCGCCTCGTGTTCTATACCATCTGCTCAATGGCTCAGAGGCACACAGCATTAATAGACATGATGACCTTCTGTGCTTTTGTGTGTGAATCGTAGCTTTGTTTAGCCCAGATAAAGCAGCACTGGAGGCTCAGTACAGAGCAGGTTTATCAGGATACAAAACCACCAGGTTTACCCTCATCCATCAAAACTGGACATCTCACATGAGGATGATGTTGGTTTAAGATTCTCAGTGCTACCCACAAGTCATATCTGTCACCGCACCGGCTGACAGAAACTAATGATTATAAAGAGAAGGAGGCGTGATGGAAAAAGAGAGATGCTGGATCCCATAGGAAAGGGAAACCATAAAGGAGATCTCTTAACCCTACTGTACCATATTTGATACGCAAAGGTCTCTAAATGATGATAATAAAATCCTTGCTGAAAAAATTGTATACACAGTCTGCTACATGCCTTATGTTGTCTGATTGATAGTTTAAAAATGTAGACCTTTTGTACATAGTTTCCCTTCAGGTTGTGGTTCATGTCTTTACGCTGTGAAATCTTTACAGATCTTTATAAAGAAAATGTTAGAATAGCTCTTATATTAGTATTATTTCATGATGAACAATTACTGGACTGAAGCATGTTCATATTGAGATCTCCGACTTTTGATGGCAGGCTTTGGTAAGCTAACAAATCTGAGAACAGTTTCAGACATTGTTCAGGTCTCTCAACTGCGAGAATTAAAGTCAGAATTGTGAGATATAAACTTGCAATTCTGAGAACATATAAGTCTTTATTTTCTCTTCAGAATTAGACTTTATAACTCGCAATTGTGAGTTTATATCACACAATTCTGACTTTATATCTTACAATTTTCAGTTTATTTCACACAATTCTGACTTTATAACTCACAACTGTGAGTTTATTTCACACAATTCTGACTTTATAACTCACAATTGTGAGTTTATATCGCACTTCAGACTTTAAAACTCACAGTTGTGAATATATAACACACCTTTCTGACTTTAACTCACAATTGCGAGCTTATTTCATGCAATTCTGACTTTATAATTTTCAACAGAGTTTATATATTTCAGTTCTAAATTTATAACTTGCAATTGTAAGTTTATTTCACACAATTCTGATTGTATAACTCAACTGTGAGTTTATTTCACACAATTCTGACTTTATAACCCACAATTGTCAGTTTATTTCATGCAATTCTGACTTTATTAATCACAACTGCGAGTATATCATGCAGTTCTGACTTTATATCTCACAATTGTGAATTTATATCACACACTTTTGACTTCATAACTTACAATTGTGAATTTATATCACGCAATTCTGACTTTTTAATTTGTTTAACACAACTCTGACTTATAACTTGCAATTGTGAGTTTATTTGACACAATTCTGACTTTATAACTCACAAATGTGATTTTATATGGCACAATTCTGACTTACAGTTTTTCTTGATTGCTTTGATGCAGTCGTCAACTCAAACTCCACGTTTTCAAAACAGTTAACACACAGACCTAAACAGTGGCACTCATGGCCAAAATGACACATTTAGTTTGCAAAAGGCTCTAACCGCGCCAAAACATTTAAAATATGCAAAAGCAAATTTTACCTTCAAACAACACAACTTGCAAACAAGTAGATGAGCTCTTTCAGTCAATCAGTACACAATGGACAACAAAATGCAAAATACAGAACTCGAATCAGTGCACCATTGCTTGTCATTGTAGACTATTGCCAGTGCCATTAGTTGTCTTTCTATACAGGCTGTGTCAAATTTGCCTTTTTGCAAAGAATTGGATCCAGCATAAGAAATGCTTTGATGCATTTTTTTCCTGATTCCATGACATTCATTTTTTTCAAACCGTGTCTGAATACTGAAATACTGTAAATATTATCCTCCTCTTCCTTGGACCCCTCTACCTCTTACTCTCACTCTTATCTGCCTTAGACCTCCTCCATCCATGCTGGCACAGAACAACACAGATGTGGCACATTTTCTATCAAGGCCTGCAGACTGATTGCTAATTGAAGATTTGTGTAAAGGATTGTCAAACAGGAGCTTCAGTGATTCATACTGATCTAGGTAGTTTCTAATAGTTAGAAATAGATGGTTTCTGTTTGGTTACCATAGCTAAAACAATGGAGTAAAAAACTGTTTTGCAAAAGGTTGGGGAAAATGTGTCAATCCAATGAGAAAGGGTTAACACATTTGCGAGACGTGTCTTCTGCTCTGCTGAGATAGTGATGATGTAAACTGAGTGGATCCTAGTTTCTTTAACCAGGTCAAAGCAATCAAGAAAAACTGTAACTCACAATCGTTTGTTTCACACAATTCTGACTTATGAAACCACAATTGTGAGTTTGCAAACGATTGCAAACGATTGTGACTTTATAACTCACAATTGTGTTTATATCTCGCAATTCTGACTTTATAATTTGAAGTTGTGTTTATATCTCACAAATCTGACTTCATAACTTGCACTTCTTAGTTTAGCTCTTACAATTCTGAGAAAAAAAGTCAGTTGTGAGATAAAAATTTTATGTTATTTTAATGTTCTTTTTTTATTTAGTGGGGGAAACTGCTTCCATAGTGACCTGAAATAATATATACTTCAGCTAGTTCTCAAAGCAATATTTCTAACTTTAATTCAGTTTATCTTGTACTAAAATAAGCTAATAACCAATGAATAAAAACAAAAACAAAGCAATAACAAATAAACACACACACACACACACACACACACACACACACACACACACACACACACACACACACACACACGCTCACACACACACACACACACACACACACACACACACACACACACACACACACACACACACACACACATGTTGGGTTTACATGTTTTATGGGGACATTCCATAGGCGTAATGGTTTTTATACTGTACAAACCGTATTTTCTATGGCCCTACACCTACCCTACACCTAAATCTAGCCCTCACAGGAGATTGTGCACACTTTTACTTCCTCAAAAAAACTCATTGTGCATGATTTATAAGCCTGTTTCCTCATGGGGACCTGAGAAATGTCCCCACAAGGTCAAAATCTACTGGTATTCCTATCCTTGTGGGGACATTTGGACCCCACAACGTGATGAATACCAGGTACACACACACACACACACACACACACACACACACACACACACACACACACACACACACACACACACACACACACACACACACACACACACACACACACATGTTGGGTTTACATGTTTTATGGGGACATTCCATAGGCGTAATGGTTTTTATACTGTACAAACCATACTTTCTATCACCCTACACCTACCCTACACCTAAACCTAGCCCTCACAGGAGATTGTGCACACTTTTACTTCGTCAAAAAAACTCATTGTGCATGATTTATAAGCCTGTTTCCTCATGGGGACCTGAGAAATGTCCCCACAAGGTCAAAATCTACTGGTATTCCTATCCTTGTGGGGACATTTGGTCCCCACAACGTGATGAATACCAGGTGCACACACACACACACACACACACACACACACACACACACACACACACACAATTGCACTAAAATATATAGATAGATACTATTTACTATAATAGTCTCTCAATGATACCTAACACTGCCAACACCAAATGATCTGAGAAACTCTAAACTAATTTTATATTTATATTAGCCCTTCCGTGGTGGTCTAGTGGTTAGGATTCGGCGCTCTCACCGCCGCGGCCCGGGTTCGATTCCCGGTCAGGGAACTCTCTGGGGGCAGCCGTGGCCTAATGGTTAGAGAGTTGGACTTGTAATCCAAAGGTTGCAGGTTCGATTCTCAGGTCCGGCAGGGATTGTAGGTGGGGGGAGTGAATGTACAGCACTCTCTCCACCCTCAATACCACGGCTGAGGTGAGTCCCTTGAGCAAGGCACCGATCCCCCAACTGCTCCCCGGGCGCCGCAGCAATGGCTGCCCACTGCTCCGGGTGTGTGTTCACGGTGTGTGTGTGTTCACTACTGTGTGTGTGCACTTGGATGGGTTAAATGCAGAGCACAAATTCCTAGTATGGGTCACCATACTTGGCCTCACCTCACTTCCTTTCCTTTCCTTTCCTATAATTACAAGTGACACATTGTACCGAACATAACATTTTCCAGGTAGAAATACCCAGTCTTAAACACAATTAAGTTTCCAAAAGCAATCTTTAAGTTAAACAATAATATTTTCCTCTGGGAACAGGCGATTTCCTGCTGTTACCTGGAAAAAGCATGATGTTCATTTGACATCTCTCTGCGAATCCTTCTGTGAATGCTATTTGTGTCACCTACAATTTAAACAGAATTACCCTGGTACTGCTTCACATATTCTAATAAACCCTCACTAACCGATGTCAACCTGACGGCAAACATGCTAACGCTCAGCAGCCACACCTACCCAACCTCTTCAGCTCATTACCCACGAGTCTTTTCACTCAGCTGTTTACCTGAGTGTCACTCGGTTCCCAGCAGGGTCAGCTCTAATGATGAGGGTTAGCATGGCCACAGGGCATTGAGACAGAGAGAGAGAGAAAGACAGGCCGTCATTGTAAACCCACAGCGCAGAAAACTAAATCCACAAGCTTTTGCTAACAGCTTAAAGCTGTTGGCGATAACAATGTGACCTCTGACTTGAAATGAAATCACAAAACAACAAGCAAACGATATTGTCACTTGTTTACCGGCTATTTACAAGCTAAGGAATCAAACTTGTACATGTTTTAGAGCACGCTGCACTCGCTGTAGCCATTTCTTCGAATTATTGACATGAATTATTCATCAGGGACGACTCTAAAGAAATCATAAATGGCTTTTTGAGGTGTGTATACAACAGCTCTTGAAATGGAAACTCATAGCTCTCTATGTGTCAGAGTTCTACCACAGCCAGACCCACAAGCCACGCCCCCTGAAGACACACACACACGTTCCCAGTCACCTGACTTCTAAATACACACCTGATTTCACTTACCACGCCCCTATATAAACCTGGACTGTTCACATCACCGGCGTCTGGTCTACAGATCACATCCCTAGCTATTGCTGTATCTCCATAACTGTTTTGGACTCTGTGTTCCCCTATCTTCTCCATTGGATCTACTTACCCGAACCTTGGAACTTCTCAGATAAGAATACTCACCTCAAAACCTGCTGCAAAATACTTACCGTTCTGTCAATAAACTCACCCTCATTGTTTTATACTTACCTCCATCTCTGCCTCCTTGTATGCTGTGACAGAAGACCAGACCTACAACAAAATGGACAACGAGGAAGCACCCGCACCAGATCAACTCACCGAACTCATCAAGGCCTTCAAAGTGGCGTTAACACCACCTCCCGTGCCGCAATCTGCCTCAGGAAGTCCCATGGCTCTACCAAACACGTTTTCGGGAGAAGCGGCTGAGTGTAGCGTTATTTTGCTTCAGGTCCAACTATTCATCAAGATGCAACCACAGCAATTCACCACCAAGGAATCGAAGGCAGCTTTTCTCATTTCTTTGCTAACTGGAAAGGCTCTTCAATGGGCTAAGTCAATATGGAAGGTCGATACTCCCATAATCCGATCCTTTCAACAATTTACATGTCAGTTTTCTGAGGTTTTCAGCACAACTACAGATGTACTCACCGTCTCTGATCAACTGTTCCGGCTGCGACAAGGTTCATCATCCATCCATGAATACACCCTTCTGTTCCGCACACTGACGGCGGCTAGTGGATGGAATGAGATCTCACTACTGGGTGCCTATCGACAAGGTCTCCACCCAGACATTCGTGTCGCTATGGATATCTATGATGATCCCATCGGATTGGAGACCTTTCTACAGCATGCCACACAGGTATCCCAGCGTCTAGCCACCTGCCAGCCACCTGAAACCGCTCCTCAGTCCGCTATGGTGGCAGCTTGCTCTCCAGTACCAGAACCCATGCAAATCGACTCCACACGCCTGTCATGGTCAGAACGCCAACGCAGAATCAAGGACAAACTCTGCCTGTATTGTGGGAAATATTGTATTGGGGGTCCAGTGGTGAGTACTATCCAATCAGACATCGAAACTGCTAATCTTACACTCATACCTGTGACTCTTCATACTGCTGAACAAGATCTCTGTGTATCTGCCCTACTTGACTCAGGTTCATCCGGAAACTTCATTTCACAAGAATGCCTAGACCTTCTTCACCTGCCACGTCACCACCATAATCCTGAGCTTTCTGTCAAGACCATCCAAGGAAAACCACTCGGACGTGGGCGGATTCTGTACACATCACCATTCATCACCCTGCAAGTGGGATTATTTCACCAAGAACAAATCAAATTTCTGGTATTGGAGAATTCTACCGTTGACATCATCCTCGGACGTCCGTGGCTCCATCGACACCATCTGGAACTCTGTTGGGACCCCTGTGACATCATCGGTTGGAGTAAACATTGTCTGAAGAACTGTTTTACTCGCTTACCATCTCCAGTTTCTGCTCCTTTGGCCGTCGCTTCCACCAAGATTGAAAGCCCGGATACTATGAGTATGGTAGAAATCCCAGCGGAGTACATGGATTACACAGATGTTTTCAGCAAGCAAGCTGCCACCCATCTTCCTTCCCACCGGCCATGGGACTGTGCCATCGACCTGCTACCTGGAGCTCAATTACCTAAGGGACGTGTCTACCCGCTGTCCAACCCGGAGCACCAGGCGATGGAGGAGTACATCCAGGAAGCATTGAAGCAAGGTTTCATTCGACCATCCACCTCACCAGCTGCTTCTAGCTTCTTCTTCGTGGGTAAGAAGGATGGAGGTCTCCGTCCCTGTATTGATTACCGTCTGCTCAATTCCCAGATAGTTCAACAACCATACCTTCTTCCACTCGTTCCTGCCACCCTCGAGGAACTCCGTGGGGCTCGCATTTTCTCCAAGCTAGACCTGCGGAGTGCATATAACCTCCAATACCTCCAAGAAGCCAAACGGCTCAACCCCTGTCAAGCCAGATGGGCATTGTTTTTCACCCGCTTTCAATTGAAGATTACCTACCGTCCCGGATCCAAGAACATACCTGCTGATGCCCTATCCAGACACTTCTCCAACGAAGCATCTACCAAACCTGAAAACATCATCCCCACAGACCTCATTGTTAGCCCCATCCAGTGGGATATCGACACCTGGATCCAAGAGGCCACTCTCCAAGAGCCTGCTCCGTCAGAATGTCCAGAAGGCAAGATCTACGTGCCCAGCTCCCAACGTCAACACCTTCTGGACACAGTTCATCAATCTCCAGGCTCTGGACACCCAGGTAGCAGACGGACCCTCTCGCTCATCCAATCTCGTTACTGGTGGTCCAGTATGAACCGTGATGTCATCAGGTACGTCCAAAGCTGCTCAGTCTGTGCTGCCACCAACACTCCTCGTCATCTGCCCACAGGAAATCTGGTGCCACTACCCATCCCGCAAAGACCCTGGTCCCATCTCGGGGTAGACTTTGTGATGGATCTCCCGGACTCTGAAGGTAACACCTGCGTGCTGGTAGTAGTGGACCGATTCTCTAAGGCCTGCAAGTTTATCCCCTTGTCAGGCCTACCCACAGCAATGAACACTGCCGAGTTACTCTTCCAGCACGTATTCCGTCACTTTGGTCTCCCCGAGGAGATCGTGTCTGACCGGGGTCCACAATTCATTTCCCATGTTTGGAAATCATTCTTCAAGTCACTTGGTGTTTCCGTTAATCTCTCCTCAGGATACCACCCTCAAACCAACGGCCAGACTGAGAGAAAGATCCAAGAGCTTGGACGTTACCTCCGGTCATACTGTTCCACAGACCAACACAGTTGGAGCAGGTTCCTCCCGTGGGCCGAGTATGCGCAGAACTCCCTACGCCAGGACACCACCCACTAACCCCCTTCCAGTGCATACTCTGTTTTCAGCCTCCGCTGTTCCCCTGGACAGAGGAACCCACGAATGTTCCAGCTGTCGACTACTGGTTGGGCATCAGGCTGAGGCTACCTTGTCGGAAGCTGAGTCCCCGCTACATTGGTCCATTCGAGGTCCTGAGGCAGAATAACGAAGTGACATATCAGCTTCAGCTCCCACCCAGGTACAGAATCCATCCTACATTTCATGTGTCTCTCCTTAAACCCTATTTTTCCTCTGCCACAGAAATTCCTGGAGCTGAAGCTGAACCTCCTCCTCCTGAGATCCTGGATCAACCCTCAGTCTACACCGTACGAGAGATCCTGGATTCCCGACGTCGAGGTAGTCGCTTGGAGTACCTCATCGACTGGGAGGGGTACGGACCAGAGGAAAGATCTTGGGTGGCCAGAGATGATATCCTCGATCCCCAACTCCTGACGGACTTCCATCAAGGCCACCCCGAGTGTCCTGCCCCTCGTGGTCGAGGTCGCCCTCGACGTCAGAGAATAACTAAAAAATAACTAAAAAATGTAAAATTAATGATAGATATTATTAGATATTATCAATGAATTTCATCTATACATAAAATGTACACTACTGTTTAACAGTTTTTTTTAAATATGCTTTTAAAATAAGTATCTTATTCTTATCAAGGCTGCATTTTATGATTAAAAAATACAGTAAAAACTGTAGAAATTGTGAAATATTATTACAATTTGAAATAACTGTTTTCTATTTACATATATTTTAATGTCATTTATTTCAGTGATGTAAAGCTCAATTCTCAGCATCTTTCTAAAGTCTTCAGTGTCACATGATCCTTCAGAAATCATTCTAATATGCTGATATGCATATAAACATTTCTGATTTTTTTCTGTTTATTGGTTATTATCAATGTTGAAAACAGTTGTGCTACTTAATATTTTTGTGGATATATTTTTTCAGCATTCTTTGATGAATAGAGAGTTGAAAAGAACAGCATTTTTTTTAAACAGAAGTCTTTTAAAGTCTTTAACATTAAAAAAGTCTTTAATGCCACTTTTGTTCAATTTAATGTGTCCTTGCTGATTAAAAGTATTAATTTCTTAAAAAAAAAACATACTAATGCAAAACCTTTGAAAGTCAGATTTCATTCTGTCAAATTTCTTATAAAATTTTTAATTTAAGCAGTCACTGCTTTGCTACTGCGTACTTACTCATAATACTCATAATTAAAATGAATTCAAATTAAATTAAACCAACCCCAAACTTTTGAACGGTAAATCAATTTTGAGCCTTTCATTTTAAGCCTTCACATTAAAATGCTCTCTAGGTAGGAAGGTCACTAGGTTTCGAAGCAGAGCTGAGGTTGACACTGAAATGTGTATTTGCATGTTGAATTCATAATGAAATCGTAATACGGAGAAGAGCTATGATTCAGTGAGGCAGAATGAGTTCTTTTAAATAATTGATAGTGCAAAGATTTACGTGCCGAATGAGGAAGGACTATCTGCTACTACGTTGAGAGGGAATCTATTTCAAAAGGAGCGAAGAAAAAAAAATTGACCGTCAACTGTCAGAACACTTGAAAAGAAAAAAAAAGAGAGAGGGATGGTGCGGCAGAGGAGGATGATAAGCTCCGGGGAATGTGGAGAGGCAAAGAAATGGAACAATTTGTCTTTGAAAATGAAAAAAATATATCAAAGACTTAGACGTGCCTCTGTGAACTGCTCTCCCTCCTGCCAGACAGGGTCAGCATGCTAACGTGTGAACGCAGGGCAAAGACGTCGCTGTACAATGGAGAATGCCATGCATTGTATGTTTCAATATGGACTGGCAAAAAAAAAAAAAGTACAGAAGAGCTGTTAGTGTTACATCGATTCAAGAACAGAGGAAGAGAGAAAAGACTGAAGCGTGGATGAGGAGAAGCAAAAGAAGGTGGAAAGCAAGCGATAAAAGTGTGGAAGGAGGAAGAACGGTTTGTTTTCTCGGGTCTGAGGAGCAGAAGGTGTAGCATCTGGGTCTAATCTCAAAGACACAGGAGATCAGGGATGAGACGCTCATACTGAGACACTGATGAGTGGACACATGGATGCACAGCACACACACAAATGTAGCATGGTAACCATAGTTTCCAACCAAATATCACAACTGCTGCTGTCATCAAACAAAAATATTAAACAAAATGTGAGGCGGAAAGCATAGAAAGGGAGATCCTCAATTCTCAAGAAACATCTATTTATTTTTCCGTACCAGTGTTAATTTTGACAGGACATTTGGATTTAGTCTTAGTCATAGAATTGTTTTAGTTTTAATCTAGTTTTAGTTGACTAAACGTCATAAGATTTTAGTCAACTAAATCTACAGTAGATTTAGTCGGCTAAAATCTACCGGGTTTAGTTACAGTGTAATGCTTAATACAGTGTAATATAGATTTGATATTAAGGTGCCATAGAATGCATTGATACAATATTTTAAATTGTATTCTGATATCTACATAGAAGGTATATTGACCACATTCTTCATTCTTTCAAGCAGACATATTTATTTATATGAATAAATCTAGATTAATTATTATTAGGGCTACTAAAGTGATTGAGTCAAGAGCAGTGAGTGATTTTCTGTGTTTCTTTTATCTTGATTTACATCAATGCCACAGACACTAGCAAATAAATTAGGCTGCTGTCCCTTTAAAAATGAATGCATTGATGCAATGTACTGATACACATCTGATATTCTGTCCGATAACTGTTTATTTTCAACTTAGTGTGTTTACCTTAATACTCATCAAAACTGACAATTTGACATCATTTTGCGTATTTCTCCAATCATGAGACATAAAAGAGTAATCGTGCGAGAGGTGCTGCTTCGCTGTCTGTCATTTCTTGATTTAGGCCTTTCTTGTCACATGACAACAAAATGCATATTTTATATACATTTATTTTGCTGACAAAGGTTTTTAAATAGTTATGAAAGCTTGTTTCCATCACAGGGAAAAAAAATTAAAAAGGTAATTTAGATTTTTTATTGTAAAAATTTTTTGAAAAAACATTTTGTGGCAGAAATTGGCTTTAAAATTTGTTTATTAAACATAATATTTTAAAATAAAATGGCCTTCTTGTTTTTATATCCATTTATTTTTAAGAAATTTTATGCCAAAAAATTGCCTTTTCTTCAGGCTTGAAAAAAAAAAATACTTTTTTGAAGTAAATAAAATTATGTTTTACAATAACATACTATTTCAGTCTTAAAAATTTCACATTTAATTCAGTGTATTGCTGATTCTTAGGAATTCCTAAGGAAAATGAAAAAATGTTTCTATAATTATTTTTTTTTTCAATAATCTTTGACATAAAAATGCATTTTAATTCTGAAACATGTTCAAACCATTCATTTACATCATATTTATTTATTTCATGAATTCTAAATGCTGCATTTAAAAAAGGGTCAGATTTGTGAGTTATGAAGTCATAATTTTTACTTTTTCCCCTCAGAATTGTAAAAAAAAAAAGTCAGAAATTCAATTGAATATAACAACTACTAATGAATTATATATTATATACATTTATTTTTATTTTTAGGAAATAATGATAAATTATTATGCCAAAAAAAACTGTCTTTTCTTCAGATGTTTTTGCACCTACAAAATAAAATAAAAACATTTTTTTTTGAAGTTGTAAATACTGTAAAACGATTATTAGAGCATGTTTTACAATAAAATACTATTTCAGTATTTCTACTTCAAAATTTCTGATTTAATTAAGTGTATTGATGATTTTTTGTTTTGTAATTATTTGTGAAATCTACTAGGAATTTCTGAGGAAAAAACGTTTCCACTTGTATTTTTTTCAGTAAAACTTCAAAATGAATTCATTTCATTATCTTAGCTTAGCATAAAAAATGAGTATTACATCACTGATTGTTCACACTACTGTGGCATTTCGCAGAAACTGTGGCTATATATGCAATGCAGAGCAAAGCATGAACAAGCTAATACTGCAAGGCCAAGCAAGACAAGTGCAGCTGCATGTGCTGATTGTTCATTTGCTTTGTTAGTTTGTTTGCTGCTGAATCAAAGTTCCATTTAGTTTAATGGCTTTCGATTAAAGTTCATTTGAAGCTCCAGGGTGGTCTGTTAAGTATGCGTGCAACGTACATCACTTGCAAGTACAATCAGAGCTCATTGTTAGCATACGTATTCAATGCGGCTTACATGAGTCATAAGTTATCTCCCCAGAACAAAAACTCCACTAAGACGCTCTGAATCCATTGAGAAGTGTCAGAGCGACGGCGTGAGTCATCAGAGTCAAAGGCACTAATTCAGAGTGTCACGGACGCAGTCAGGTGGCAAAGCCTTTCATTTCCTGTAGCGGTTCCGTCGGATATGAAACTCATCCGGGTCGCCGTGGACCGCTGGTTATTTTTGCGCTGACCGCTACCCCGCACGGATCCCAACAGAGCTCGCTGTCACAACTTGATATATGTGGACATTAATATATTAGCAGTGGCGCTTTTCAAAAAATGACACCTGTACAGATGGCGGCCCTCTGTAGGCAGCAGTTAGATAAAAGACTGTTCAGCTGATCGGTTATTCACATTTAAATTTATGCATTTGGCAGATGCTTTCGTGCAAAGCGACTTACATTGCACTCAACACGCATTCCCTGGAAATCAAACCCATGACTCTGCCATGACCTAATGTTTGAGCTGCGTTATGAGACATAAAGCAGTCTAAGCCTCAGACATCACGTCTGTGGACTGTCTGATGCTCAATGCATACAAAAATAGATCCACTCTCAATGGCTGGAGTGTATTATTTATTTTTTTGTTAACAGAGTGACTGAACACTGTAATTTCACATTGATGCAGCCTGGAAAATGATTTTACTACATAGCAGAGCTAGTTTACGGTTTACATTTGTCTGAATAGAAATTCAGACCATACATTTTACACACATTTTGCTCTAATTTCAACCATTAGGGACATTACTGAAAAAATAACTATATATTTATTCAGTGAGGAAGCATTAAATTGATCAAAAGTGACAGTCACAATAGCTTTCTATTTCAAATAAATGTTCTTTTGAACTTTCTATTCTAAGTCCTAAGAAATGTTTCATTATTTCCACAAAAATATTAAGCAGTACAACTGTCTTCAATATTGAAAATAAAAATAAATAAAGCAAAAAATCAGCATATTAGAATGATTTTTGAATCATGTGACTGAATACTAAAGTAATGGTGCTGAAAATTCAGCTTTGCATCACTGTAATAAATTTAATTTCAAAATATTATTATTGTCACAGTAGGGGACACGGGAGACAGACATTCGGATCCAAATGCAGGCTTTAATTAGAAGGCGTGGTACACAGACAAACAACAACAACGAGGATAATCTAAAGAGTAGTCAAAACACAGGCAGAAGGTCGGGGCTGGCAGCGAGAATCAAACACGGGAAGGAGTCCAGGAATCAAACACAAGGGAAAACAAACACGGAAAGAAACGCTCGGAATAATGACCATACGGAACAATAAGACTTCGCAGAGTGGCTGTGTGTGTGAGAAGCTTAAATGCAGTCAGTGTGATGAGGAACAGGTGTGTGCAGCAATCAGTGCAGAGAGAACAGGGAGCAGGTGAATGCAGTGATTAGTGCAGTGGCTTGTGGGGAATGAAGTCCAAGATGTGTAGTGCAAGAGTTAATGACAGGACGACTCAATTGGTGACAGAGCCCCCCCCCAAGGAGCGGCTTCCAGACGCTCTAACCACCTAATGAAACCGGAGGGTGGTGGAGCGGAGGCGGAACAGGGGGAGGGATGGAGGGCCAGGTCCATGTGGGGGTAATGGAGCTATGGACTGAGGCGGAGCCGACGGAGGGAGAAGCCATGATGGAGGAAGGGTTGGCTCCTCCATGGGGCCGACCGACGGAGGTGGAGCCGGTGGAGCCCGAGGCAGAACCGGAGAGTCGATGGTCCTGGGCGACACAGAGGATCCGGAGGGCCAAGGCGGAACCCAAGGCTCTGGCGACCAAGGCGGAGATGGAGGTCTGGAGGTACGCAGCAGAGCCGGAGCGACAGAGGACCGAGGCTGTGCCCACGGGAGGGAGGAGGTCCACAGAGCCGGTAGGACGGAGTGACGAGGCGCAGCCGGAGGAGTAGAGTCCAGAGGCGAAGGTTGGGCGACGACTGACCAGGGCGGAGCCGGAGGGACGATGGAGCCCGGAGGAGCTGGTGGGCCGACGGCCGACAACGGAGACGAGGGAGCACAGAGCCGGGGTGGAGCCGCAGGGTCGGAGGGCCGAGGTGGAGTCCAGGACTCTGAGACTCGAGGTGATGGTGAGGGATCCTCCAGTCTGGACACCGATGGAGACTGGCAGTCCCACGGCAAGTCCTCTGCACCGAAGGTGGGATGTGGGTGAGCAGAGGGACTGTCAGGAGACAGAGGTGGCGGGACTGGAGCAGCAGGGAGGGTGGGTGGGAAACTACACAGTCCATACATGGCCTCCGTGGCCAGAACCGGGCAGACAGGAATCTCAGGACAACTGGACGGAACCAGCGGAGGCTCTGGAAGGCTGGGCTGAACCAGCGGAGGCTCTGGAAGACTGGGCTGAACCAGCGGAGGCTCTGGAAGGCTGGGCTGAACCAGCGGAGGCTCTGGAAGGCTGGGCTGAACCAGCGGAGGCTCTGGAAGGCTGGGCTGAACCAGCGGAGGCTCTGGAAGGCTGGGCTGAACCAGCGGAGGCTCTGGAAGGCTGGGCTGAACCAGCGGAGGCTCTGGAAGGCTGGGCGGGACCAGCGGAGACTCTGGAAGGTCGGGCGGGACCAGCGGAGACTCTGGAAGGTCGGGCGGGACCAGCGGAGACTCTGAAAGGGCGGCCATCTTGCAAACAGTCTCTGGAAGGGCGGACGTTTTGTGAACAGGCTCTAGAGTGGTGCTAAGTTCCTCCTTAGCGACATCCACAGTGAATGCAGAGCCGCTCAAAATTAGTGCACAGTCCATAAAGTCCTTTAAACTACAATTGAACTTTCCTTTAGGGAACCATGATTTAATAGGCTCATTAAGTCCAAAACGAAAAAAATCCTTTAAAGCAACTTCTTCAAATGGTACATAATAGGATAACTCACAAAACTGCCGTACATAGTCCTCAATCGATAGATTTCTCTGACGTAAACACAATAACTGGTTAACCGGATCCATGGTAATCTGGTTGACTCACAACTGCTGGATCCTGATGTGGCAAAGTCTTCTGTCACAGTAGGGGACTCGGGAGACAGACGTTCGGATCCAAATGCAGGCTTTAATTAGAAGGCGTGGTACACAGACAGGGTCAATCACCGGCAAACAACAACAACGAGGATAATCCAAAGAGTAGTCAAAACACAGGCAGAAGGTCGGGGCTGGCAGCGAGAATCAAACACGGGAAGGAGTCCAGGAATCAAACACAAGGGAAAACAAAGACGGAAAGAAACGCTCGGAATAATGACCATACGGAACAATAAGACTTCGCAGAGTGGCTGTGTGTGTGAGAAGCTTAAATGCAGTCAGTGTGATGAGGAACAGGTGTGTGCAGCAATCAGTGCAGAGAGAACAGGGAGCAGGTGAATGCAGTGATTAGTGCAGTGGCTTGTGGGGAATGAAGTCCAAGATGTGTAGTGCAAGAGTTAATGACAGGACGACTCAATTGGTGACAATTATATATATTACAATAAATAATATTGTAAATTGTAATAATATTTCACAACACTACAGTTTTACTCTATTTTTGATCAAATAAATGCATCCTTGGTAAGCATAATTGACTTTAGAATTTGTTAAAACTTTTGTTTAAAAAATAAAAATTCCTCTAACCAAACTTTTGAATGTTAGTATATAAGTTTTCATTTTATATTTTCTGTCATTTAATCAGTCCATTCCTTGTAAATGTTTTTGCTTGACAAGCCTCTCAAGGCTGCGGTTCTCTCCGTTGGTTTTGCATCTTTTTCTTCCATGCTTTTTCCTTCCACTCAACTTTCTGTTAACATGCTTGGATACAGCACTCTGTGAACAGGCAGCTTCTTTGGCAATGAATGTTTGTGGCTTACCCTCCTTGTGAAGGGTATCAATGATTGTCTTCTGGACAACTGTCAGATCAGCAGTCTTCCCCATGATTGTGTAGCCTAGTATACCAAACTGAGAGACCATTTTGAAGGCTCAGGAAACCTTTGCAGGTGTTTTGAGTTGATAAGCTGATTGGCATGTCAGCATATTCTAATTTGTTGAGATAGTGAATTGGTGGGTTTTTGTTAAATGTGAGCCAAATCATCACAATTTAAAGAACTAAAGACTTAAACTACTTCAGTCTGTGCATTGAATTTATTTAATACACAAGTTTCACAATTTGAGTTGAATTACTGAAATAAATTAACTTTTCCACAACATTCTAATTTATTGAGATGCACCTGTATATATGTATATATATATATATATATATATATATATATATATATATTAAGGGTTTTAATTTTAGCTATACTACACTATAATTACTATAATAACCCTGATATTTACTTTTCAGTCTTTTATTGTGCTGTAAATGATTTCATATATACTAGTCCCTTGTACAGGTAAACAATCTGTGGTTGGTCAGATGGTCTGTTCCTGTCTAGGTAGGTGGTTCTTGGCTCGAAAAATCTGTGAAGTGCTGGTCCATGACGCTGATAGTGATGGCAAAGTGATGCTATCTGTCCACCCGTGACAAACAAATACAAAAAAATGAATTCCACTCACCATGTCAGTGTCTGAAACGGGGCCAAAACTGGTGACGTAAATGTCGGTCTTCACTGTGGTAACTCGATCTGGAAAAACAAAAAGAAAAGACATCGAAATGACCAATGTTATTTTCCCAGAGTGCAACAGTGAAAGCCTTGTCTCATCTGCCTTGAAAGGGGCATCTTCTTAAAACCACATTGTCTGAGAGAAGAAATGGTTTGTGAATGTCACATTGTCTTTACAATTTCACTGCAGAAAGAGAATCTTTCTTTCCTGAGATGAAAGCGTGCATTAGGCAGGGGTAATGTGCTTGTGTTTACTGGCTCGGTGTTAAGATGGCTAGTAATCAAATCTTTCTCTTCCTGCTTCAATATATTCATTTTTTCACCCCTTTCTCTGAGTTTTCTTTCTTTCTGGCATTCAAAAGAGCTCCTGATATTTCCTCTGCTTGCTGCACTAAACAACACACGACCACCGTAAGTGCATTCAGTCAGACAGTGATACAGACTATTCAAAACAAAACACAGTCTGAGAAATGCACACACATATAAACTACTGCATTTTCATTGACACTTAAAAACAGAATCAAATAAATGCCAAGTTCTGTCATTAAAACTCTAGATGGAGCAGGCTGATGTGTCATTAATGCAAAATGGTGATATTCACAGTGTTAAACTACTTGACACAAGCTGATTGGTTCATGTTGCATACGCAGCCAATGAGCTTGCTGCTTTACAATTAAATGACTGGTTAGCATTCAGTAGAGCATTTCGCAGCACATTTTCAGAGTTCCTCTGAAACCCTCCACTTCCCCAGCTCCACCTGTATAGATGCTACAGGTTATTATATGTGCTATTCGTGCAGCAGTAGCATGTCATAAATACTCACAGCACTGGAGCAACATATTATTGGGAGTCGCAAGTTCCTGATCTTGCTTTGCCGCAGCAGCAATAATCTACAACAACAGCAACAGCAATTCAGCAGAGTAGCAGATCTAAATTTTGCTAAATAAAATAAAATCTGTAAAACTGCATAAAAGTACCTCTACATACATTTCACTGCAGTTTCCAGGTGACATGAACAATAGAGGCAGTAAAACACTAACAACTTTTGCTCCTTTTTACACAAATTATGATTACATGTGCAGGTTACTGATGAATAAAGGCTTATTTTTAAGCAGCTCCATGCACAATACAATGTCATTGCCTCAAACACTTTTACTATAGTGCACAATTGATAAACTATTAGATTTTGATGTGTGCATCACTAAATCCATTTCATATGGTGTACAAATCCTGTGAATTCATGCTAAAAAAGCTCAAAAGCTTAATTCCTCAGTTTGATGCCAAATAAAATGTTTCCCATCAGACCCAAATTAATTAAACTCGCTCTCATCACTAAAGTGAACTTTGGACCAGTTATTATCTCTCCACACAACACGCTCCTCAGCAGGTAAGGTCAGTCTTATGATTTATTTTTTTATTTTTTTGATGAGAGGCTTGGTCACAGTTTAGTCCTACTTTTCCTAAACATTCTTACCCTCTTCAGTACTAAACTGGCAAGTAATTCCAGCTGCAGTGTTGAACCCATTCCCCACTGAGACTCTCCACATTATTCTGTGTTCTCGTGCATTTGTCTTACGTGTAAGACCAGCGTTTTTTGGGGGACTTAAATTAATTAGTGTCATTGTAAACCTGCAATATTCAAGAAATCACAGATTTGGAATGACCAAGTTTTAATTTAATAAGACCAACTTCTCTTGTGAAGTTGAGCTAAAAAGCTTAAAGAAGGAAAAGACTTGTAGAAGGAAAAGCTAAAACTTTTTTGGAGAGAAAGAAACTTGCAATTTATAGCTATAAATTGTCACTACAGTTGACTGATTAAAAGGTTTTGTCGATTAATCGGCACCGATAAACATTTGCTGAAACAATCAGTTATCACCAAAAATGCATACTGATAGCTTTTCTGGGTTGCGTTCACTGCTGGAGTGACTAGGAAGGGTCCGCTGTCATTATACAGTATGAGAGTATCTAGTATCCATTTTAAAAATATTGGTTATTGGTTAGCTAATTGGTTATCAGCCAGCTAGTTATTGGTAAAATCTGGTTTGAACTTGTTGCCACAGCCGCTGTCATTATACAAGATGAGAGTATCCAGTATGCATTTTAAAAATATCAGTTAATGGTTGACTAATCGATTATCGGCCAGCTAGTTATCATTATCGGTAAAATCCTCTATTGTTTGACCTTGTTGACAGAGTCATGTTTTACTATTTTGGAGAAAATTAAAAATTTAATTTGTAGCTATAAATTGCCACTACAGTTGACTAATTGATCGGTTTTGTAGACTAATCTACACCAATAACCAATGCTGAGAAGGGTCCGCTGTCATTATACAATACGAGAGTATCCAGTATCTATTTTAAAAATATCAGTTGAGTAACCGGTTATCAGCCTGCTATTTATCATTATCGGTAAAATCCTCTATTGTTTGACCTTATTGCCACAGTCACATTTTACTGTTTTGGAGAAAATTAAACATGCAATTTATAGCTATACATTGCCACTAAAGCTGACCAACTGATCACTTTTGTTGACTTATCTACACCAATAAACAATGCTGAAATAATCGGTTATCGGCAAAAATGCATACGATAGCTTTTCCGGGATACGTTCGCTGCTGGAGAGCCCGAGAAGGGTTCACTGTCATTATGCAGTACGGGAGTATCCAGTATGCATTTTAAAAAATATTGGTTATCGGTTGACTAATCGATTATTGGCCAGCTAGTTATTTTTAATGCTAAAACCCTCTATTGTTCTGCTTTGGAGAAAATCCACTGTAATTATACAGTACGACAGTATCCATTTTAAAAATGCCAGTTATCGGTTGAGTAATTGGTTATTGGCCAGCTAGTTATCATTAACAATAAAATCCTCCATTGTTTGTCCTTGTTGCCACAGTCATGGTTTCCTGTTTTGGAAAAAATGAGACGCGCAATTTAGTTTTGTCGATTAATCTACACTGATAACCAATTGCTGAAACAATTTGTTATCAGCAAAAATGCATGCTGGAGCGGCTAAGCAGGGGCCGCTGTCATTATACAGTACGAGAGTATCCAGTATCCATTTAAAAAATATTGGTTATCGGTTGACTAATCGGTTATCGGCCAGCTAGTTATCATTAACAATAAAATCCTCCATTGTTCGTCCTTGTTGCCACAGTCATAGTTTCCTGTTTTGGAAAAAATGAGACACGCAATTTATAGCTATAAATTAGTCCTAAAGGTTGACAGATTGATCAGTTTTGTCGAATAATCTACACTGATAACCAATTGCTGAAAAAAATCAGTTATCAGCAAATATGCATACCCATAGCTTTTCTGGGTTGTGTGGATGAGAAGGGTGTGCTGTCATTATACAGTGTGACAGTATCTAGTATCCATTTTAAAAATATTGGTTATCGGTTGACTAATCGGTTATCGGCCTGCTAGTTATCATTAACAATAAAATCTTCCATTGTTCGTCCTTGTTGCCACAGTCATAGTTTCCTGTTTTGGAAAAAATGAGACACGCAATTTATAGCTATAAATTAGTACTAAAGGTTGACAGATTGATCAGTTTTGTCGAATAATCTACACTGATAACCAATTGCTGAAAAAATCAGTTATCAGCAAATATGCATACCCATAGCTTTTCTGGGTTGTGTGGATGAGAAGGGTGTGCTGTCATTATACAGTATGACAGTATCTAGTATCCATTTTAAAAATATTGGTTATTGGTTAACTAATCGGTTATCGGACAGCTAGTTAACATTATCGGTAAAATCATCTAATGTTCGACCTTGTTGCCACAGTCATGTTTAACTGTTTTGGACAAAATGAAACATGCAATTTACTGCATACGGATTGCTTTTCTAAATTGCGTGCATTGCTGGAGTGGCTGAGAGAAGTGGTGCAAATTTTACTCTAAGCAATGTATTTCAAGTTTTGCAGAATTGCTACAACAGTCCTAAAAATTGATTTAGAAATACAACAAAATTACACAGCAATAAAAATTCTGCTTTGCTATACAAAAAAATGAGTTTCAATGCAAACAAATGCAGAGCAGCACTTAGTCCCATATGCAGATAAATATAAGAATAAATGATATATTCTCATAAATGAGCTCATAAGTTCAAAACGAGAGCATTGGGGTCGTCAGTGCTTCTTTAGCGCTTAAAGTGGCGAATGTATTCTGAGCTTGGAGAGACTGGTGTGTTATATTAATAGCTGTCTAATGTAGGGGTGGTTTATTCAGCGCTGAGCAGGAGAAGAGATGCTCGGAGGCACCAGGATGCTTTGATGTCTTTTCTGAAGTTTTTTTTTTATTATTCACTTATTCTCTTGATTCACAAACACAAGCTGATAAAAACACAACGTAATCAGCTGACAACAAGAGCAATCAAGCAAACAAGAAATTAAGACTGCTCATCTTAAAAACAATGTCACTTTCTCTTTCTGTCTCTCTCTGTCACGTCTCTAAAATTGCCCTAATTATACAATGTCGTGCGCTCATCTGGGCGCCGACCCAACGAGGATAGAAAAGGAAAAAAATGCATTGATATTCATCTCTGGCTAGATTTTGCATGCCGTTTCTACACAGAATCGATAGACTGCTGGGAAAGTATAAAAAGACAGAAAAACATTGAAGTTTTATGCAAAACTAGATTTTTTCGTCTTTTCAAGTATTCTTGGTGTTCAGCATAGCTGCAGTGGTGTTGCTATGCAGTTGCTAAGGTGTTGGAAGAGGTTTCCAGTTCATTGCTATGAGATTTCTAGATGGTTGCTATAGGGCTGAACAATTAATTAAAATAAAACTGAACTGCATATGGCTTAGTCAGAATATAAAAACAGAATGACTGCAATTTCATGTTCTTTTACACAAAACCACATAATTAACAGATTTTTTCGGTGTCTCAACACGATTTGAAGTGAAAAGTGTTTAAACCTGTTCTCAGCAAAGGAGAAGCTTAACGGTATGAAACCCAAAAATTTAAATTAGCCCATGATTTACTCACCCTCAAGCCATCCTAGCTCTATGTGAATTTTTTTCTTATAGATGAATACAATCAGTGTTATATTAAAAAAATGTCTTGGCTCTTTCAAGCTTTATAATGGCAGTGAATGGGTGTTGAGATTTTGAAGTTCAATAAAGTACGTCCATCCATCATAAAAAGTACTCCACACAGCTCCAGGAGGAAGAGCCAGGATATTTTTTTATTATAACTGTGATTGTATTCGTCTGAAAGTAGAAAGTCATATGCACCTAGGATGTCATGAGGGTGAGTAAATCATGGGGTAATTTTCATTTTTGGGTGACAAATAAAACATGTAAAATAAAATAATAATAATAATAATAATAATTATTATTATTATTATTTGACACTTATAGTTATACACTAATATAAAAAAACTGTTGCAATAATACTATTGTAGTGTAAAAAACAGCAACTAGTATTTTATAATAATAATAATATTAAATCAAGATACTATATTTGACATTTTAATATTATCTTTTATTTATTATTTTTGACATTAAAAAATTTAATCAGTAAATAAATTATAATTATTTAAAAAATATAAAAAATAAAGAAATACATTATTGTTGCAATAATACAATTAAAAATAAATAAAATATTACTATTTATTAATAATAATAATAATAATAATAATAATAATAATAATAATAAACAATAACAATAATAATCAATATACTATTTTCTATTTTAATGTTAGCATTATTTAAATTAAATCAGTAAAGAAACTATTATTATAAAAAAATCATTAAAAGAAATTACTGTTACAATAATACTATTGTAGTGCAAAATAATAATTAAGCATTTATAATAATAATAATAATAATAATAATAATAATAATAATAATAATCATCATCATAAAAGCCATAATCCATTAAAAACTATTATTTTTATTTTTAATATTAATATTATTCAACTGTAAAAAATAGTATTTAAATAATAATTACTACTACTACTATTAATAATAATAATAATAATAATACTAATAATAATAATAATACTTTATTATTATTATTATTTATTTTTGACATGTAAAAATTAAATCAGTAAATAAATTATTATTATTTAAAAAAAATCAATAAAGAAATACATTACTGTTGCAATAATACTACTGTAGTGTAAAATAATTTGGTAGTATTTAATAATAATAATAATAATAATAATAATAATAATAATAATAATAATAATCAAGATATTATTTTAAATTGTATTATTATTATTATTATTATTATTATTATTATTATTATTATTATTCAACTGTAAAATATTTTTTAAATAATAATAATAATAATAATGTATTATTAATTTATTTTTGACAGGCAAAAATTAAATGTTTATAAAGTTTATAAAAATGTATTCACTGTTTATAAAGTTTTAAATATGGATATTTTTTATCACAAAAATGCATTAATTAACTTCAGAAGGCCTTATTTAACCCACCGGAGCCGAGTAGAGTGCTTTTTCTGATGGATGGACGCACTTTATTGGACTTCAAAATCTCAACACCCAATCACTGCCATTATAAAGCTTGAAAGAGCAAGGATATTTTCTAATATAACTCAGATTGTATTCGTCTGAAAGTCATAAACACCTAGGATGGCTTGAGGGTGAGTGAATCATGGGCTAATTTTCATTTTTGGGTAAACGATCCCTTCAAGCCTGGTTTTAAGACAAATAAAACATGTAAAATAAAATTATTATTATTATTATTTTACACTTACAGTTACTTACATACTTACATTTTTTTCATCTCTATCATATTATAGTCTCGGGTTTCTCCTTCAGTGTATGTCTATGAGATTTTCTCCATCCATTTTCTAGGAGTAAATTGTTTTTTCTAAAAAACCTAAATAAGAAGATTTAAAACAATAAAACTATAACAGTAATGGTAATGCTAGGCTAGTAATGCCACTAATAATTAAGACTACTCATCTTCAGAACAATGGCTGTCTCACTCTCTACAATTGCTCTAATTACTCAATGCCACACAAGCGTCTGGGCACCATCCCAACGAGGATGAAAAAGAAAAAAAATAGAAAAATTCCACTGAATTGACATTCATCTCTGACAGAGACAGAAGACTGCTGGGAAGGCATAAAAACCCTACTGTTTTAAGTAGCTTTTATAAACCGCAGCTTCTATTGTGCATGGCTATCAGGTGCCATTATTCTGCAGCGTTAGACGGCCGTGTTGTTAGCGGTCTGCGTGTGCGAGTGAATGTAAAGTGGCTCGGCCGGGTCTCGGAGGGACGGGGGAAGGGTTGAGAGACTGTCTGAAATGAGATTGGGGGAGGTTTATAAAGAAGTGCTCTTGTATACACCAGATTATTCACATATGCAGCAGAGCCATCCGTAACGTGTGAGGGAATGCCCTTTCTGTTTGACTTCACCTTTCTCTTTTCTTCCTTCAGGTTCTCATTCATCCTGTGAGACCAAAGCTTTTTCAAAACCTACTGACCTGCCTTGCTGTTTACTCTCTACACAGGCACCTGCTTTTTAAAGCTGCGTTCTAATAGAAATAGAACTTGACTGAACGATTAAAAATGCTCTACATAGTCATCACCTCTATAATATAATACTATAAACATATAACATATATATATATATATATATAATTATTATTATTATGAAAAAAGAAATACATTACTATTGCAATAATACTATTGTAGTGTAATATAAAAAAATATATATTTAATAATAATAAAAATAAATCATAATCAAGATATTATTTTTAATGTTAATAATATTATTATTCAACTAAAAAATAATATTGAAATAATAATTACTACTACTAGTACTAATAATAACAATAATGCTTGATTATTATTATTATTATTATAAATTTACCCTTGACATGTAAAAATAAAGAAATTATCATGATTTAAAAAAAAATCAATAAAGAAATACATTACTGTTGCAATAATACTATTGTAGTGTAAAATAAAAAAGGAGTATTTAATAATAATAATTAAGATAATATTTTAATTATTATTATTATTATTATTATTCAACTGTAAAAATAATATTTAAATAATAATTACTATTACTACTACTACTTCTAGTAGTAGTAATTTATTATATTATTAATTCATTTTTGACATATAAATACATTACCGTTACAATAATACTATTATAGTGTAAAACAAAAAATGAGTATTTAATATTAATAATAGTAATAATAATGAAATAATAACAATATAAGCCATAATTAAGGTATCATTTTCAATTGTAATGTTATTATTATTCAGCTGCAAATATAGTATTTAAATGAAAATTATTACTACTACTACTAATAATAATGTATTATTATTTATTTATTTATTTATTTATTTATTTATTTTGACATGCAAAAATTAAATCAGTAAAGAAATTATTATTATTTAAAAAATAAATTTTATAAAGACATACTGTTGCAATAATACTATATAATAATAATAATAATAATAATAATAATATAACTATATAATATAATAATAATAATGTAATATCAGAAGTATTTTTTTATTTGTTAATAAGAAGAATAAAATAAGTCATAATCAAGATATTATTTTAAATTTTAATATTATTATTACTCAGCTGTAAAAATTAATAATAATAACAACAATAATAATATTATTATTATTAATTTATGTTTGACATAAATTATTAATATTTCAAAAATAAAATCAATAAAAATACATTACTGTTGCAATAATACTATTGCAGTGTAAAATAAAAAAATGAGTGTTTAATAATAATAATACAAATAAAAATAAGTCAGTCAAGATATTATTTTCAATTTTAATATTATTATTATTCAACTGTAAAACAAGTATTTAAATAATAATAATAATAATTTATTATTATTATTATTATTATTATTATTATTATTATTATTATTATTATTATTTATTTTTTTATTCATTTATTTATGCTAACTTGTTTAAATGTGAGACATAAATAATATGGATAACACTGTCACAATGTGATATACGACATTGCCATCCATAAAGGTCTATAAGCTAGTTTTGCCCTAAAACACTTTGCCCTAATCCTTTCACTTTCCCAATTTGTGTAAAACAAACCTTTGATTTTCATACAATAAATTAAAATCATCTCTGATATTTTCTGATCTTAGTCAAGACCATTATTAATAGCCTATATACTCTGTTCTCCCTGCTTTACTCTCCCTCTCTCCCACACTCCTGTTTCATCAAAACACAAGCATCAATGTACAATTAATCAACTGTGGCAAACTCAATTAACGCCTTAAAATTACTGATGTGGGCGTAACTCATGTAACCTCTAGTTTGTGATGTGACATCAAACATGCCTCCATACCTCCATCTCTCCTCTTTCTGCTCCTTAGGTTGCCAGGTATTCATTCCAGGGATCAATATACATTAGTAAAAGGATCCATGGTTATTTTTCATTGTCTACAAATATACCTTTTTGTGGTCGTAGTACATTAACAACAATAATAAAATAGCCAACCCACAGATATGTAATTTTTCTTGTGACGGCATTTTCAAAAAGCCCAATTGTGCAGGAAAAACGAAACCCTGGCAACGCTGACAGCTCACTAGGTGTTTTGAACAGAGCTTAGATTTCTTTTGTTCACCAGCCAGATCACAGTGAATGATTCAGTTTGATTCATTTCGTGATGCTCTCTGTGTTTGTTTGTAACAGAAGGCAACAAAGACTCCATCACATGCTACCAACTGCTTTTCAATCTTCATCAGCCTAGAATCAGAAATAGCAAACATTCTCGATCCAGCCTCTCTGTAAGAAACCGCTCGCAATGGCAATAACAACACCATGAATTCACCTTGAACTAAATCAATAGCCTCTTGAGGACGAAATGATTATCCAAGTCTGGTTTATGCTTCGTCTAAATGTTCTGTTTATTAGGTCATTATATCCTCGTTCCAGCAGCGCTAAACTCTTCTTCACGACGAGAGGTGCTCTTTGATTTGCTCACAAAAGTTAATCAGCCATAACCATGAACGCTAGAACAACACATTCAGATTTACTGACACATTCAGCCATCCTGAGATTGACTGATTGCCGTATTGGATCGAGGAACAGGGGGTTTGTGGGAGTTTGGCCTCAGGAATGATGAGTATATCGACCGCTCTGGCTGTTTTCCCCTGGGTCTGCTGCTGTGGACGGATGCGCAGATCGGAGGACGACAAAAAATATTTACATAAACAAATACAGAATTCACAGGATTAACCGCTGTGCACATAAGACACAAGAATCAGGTCATTTAAAAGATGAGAAACATCAGTGGATCAGTTTGAAAAGAGTTATTTAACATTATTCTGATATTAAATTATTTTAATCATTTTGCAATTCTGGTATTGTTAAATAAGAAATACTTCTAAAGCATTTATTAATTTTAACAGGTACTAATACATTATTAAAATAAAAGCTTGTATCTGTTAAAATAAAAAAAAGCAGTGTTATTCATATTTTTTCATATATTTCATATATTATTAATATATATAATTTTTTATTAAAGTAATTTTATATAAATTATTTAAATGTTATATAAAATTGTTATATTAAATATGTAATACATATTTAATATATTTTGCCATTATTATTATTATGACTGTGCAATTTGTATTAATTTATTTTTCTGCATCTACTAATACATTATTAAAATAAGGTTTTATGTGTTAAAACTATTTAATAACAAGTGTTATTTTAGTATAATTTAGATACTGGGTTTTTATTAAGATTTTGATATATTTCACATATAATTTATATTATATAATTATTATTTTATAAATGTTGTATACAATTATTATATTTAAAATGTATTTATATTTATTATATTTTGTCACTATTATTATTATTGTTATTTCTTTACAATTTGTATTAATTTATTTTTCAACATTTACTAACACATTATTAAAATCAAAGGTTGTATCTGTTAAAATTATTTAATAACCTGTTATTTATCATAGAGTTTTTATTTATATTTTTAAATATATTATTAATATATTATCTATATTATATACATTTATGTTATATAAAATATATAATTGTTATACAAATTGTTATATTAAATATATTAATATTTAATATATTATGCAATTATTATTATTATTATTATTATTATTATTATTATTATTATTATTATTATTATTATTACATGTATGTATCATTTGCATTCATTTCTTCTTCAACATTTACTAATACATTATTAAAAAAAGGCTGTATCCGGTAACTATTTAATAACCATTGTTTTTTAGTATCATTTAGATACTATTAGTTTTTGTTAATATTTTAAATATATTTAACATATTATTAATATATATTAATTATAAATTAATATTATATAAATGTTATATATAATAGTTATATAAATATATTAATATTTCATATATTTTGTTATTCTTTTTTATTATTAGTTATGTTAATTTGTATTAATTTATTTTTCAACATTTACTAATACATTATTCAAATAAAATGTTGCATCTGTAAAAATTATTATTTATTGTTAAAATTATTAAAATTCTTATAAAATAACTAGTGTTATTTTAGCATCATTTAGATACTTAGAGTTTTTATTTTTATATTTAATATGTTGAATTGTATTAGTATTATTAATATATTTAATATATTATTAATACATTACAAACATAAATGTAAATTATATAAATGAGTTATATAAAATGTATATATTAAATGTATTAATATTTTTTATATTATTAATATATTTTGTCATTATTATTATTATTGTTGTTTCAGTTTATAGTTATTTGCTATGACAACTAGCTAAAATAAAGTTTATATATATATATATATATATATATATATATATATATATATATATATATATATATATATATAATCTTTTCTGTTAATATTATTTAATAACCTGTGTTATTTTAGTATCATTTAGATGCTGCTAGAATTTCATTCATATTTTTTTATTTATTTAGTAATATTTATTTTTATTTTATTTAGTTTTTTTTTTATTATTTAATTTCCGCAAAGGTTTTAGTAATTTGTGGTGTGCTTTTGTCATTTTGTAAATTTATTAATTTTAATATGTCCGTATGATTTGTATTCATTTTTATTTGTTTAGTTTTTGTTATTTTAGTACATCAAATAAACTAAATAACATTAGCTGGAATAAAATACATTTTCTATTTCAGTTCATTTTTATTTAAACTAAAAAACATTTTTAATGTTTATTTTAGTTTTCGTTAACTAACCCTGAAGCTAACCTGAACTAAATGAACAGTATTATTAAGTAATGTTAAAACTGATTAATAAATACTGTAATAAACATATTGCTCAATGTTAGTTAATGTTAGTTTATACCAGTGTTAAATATTGTAAAGTGTTTTAGAAATATATATAATATTCTATAATATAATATTCTCAGATTAAAGGAGAACTCCGGTGTGATATTGACCTAAAGTGTATTGAATAATGATACCGAGTGTGAACGTACCTTGCATATCTCATCTCGGTTT
This sequence comes from Garra rufa, assembly GCF_049309525.1. NCBI lineage: Eukaryota > Metazoa > Chordata > Actinopteri > Cypriniformes > Cyprinidae > Garra > Garra rufa. The sequence continues at coordinate 15,024,720 of NC_133376.1, forward strand.
GTGTCCAGCTGTCCGAAATCTGGGGTCAGTTAGCCGATGCTCACAACAAGTTGTCAATGAGAGCCAATAGGGCATCGAAGAAGCCATGTAAATAAATCACTGTTTTACGCCATTTACGAGGCACAAAGTAGCTCCACACTTCATTGGTAGACTTCCAAGGGCCCTGACATTTAAAACGAGACATTGAGAACTCAGAAAAAGCACCGGTAGTTTATTTACAAGTAGATTTATACAGACATGTTCCACCAGGAACAGACCGGTCGCCGCCATCTTAAATGTAGTCACAATAAGTCGAGTGTCGAGCACGAAGGAAACTACAACCTGATACGTTAATAACCTGATAAATTCCTTGGTGCTCGACACTCGACTTATCGTGATATAGTTCAGGATGGTACCTTTTCCAGGTACTGTCTGTATAAATCTTCTAGTAAATAAACTACCGGTGCATTTTCTGAGTTCTCAATGTCTCGTTTTAAATGTCAGGGCCCTTGGAAGTCTACCAATGAAGCGTGGAGCTACTTTGTGCCTCGTAAATGGCGTAAAACGGTGATTTATTTACATGGCTATTCCGATGCCCTGTTTACTTTCATTGACAACCTGTTGTGAGCATCGGCTAACTGACCCCAGATTTCGGACAGCTGGACACAAACCGAGATGAGATATGCAAGGTACGTTCACACTCGTTATCATGATTCAATACACTTTAGGTCAAAATCACACCGGAGTTCTCCTTTAAGTGACAAATTCATTACATTTTGTTTACGAATCATGTAGACTCATTTAGAAAATCTGTTCAAGTCTAGAGACTGAATTACTGAAATGAACTGACTCACAAACAAACAAACAAACCAAACACCACTGTTACTCCAAAAGCACTACGGTGAAGACAGATGGTACCAAAATTAGCATGAGCCTGGGGGAACCCTGAGGTTTGCAAAGCATATGACTAGTTACAGTAACTCTTGTGAACAAGTCATTGATTCGATTATTGATTTTTTGATGAAATGTTGACAGGATTCTGGTAGAAACCTACAAACGAATCTTTGACCGTGAATGACTGACCTCCAGTATCGAGCGCCATCACACTAATGACGCAAGACGGTTCACTCAGTTAATGTGAACAAACAACCCAAAACCCAGCCCTTGACCTCAGGATTAATGAGCCGGCCTGACCAGACCCGAGGTCAAAGGTCATGGGTCAAAACTGAGCCGAGAGAGAGCGACTGAGAGGACCGAAAGAGCATTGAGATTCAACATGTGTCGAGTGCAAACAGCTCATTCAGCCATACCATTAAAAACTGTTCAAAGGATGTGAAGAGATGAAAAGATTCAGCCTTCCTCTCTCCTGAAAACATGCACCTTGTCTTTGAACAGCTGAAACACTATTACTTATTCATTCTGCTTTGTCTTTTCAAGCTCTCGTATCATCGCCAAAGTGTCAACGGCAGGTAAGTTTTATACCAGCTGGTTCTTTAATATGCTAAGCCCAGCTTGAACTTCCTTTGAGCACTAACACGAAAAACGTGAAGGCCCTTACCCTCCTAGAAGAATGTTTTATTGCTCAGATGTTTTCCTAGCTCATGCAATTTAATGCCTTTCTGTCGCTATGTTTCATTTCAGTATTTTATTTAGATATATTTCCTTTCATTTGGAGGAGGGACTGTCCAGATGTTCAGGTTTTATGATTATGTCACCATATTTTTCACATTTTATTACTGCTGTCTGTGATTAAAGTTTTTGATGTTAGCTTTGTGAAGTTCCCTGTGGTTGGTATTTGAGCAAGATATTGAGGTTTGCTGTCAATTGGACACAATCCTTCTTAGTGTTCGACAGTTCCTATCATTCACTCTTAGTTTTTGCTCACTTTTCTTCTTCACTGTCAGTTCTTGCCATGCTTTGTGTTCACAGTCATAATAGTTAAGACTGATGTTCTTAAAACACCAAACAATTGAGCTATTAAGGTTAGAGACTCTCCTGCTAAATGGACTTTTTGGACGTCTGACAAGTCACCATTTCATCGACCACTTGTTCTAGCAGCTGCTCAACACAACTAAAACTGCAGTGGGGAAAATAATTATTTGATCCCCTGCTGATTTTGTGTTTACCCACTGACAAAGAAATAATTGGTCTATGATTGAAAACAAAAACAAAAAATCCAGAAAAATGCATTTCAAAAAAGTTATAAATTGATTTGCATCTTAATGAATGAAATAAGTATTTTACCCCTTCTCAAAACATGACTAAGTATATTTGGTGGCAAAACCCTTGTTGGCAATCACAGAGGTTAGACGTTTCTTGTAGTTGGCCACCAGGTTTGCACACATCTAAGGAGGGATTTTGTCCCACTCCTCTGCAGATACTCTCCAAGTCATTAAGGTTTCAAGGCTGATGTTTGACAACTCGAACCTTCATCTCCCTCCACAGATTTTCTGTGGGATTAAGGTCTGGAGACTGGCTAGGCCTGTTTCTTCTTGAGCCACTCCTTGGTTACCTTGGCCTTATGTTTTGGGTCATTGTCATGCTGGAATACCCATCCATGACCCATTTTCAATGAGGGAAGGAGGTTCTCACCCAAGATTTTACAGTACGTGGCCCCTTTAATGCGGTGCAGTTGTCCTGTCCCCTTAGCAGAAAATCACCCCTACCTAAAGCATGTTTTCACCTCCATGTTTGATGGTGGGGATGGTGTTCTTTGGGTCATAGACAGCATTCCTAATCCTCCAAACATGGTCTGACCACAACACTTTCACCCAGCTCTCCTTTGAATCATTCAGATGTTCACTGGCAAACTTCAGACGGCCTGTACATGTGCTTTCTTGGCACTGCAGGATTTCAGTCTGTCACACCATAGAGTGTTACCAATTGTTTTCTTGGTGACTATGGTCTCAGCTGCCTTGAGATCATTGCCAAGATCCTCCCGTGTAGTTCTGGGCTGATTCCTCACCGTTTTTATGATCATTGAAACTCCACGAGGTGAGATCTTGCATGGAGCCCCATACTGAAGAAGATTGACAGTTATTTTGTGTTTCTTTAATTTGCGAATAATCGCACCAACTGTTGTCACCTTCTCACCAAGCTGCTTGGCGATGGTCTTGTAGCCCATTCCAGCCTTGTTTAGGTCTACGATCTTGTCCCTGACATCCCTGGACAGCTCTTTGGTCTTGGCCATGGTGGACAGTTTGGAATCTAATTAACTGTTTGCTTCTGTGAACAGGTGTCTTTTATACAGGTAACAGGCTGAGATTAGGAGCTCTCTCTTAAAGGGACAGCTTATTACTTGTATAAAAGACACCTGGAAGCCAGAAATCTTGCTGATTGATAGGGGATGAAATACTTATTTCACTCATTAAAATGCAAATCAATTTATAATTTTTTTCATTACCTAGATGATCAACAACTGTTTTTTTTTTGTTTTATAAAGACTCATGAGTCCCTTGTTTGTCCTGAACAGTTAAACTGCTTGCATCTTCAGAAAAATCCTACAAATAACATTTCTTTTCCCAGCATATTATTCATATTTGAACCCTTTCTAGCAGCGATTGTATGATTTTGAGATCTTTTCGCATTGACAACAACTATTACAAAAGCTTTATTCAAGAAGGAAACATGATGTACTAAGAGCTATGGGGTAAAAGCTTTTGAACAGGATGAAGATGTACATTTTTCTTATTTTGTTTAAAGGGCACCTATTTGGCAAAATCCATTTTATATAGAGTTTAGACATTATTATGTGTTGGCAGTGTGTGAACACAAAAACCCTGCAATGATAAAAAAATCCATCCACTCCTTATTTTTTAATCCCCATTAAAGCAGTCTCATATATATATTTATTTATCCACAAATCATTTCATTTCAGACTGCTTTGTGATTGTCATGTTGTTATAGTGCTTAGCTAACATTTCAGCCGTATTTGTGTGTGTATGTTATCAAAGTATTTTAATTGACCAGTGTCGCATTGATGAGATTAGTTCACGCCGTGCTGTTCATGCCTGTGCTGTTGTGTCAATTGAGCTTTGTAACACTGCACTGTTTTGTCCCTCTTTTGGTGTTTGGCTTTTCATATATACAGCCGAACACAGATTCTCTCACTCTCAGTCATTTTGCTTCTACCAACTGTTTATTGCTGTAGGTATGCAAAGCAGAGATGTATATGCTACGCCCTCTTCAGAAGACGGGGCGGGAATATGCAGCTCCTTTGCATTTAAAGTGATACACACCAAAACAGCTCTTTTTAAGACACACCCCAAAAATGACATTTTCCAGATGTTAGAATAAATGATACAGTATGTGGGGCCATTTTTGAATTGAAACTTCACAGCCATATTCTGGGGACACCCAAAACCAATATTACTTCGTGTAAAAATTGGCATAATAAGTGGCCTTTAAATATCATATTTTCCATGTAGTACTGTCCTTCAGAAGCTACGCTTCAAAATATGCTGGGTTAAATACAGCCCAGCACTGGGTGAAATATGGACAATCCCAGTAATTAAGCTGTTTTGACCCAGCAGTTAGGTTAAATGTTTAACCCAGCCATCTGGGTAGTTTTATTTAACTCAACTATTGTTTACCCAGATGGCTGGGTTAAACATTTAACACAACCGCTGGGTCAAAAGATCCCAATCAGTAGGTTTTTCCATATTTCACCCAGGACTGGCTTGTTTTTAACCCAGCATTTTTTAGAGTGTACTTACAGGTTTCCCAGATGACAAAATAAGTACAATTTACCTTGATCTTCAAATTCAAACAAGTTTTCAAAAAATAAAATTTAAATGTTCAGGTCAAGTGATGTCTCATCTCAAGAGAAGTAAATGGAGTCCAAAATGTGATGCAATTTGTGATTTCAAAATTGCTGGTGTTATTAATTGAATGAATATGTTTGGTGAGCTGAATCCAATTAATCAGAATTTTAAATGAATCAAAGTATTCAAGTGAATCAAATGAATAAAGCAATTCAAATTATTTAAACTAATCAAATAACTTGTGGAAAATGAACCAAGCTACTGGGATGAATCAGAATCCCTACCAGGGCTGTTTCCTCTGAGGAGGCAAGGGAGTCACACCCAAAATATTAAATGAGAAAAGAAAATTGTGGAACGAAAATTAAAACAACAACAATATTACAAAATATAACATTTTAAAGTGTATAAATCACACTTTATCTAAAGAAACATTGTCCAACAGCGACAACAGCAGGTAAAGTTACAGCGGGAGTCCATGTCTCTCTCACCTCCCCTGAGCCTATTGAGTTTTGAAGGGGTCATCGGATGCCCATTTTCCACAAGTTGATAAGATTCTTTAAGGGCTTAATGATAAGTCTATAACATACTTTGGTTAAAACTTCTCAATGGTAGTGTAAAAACACATTCTTTTTACCTTGTCAAAATCCGCCCTTTTTAGAGCGAGCTATTCTTGTTGCATGCTCCTTTAAATGTTAATGAGCTCTGCTCACACCGCCCCTCTCTGCAGTGGGATGATGAGCCGTAATGTTTACTTTAGCCGAATTTAGTTGTGTTTAGTTGCGAAACTTGCTAACTAGCACATTATTAAGAAAGGCCATTTGCAAAGATGCATAAAAAAAACGTATACTTACTTCTGCTGTGGGTGAAGCTGCATTACAAACGATTCACACGAACATAGACGCATATGTAGATCGGGATCGGCGCTTTCCTTCAAAAACTGAAATTAACGTTAATCCTCTGTGTCTTCAGAGGCTCAGATGTCAGGAGTAAATGACGACTGCTATGTTCATTATTACATCCAACAACAGAACACCTCAATCGCTCAATCAGAGACATTCTTGTCTTCCCCTGCACCTGAGTCGACACAATGGTGATCGGAGTCAGACTGTTTCAGCTTGGTGAGGGCGTGTCTAAGGTCATGTCAATCATGTCGTCACACCGACAAGAAGCTGAGAATGACTTGATTTTAAAAAGGGGATATTAATTTTAAGAATTTTTAAAAAATACCACTGGGTGGATTGTCATCATTGTAGGGTGGTTGTGTACACAAACTGCCAACACACATTAATGTTCAAACAACATGTAAAAGTGAGTTTTGCATTCGATGACGCCTTTAACAACCCTAAAGTGTGCGGAGAGTTTGGTGGGGAATAATTGAAAATGAATGCGGGAAAGTCACCTGACAAGAGTCAATTTCTCCATAATGGGAAGACTTATTTAAAAATTAAGGAAAAAACTCACACACTTAGATATAACCACTTATGTCAAAATAAGACCCAAAATGGCATGAAAACATGATCTGTGAGAGTTTTTATTGAATAATCAGCTTGGTCACTGCATCTGCGACCAATATTTAAAGAGCTTTTAGGAATGATGATCTAAAAAATAGTTAAAGGGGTCATCGGATGCAAAACGAACTTTTACATGTTGTTTGAACATTAATGTGTGTTGGCAGTTTATGTACACAACCACCCTACAATGATAAAAATCAACCCAGTGGTATTTTTTTTATCTTTTTTAAAATAGTAATATCCCCTTTTTAAAATCAGGTCATTCTCAGCTTCTTGTCATTGTGACAAAATACACTTGATTGACATGAGCGTCTTTCCTTAGACCCGCCCTCACCGAGCTGAAACAATCTGAATACGATCGCCATTGTGTGACTCAGGTGCAGAGGAAGACTCTAATTGAGCGATTGAGGTGTTCTGTTGTTGGATGTAATAATGAACATAGCAGTAGTCATTTACTCCCGACATCTGAGGCGCTGAAGACGCAGAGGACAACGTTACTTTCATTTTTAAAAGGAAAGCGCAGATCCCGATTTACATATACATACATGTTCATGTGAATCATTTGTGATGCAGCTTCACCCACAGCAGAAGTGAGTATTAGGGTTTTTTATGCATCTTTGCAAATGGCCTTTCTTAATAATGTGCTTGTTGGCAAGGTTCGCCGATAAACGCGGCTAAATACGGCTAAAGTAAACATTACAGCTCATAATCCCTCATCAGAGATGGGCAGGGCAAGCAGAGCTAATTTGCATTTAAAGGGCCCATGCGTAAAATAAGCTGATATTTTGCAAAGTTGATTTTGACAAGGTAAAAGGGTGTTTTTTACACTACTATTGAGAATTTTTAACCAAAGTATATTAGAGACTTTTCATTAAGACCCTAAAGAATCATATGAACTTGTGGAAAATAGGTATCCGATGACCCCTTTAAGAGTTAACTATATAAGAACAGCTGAACATAAGTTCACAGATAAAACATATTGTTTAAATTGTTACTGCCTTGAGTTATTATTTTGGAATAAATGTAAAATGCTTAATGAGATTCTTGAGGACTTTGCTTCCTCATTTCAGAACACAACCACACACCACTGATCCCTACTACTAGTAAACTGACCCATTCAAGAAGGTGAAAAGTACCTCAGAACATTTGGTCTTGAAAGAATGTGATGAGAAATGTTTGAGTTCATGAGATCTGATTTTAGATTGCAGTTTGAGACATTGTAATCTCTTCTAAAAACCCCAGAGTAGACAAAAGTGAGATTACAGGGGTCTTGTTCTTCGAAAAGAAGTTGAGCGAAAGTCTCCATTTAATTTCTTTGATGTCTAAGAGACATTAAAGAGATTTTCATTTGTGATTTTCCTTTCTATGATACTGCTGTGAGCTCACGGTCCTTCTATGCCTATTAAGGGATGAATGACTACAACGGCAGACAAATCCATAAGGTTCAGTGAAATCCTGCATATCGTTATGGCCTTTGTTAGCTAAACTAATCTGCTAATGGAAAAATGTCAGTGACACTTAAGTTGTGACAAAACAGTTGAAAAATGCCTTCTTTTATGCCACTCAATAGAGAGCTGCTTTATAATAGCAGTGCGTACATGACCACACAAATCAATAAAAACAGGTACTCAGTATCTCTCTTTTAATCTGGGCTAATGTACTTCTGTTGTCACCATAAGCACTATAATGTGCTCCTGCCTTCATCATCACAACACAACATCAGACACAAACCTCGCTGATAAAACCGATAGAGATAAACTAGATCCGAATGCACTGAAGGTTAATTCTAAGGGCTTTGTTCAAATTCATTATGTTACAGATGTAGTGATGCTTAAGGAAAGATAAACTCGATTCTGGGGAAGAGCATAGCAAAAGCAAGCTATTTAATTTAGCCACTACTAACTCACCTCCCAGTCCGGGTCTCAGCCGGTTGTCGTAGCCGTCCAGCAGGCGGTCCAGGATGCGTGTGAACAGGGTGATGTTATTTTTGAAGGCATCTGTTGTGGCATCTGCGGACACTGACCTACACAACAAAGTCAAGAATGTGAGTGAACTTAACAGTCTCCTGAACAGCATGGGAAAGACTTCAAAGCCTTCAAAAACGAGGGCGGTGAAATCACAGGCTGAGCGAAATGAGGAATTACCTGAATGTTCTTGATGTCTTTTAGCACTTTAATGATCCTAGTTTTATACGCTGTGAGTTACAGCTCTCATCTAAGATGTTCTGAGAATTATTGCACCAGATTCAAATGAAATTTTAAATCTTTTTTTTAACTTTGAGATTTGTTTTAGCTATCAGACTTGAGGAAGCTACTTTGAAGTCAGTACTATAGCTAACCTTTAAAAAAAGGTTAGTAAAATGTTACATATTTTGGATAATATTCAAATTGTATCATTCATGAAAAAAAAAATAGAAAGTATTTTTCTGACATAAAAACCATGAGGATCTCGATTAAAGTGCAAGCAAACTATTTATATAGATAGAGATACACTGCCGTTCAAAAGTTTGGGATCAGTAGTAGTTCCCCTTCGGGAACGTCGAGCTGCGTCACTACGCTTTGAGAACGCCCCCAGCGTGCCCACGCTTTGAATCACGTGTGTAATCAGTCCAATAGAGAATCGCGTGTGACGTCACGGACGGGGTGACGTCAGGAACCAGGAAGCTATAAAGCATATGCGGTGAATGCAGCCGGCAGCTTCTGCCTTTCAGTCGCGCTCTGTGTGTTTGTCTGTCCGTCAATGCGTTTTTTCGAAGCCAGTTTGCTTCAATTTATTTTGAGTGTTGACTTAGATAGAGAGATGGGCGATAGCAAGCATTTTAAACGTTGTGTTCCTCCGTGCCAACGTTACATTACGGCCGAGGACACACACACGCTGTGTGTGGCTTGCTTGGGGGCGAGGCATGCCCAGTCAGCCTTTGAGGAGGCTGACTGTGTGCACTGCTTGCAGCTTCCTCTCCGCACACTTCGCTCCCGGAGGGCTCTTTTTGAGGAAGGAGCCCTCACTAGCGTCCCCCGCGGATCAGGTCCCGCTTCTGCTGAGGCAGAACGGTGCCTGCATTCGTGGGGATCGCAAATGGATCTAGTATCGAGTGTGGAGACGGGCGAGCCCCTTTCTCCATCCTCCTCTGCTAGATCCATGCCCCTCTCTGGTGTGGAAGCCCGCACGTCGGTTTCTTCCCGCCAGGAGGAGCACTCGCCGCTCCGTTTATCTTCCTCCGAGGAGGGAGAGATGGATTTGGGCGAGCAGGCTGGTCCTACGCCCTCCCAGCCAGTCGAATATGAGGAGTTAGTGGAGGTGGTTGCTAAGCTCAACATCAGTTGATGAGAGGTTTCTGCGCCCCAAAGCCCAACCTCCACGCCGGGGTCTGCCATTTTTCCCCGATCTCCACACCGCGGTGTCGAGATCATGGGGAAAGCCATTCTCGGCCCGTGTCCACTCCCCTTCCACCTACACATATTCAAATGTGGTTGGGGCTCGTGAGCACGGTTACGGGACGATGCCTCAGGTAGAACAGACGCTTTCGAGCTATCTGTCCCCGAGTTCAGCATCGTCCCTGAAGACCTCGGCACTACCCAGCAAACCATTAAGAACAACATCTTCTTTGCTGGGGAAAGGTTACTCGGCAGCCATGGCACTGCTGCAAGCATATCAGGCCGACCTGCTGAAAAAGTTTGATGAGGGCGAGGACGGGGCGGCGGTTGACGTCAGCGAGCTGCGTCGTACTGCCGACCTCGCTCTGCGTGCCACCAAGGAGACCGCCCGTGCCATTGGGCGGTCTATGGCAGCCATGGTGGTCACAGAGAGACACCTCTGGTTGACCCTGTCGGACATGAAAGAACCGCGACAGGGCCTTCCTCCTCGATGCCCCGCTTGTGCCGTCTGGCCTGTTCGGCGACGCGGTTCCCTCCTTCGTCAATAGGTTCCAGCAGACGCGTCAACAAGCGGCGGCATTCCAGAGGTTTCTTCCTTGCCGCTCAATCTCTGGGGCTGCTGGACGAGAGCAGCCCCACCCGAGTACCCGCTCCTCATATCGCGACGAGCAGAAACGGAGCGTTGCTACGCGGACCCCTCCCCAGAGACATCGTCAGGGGTCCCGTAGGTGCTCCAAGCCGGGGGCTTCCAAGCCTAAGGGCGACCTGAGGGCCATCCTTCAGGCAAAGAAGTCCTCGGCAAAGAAGCCCTGACGCCAGTGGCTCTGGGCTTCTGAGGGCAGACCCCCCTGGGGTAATAACATCTCCCCGGTGCCCTCGGGAGATCGATCTGCTAACCCTGCCACCTCTGGTGCTTCAGGGCGCAGCGGTCTCTCGCGAGTTGTTCCCCCTGCATCCGCCCGTTCGCGTTGCGGGGCCAGGGGACTCGCAATCTCAAATACCATCAGAGATCAGCCTCGAGAGGCTGATTCCCTTAGTAGATCATTTGGCAGCATGGGAACTTCTGCCAAATGTTTCTCGCTGGGTCCTGCAGACAGTAAAGAAAGGTTACAAGATTCAGTTCAGCACTCGTCCGCCGCCCTTTCAGGGGATTACCACCACCGTTGTGGCCCCTCAGCAGGCTCTGATTTTGGAACAAGAAGTAGAAACCCTTCTGAGGAAGGAGGCCATCGAGGTGGTCCCTCCTCATCTTGCAGAGTGCGGGTTTTACAGCCGCTACTTCATAGTTCCAAAGAAGGATGAAGGCTTACGTCCTATTCTAGACCTCAGACTGCTCAATCGCGCAGTGCTAAAACTCAAATTCAAGATGCTTACTATAAAGCAGGTCGTGTCTCAAATCAGGTCCGAGGACTGGTTCGTCACGATAGATCTCAAGGACACTTATTTCCACGTCTCCATCCTTCCACAACACAGGAAGTTTCTCAGGTTCGCTTTTGGGGGCAACGCTTACCAGTACAGAGTTCTTCCTTTCCGTCTGGCACTCTCACCCCGAATTTTCACCAAGTGTGTGGATGCTGCGCTGGCTCCTCTGCGACTCCAGGGCATCTGCATACTAAACTATATAGACGACTGGCTTATTCTAGCACAGTCAAGAGAGATGGCGGTTCGACATCGAGATGTCGTTCTCGCCCATATGAAGTCTCTGGGGTTAAGACTAAACTCCAAGAAAAGTGTTCTTTCTCCAGTTCAGAGAACCACTTATCTCGGAGTAGTTTGGGACTCGATCACGATACGGGCACAGATGTCTCCCGCTCGGATAGAATTGATCGTTCACACAGTCAAGAGAGTCAAAGAAGGCCGATCACTCACTGTAAAGCAGTTTCAAGTTCTGCTGGGTCTCATGGCAGCCGCGTCCAACGTGATCCCTTTTGGCCTACTGCATATGAGACCTTTACAGTGGTGGCTCAGAACAAAAGGGTTTTCCCCGAGGGGCAACCCATTCCATTTGATCAAGGTCACGTGGCGCTGTCTTCGTGCCCTGGACATTTGGAAGAAATCCTGGTTTCTGTTCCAAGGCCCGGTATTGGGAGCTCGATGTCGTCGTGTAACACTAACGACGGATGCTTCCCTCACCGGTTGGGGAGCGGTCATGAGTGGCCGCTCAGCCCAAGGTCTGTGGAGCGGGCACCATCTCAATTGGCACATCAATTGCCTGGAAATGCGTGCTGTGTTTTTAGCTCTAAAACACTTTCTACCAGACCTGAAGGATCACCATGTGTTGGTTCGCACCAACAACACATCCGTGGTCGCTTACATCAACCATCAAGGGGGTCTGCGGTCGCGCCCCTTGAACAAGCTGGCGCACCAGATCCTCCTGTGGTCCCAAGAGAAACTTCTCTCACTCAGAGCAGTTTACATCCCTGGACATCTCAATGTGGGAGCAGACGTCCCGTCGAGGCAGGGGCTGAGGCCCGGGGAATGGAGACTCCACCCAGATGTGGTGGAAGTCATATGGAAAAAGTTTGGGAAAGCCCAAGTGGATCTTTTTGCGAGCCAGGAGACAACACATTGTCCCCTTTGGTTCTCTCTGAGTCATCCAGCTCCCCTGGGACTGGACGCTATGGTACAGACGTGGCCGAGGCTTCGTCTGTACGCCTTTCCCCCGATCGCTCTGCTCCCCGGAGTTCTGGAAAGAGTGCGCCAGGACGGTATTCGCCTCCTCCTGGTGGCTCCGTTCTGGCCGTGTCGAGTGTGGTTCTCAGACCTGACTTCTCTCCTAGACGGCCCGCCATGGGAAATTCCGATCAGGAGAGATCTCCTCTCACAGGCAGGAGGGGCGATCCTGCACCCCCGCCCGGAGTTGTGGAAGATGTGGGTGTGGCCCCTGAGGGGGCACAGTTCCTAGCTTCCAGTCTCTCAACCGAGGTTGTTGAGACCATTCTCCAATCCAGAGCTCCCTCTACGAGAAAAATGTACACCGGGAAGTGGAATATGTTTGTCTTATGGTGCAATCAGCACCAAGTTGACCCAGTTCACTGCCCAGTAGGTTCAGTGCTGGACTTTTTGCAAGCCCGCCTTACGGCCGGTAATGCACATTCTACGCTGAAGGGCTACGTGACGGCCATAGATGCTTTCCATGCTCCCTTCGGTACTATCTCCCTTAGGAGACTTCCCCTGGTGTCACGTTTTCTCCGCGGTGCACTGAGGCTGAGGCCCCCGGTGCGCTCACGAGTCTCCACGTGGGACCTGGCCGTGGTATTAGAGGCTCTTTGCAACCCTCCGTTTGAGCCTATTGAAGAGGTGTCGGACAGACTTTTGTCCTTTAAGACTGCCTTCCTGCTGGCTATTTCCTCTCTAAAGAGAGTTGGTGATTTACAGGCCCTCTCAGTGGCCCCTTCATATTTGGACTTTGCCCCTGGGATGGTCAAAGCATTCCTGCACCCAGAACCGGGTTACTTACCCAAGGTGCCGTCAGCAGTACCACGGCCTGTAGTGCTCCAGGCCTTCTGTCCTCCCCCATTCTCGGGACCAGAACAGCAGAAGCTTAACTGTATGTGTCCAGTGCGAGCACTGGACACATACGTCCACAGAGCTGCCCTGTGGAGGAAGACGGACCAGTTATTTGTGTGTTTTGGTCCTCGCAATAGAGGTCTTCCAGCTTCTAAGCTGACTTTAAGTCGGTGGATTTCGGATGCCATTTCTATCTCCTATAAGTCCTCTTGTCTTCCCTCTCCGATGGAAACCAAGGCTCATTCGACCCGCAAAGTTGCGGCGTCTAAAGCTTTTATGTCAGGGGTTTCCCTGCAAGATATATGTAACGCTGCGGGATGGTCCACGCCGCTCACATTTGTCAGATTTTATGAAGTGGATCTACCCAATACTCCGGGCTCTGTTGCCCTTCTCTCAGACGCTCCTACCACTAGTAGGGCTATCTAATCTGGGCGGTGAGGCCGCTCCTCTACCCAGGCTACTGTCGCCTTTTGAGTCAACTGAGGTTGCTCCTTGTGTCGCTCCAGCTTTCGATGACTCAGACTCCTTTGTCTGCTCTATATTGGGCTAAGGCCCTTTTGTTGAGGCTACTTTCGCCTTACAACTGATGCCGGGCTACTTTCGCCCTTTCTATGCAACGGCTGAGGCCGCGTTTCTCTGCTCTAACAGCAGCAATCATTTTGGGCTACTTTCGCCCCTCCACGAGTAGGCTGAGGCCGCTCGTTTCACTCGGGCTACTTTCGTCCCATTTCTAAGACGGTTGAGACCGCACTCTCATGCTTAATAGCAGCAATTATTCCGGGCTACTTTCGCCCGTTTACGAGTGGGCTGAGGCCGCTCGTTTCACTCGGGCTACTTTCGTCCCATTTCTAAGACGGTTGAGACCGCACTCTCATGCTTAATAGCAGCAATTATTCCGGGCTACTTTCGCCCGTTTACGAGTGGGCTGAGGCTGCTCGTTTCACTCGGGCTACTTTCGCCCTATTAATAAGACGGCTGAGACCGCACTTTCATGCTTAATAGCAACAACTACTCTGGGCTACTTTCGCCCGTTTACGAGTGGGCTGAGGCCGCTGAGCATACTTTCGCCCTTCTCTTAAGATGGCTGGAGCAATCACTATAGGCTACTTTCGCCTTTCTATAAGCGGGCTACTTTCGCCCTTTTACCCTGGTGGGCTAAGGCCCCCTCTCTTACCACGGGCTACTTTCGCCCTTTTACCCTGGTGGGGTAAGGCCCCTTCTCTCACCACGGGCTACTTTCGCCCTTTTACCCTGGTGGGCTAAGGCCCCCTCTCTTACCACAGGCTACTTTCGCCCTTTTACCCTGGTGGGCTGAGGCCCCCTCTCTTACCACGGGCTACTTTCGCCCTTTTACCACGGGCTACTTTCGCCCTTTTACGAGTGAGGCTGAGGCCCTCGTTTCACTTGGGCTACTTTCGCCCTACTCTTAAGACGGCTAAGGCCATACTTTTACTCAGGGCTACTTTCGCCCTTTCTCTCCACCTGCTCCACACACAGAGCAGGGCTTGGAATTCTGGCGGTGTGGGCATTTCGTTCCCAAAGCGTAGTGACGCAGCTCGACGTTCCCGAAGGGGAACGCCTCGGGTTTCGTATGAAACCCTAGTTCCTCTAGGGAACGAGACGCTGCGTCGCCTACCACAATTCTGGCATCCCTGCAGCGCTCCTGGTGGCAGAAGCTGCCGGCTGCATTCACCGCATGTGCTTTATAGCTTCCTGGTTCCTGACGTCACCCCGTCCGTGACGTCACACGCGATTCTCTATTGGACTGATTACACACGTGATTCAGAGCGTGGGCACGCTGGGGGCATTCCCAAAGCGTAGTGACGCAGCGTCTCGTTCCCTAGAGGAACTAGGGTTTCATACGAAACCCGAGGCGATTTTTTTTTTTTTTTTTTTAAAGTCTCTTATGCTCATCAATGTTCCATTTATTTGATTAAAAATATAGAAACAACAGGAATAATGTGAAATAGTATTGCAATTTAAAATAGTGGCTTTCTATTTTAATATACTTTAAAATATATTTAATTTCTGTGATGCAAAGCTTCATTTTCAGCATCATTACTCCAGTCTTCAGTGTCACATGATCCTTCAGAAATCATTCTTATATGCTGATTTATTATCAATGTTGAAAACAGTTAATATTTTTTTGGAACCTGTGATACTTTTCTCAGGATTCTCTGATAAATAAAAAATTTAAAAAGAACAGCATTTATTCAAAATAGATTTTTTTTAACAATATAAGTCTTTACTATCACTTTTTAAAAATCAATATAACACATCCTTGCTGAATAAAAGTCTTAATTTCTTTCAAAGAAAGAAAAAAAAATACTTTTTTTGTTCGTGTTTTGTTAGATAAGATTTCTCTTTTCAATAAATGCTGTTCTTTTTACAGTTTATTCATCAAAGAATCCTGGAAAAAGTATCACAGGTTCCAAAAAATAAATATTAATCAGCACTGTTTCCAACACTGAAAATAATTCAGCATATTAGAATTATTTCTGAAGGATCATGTGACACTAAAGACTGGAGAAATGATGCTGATAATTCAGCTTTGCATTGCAGGAATAAATTCTATTTTAAAATATATTAAAATAGAAAACCACTGTTTTAAATTGCAATAATATTTCACAGTATTACTGTATTTTGTTCTGTATTTTCAATCAAATAAACGCCTTGATGAGCAGAAAAATTTTACTGATCCCAAGCTTCTGAACTGCAGTGTACATTCACTAAATAACAGATAATAAAACATGATAAAAAAGTATTAATAGAACAACATGTATGACTTTTATAAAAAAAATATTTTTGAACACTTTATAATAAAACACTGAATTAAAAGCATACAGGCCATATTATTATTTTTTTATGACCATTTTATGACTATTTTTAAAGCACTTCATTAAATCTAACTAGGGATGCACCGATACGAATCGGCCGATCATGCTTGCGCGTTTTGTCAGTAAAGCCGGTTCTGTAATCAGCGGTAAATGCCATCAGGTGCGTGATTTCACCTTGAGCCGTATATACTACACACAGCCGTTGTTTACCGACGAGCTGCGCAAATCAATGTTCATTATCAGTGTGAATGTGCGCAGCTCGTCAGTGAACAACGGCTGTGTGTAGTATATACGGCTCAACGTGAAATCACGCACCTGATGGCATTTACCGCTGATTACAGAACCGGCTTTACTGACAAAACGCGCAAGTGATCGGCCGATATGGATCGGTGCATCCCTAAATCTAACCCGCTTTTTTGCTGAAACAAACAGGAATTCACCAGTGCTTGCGAGAGACAAAACCATTCTAGGAAAGTGCTTTGATTACTGCTTCCGTTTGCTTATACAATGAAACATGAACACAGCAAGCGTTTTGTAAAACTACATGTGCTACTTTTTGGAAAAGTATCTTTTTCTGGAAATATTAGTGTTGCTAACTCCCCGACACTGCTGTGATGTGATTAAAGCGTTCTTTCACTCTGTTCCACATGTTCTACTTACAGGAAAGTTTATGTGAAATGCTGCTCAGGAATATAATTAACATACTTAAGCATAATTGGCTTAATTAACATAAGCAATCATGCATGCATTATGAGCGTCAGCTTGATCTGTTTGCTAGCTGACTGTTAAAACCGCTTTAACTCCCTCTGTTTCAAAGCCTATATGAGCGGATCATTGAGAAAACATTCTGAAGCATCATAGGTGCATTTTCTTCTAAAGCTACTTTCTAAGAAGGCATTTTTAGCCAAATTGCAGACATGAATGCAACAAGCTAAATAAAGCAAGAGAAAATGTCATTATTTTGGCTAAAAATATACAATAGTTGCTTTTAAGGGGTGATTCCAAATATAGTGCATGTTTTCCTCAAGCATGTGCATTTCCTTACAAAATATAGTGAATTTGATAGCATTTTTGCTTTTGACAACCATTTGTAGGTTGAAGATATGATTCCTAGAATCCTCTGAGCCAGATTACAACTATTTGTTCAATTCTCTGCCAGATGTCATGCGTATGAATCATTCTGAAGACATTATTTTATTCCTAATCCAGATTTCGAACTCAGAATTATTGTAACCTGAATGATCCACAACTGTGTGTGTATGTGTGTGTGTGTGTGTGTGTGTGCCAAATTCTTTGGTTTTTCAGCATTTTTGGTTATTTGAACCCTTTCCAACAATGACTGTACGATTTTGAGATCCATCGTTTCACACTGAGGACACATGAGGGACTTATATGCAACTATTACAGAAGGTTCAAACGCTCAATGTTGCTTCAGAAGGAGAAACTATGCATTAAAGGATAACTATTGCCAAAATGCAACCTGGGCTGTTTTTTTTTTTACTGTAAACGAGACAAACATATATCTAAAAGCATAATTACGACAAACGAGCCGTTTTTGAGATTGACCGTGATTTTGTTTTGTTTTCAATGGCCGGTGAATGGGAATACTAGGGGCATAACTTTGAGCGCATCAAAATAGATATTTATACAACACTCGAAGGCATGACACTTTGCTCGAAGTATCGCCTGGGTCTCTACACATGAACTCAAGCATTGAGAACATTGTTTGTGTACACAGAGTTTACTAAAAAGAAAGGTTTTGAACAACTCACTTTCACTGTTTGGGTTTCCGCTCGCGGCCGTCTTGCCAGTCAAGAGGTGTCGATCTCCGAATGCGAATGAATGGACTCCATAGGACGAAATATTAGGCTTATATGAGGCTCTTTTTACAACTAGAAGGTTAATATTGTTTTTCACTTGCGATAAAACAACGAATTAGCCGTGCATTTATATGGATATATGCTTTAGGAGCTATCCATCCTCGCATTCGGAGATTGACACCTCTTGACTGGCAAGACGGCTGCGAGCGGATTATGCTTTTAGATATATGTTTGTCTCGTTTACAGTAAAAAAAAAAACAGCCCAGGTTGCATTTTGGCAATAGTCATCCTTTAAGAGCCAGGGGTGTAAACTTTTGAACAGAATGAAGATGTCTATTTTTTTTTATTTAGCCTAAATATCATATTTTTTTTTCATTTAGTATTGCCCTTCAGATGGTACAGAAAGATACTTACATGTTTCCCAGAAGACAAAACAAGTTAAATTTACCCTAATCTTCAAATTAAATTAAATTTCACCTGTATGTCAACTTTTGAACAGGGTCATTTTTATAATTTCAATTATTATTTTCTCTTGTGGACCATATGTAAACATCTTTTATGTGAAATATCTTACTCAGATCAGAACTAAATAAAAATAATAACATGCATTTGGTATGATCCCTCTTATTTTGGTAATATTTAGCAGATTCTGCAAGGTGTATGTGCACTTTTGACTTCAACTGTATGCAGAATACAGGGTTGTATTGTTTACATTTTTAAATCTTGGAATACTGAAAAGTATTAATAAAATGATTGTAAAAGTTTAAATAAATTGACCATTTAATCCAGTATGTATTTGATGCCTTATAGTATAGTGCTTTGCAAAAGTATTCATACCCCTTCATTTGTTCATGTTTTGTTATGTTGCAGCCTTTTGTTCAACTGCTTTAAGTTTCTTTTTTCCCCCCACATCAATCTACACTCCATACACCATAATGGCAAAGCAAAAAACTTGTTTTTAACATTTTTGCAAATTTATTAAAAATGAAAACTTTATTAAAAATAAAAATGATTCCATTGCATAAGTATTCATTAAAGGTTTGGTAACGCTTTAGATTACAACCCGCAAAGAACTACGTAAGTAAACTGAATTTACGGTGTACGTTTCTGTAATTATAGTGTACCTATAAAGAACGTGCATGTAGGTATAAGGGAACAATATGTTAAATATGGGTAATAAGGGGGTAACAAGCCAGATATGCAACTTGCAATTAACTATATAAGTATACTGAATTTACATGTACGTTTCTGTAATTATAGTGTACCTATTAAAGTAGGGATGTGTAGGTATAAGGGAACAATATGTTAAATTTGGGTAATAAGGGGGTAACAAGCCAGATATGCAACTTGCAATTAACTATATAAGTATACTGAATTTACATGTACGTTTCTGTAATTATAGTGTACCTATTAAAGTAGGGATGTGTAGGTATAAGGGAACAATATGTTAAATTTGGGTAATAAGGGGGTAACAAACCAGATATGCAACCTGCAAAGAACTGAGTAAGTAAACTGAAGTTACGGTGTATGTTTCGTATTTATATTGCAAGAGAACGTTTGGGTAATATGGAGGAAGCAAACAGGTATACAAATAATTTTTAATGGAATTACTTAAAAACATAGAAGACATCGTAAGTTTATTGTATCAATACGTAAGCTTTTTAAAATTACTGGGAAAGTATACTCTTGTTCCATGTAATTACAGGGTAAGTGTGACATCTGCGGGTTGTAAATTAAAGTGGCGATTGTTACCCTCTTGTTCAACGAAGTTACAGGGTAGGTACAATACATATCTGATATCCTTGTCTCTGAAACCTTTATTTAAAAAACAACCTATTTCAAAATACATTTGCAATATATAAAACATTTTAATCCCACTCCTACCTCTAAACCTAACGTTAACTATGACTGTACAGTAATAAAAAATATCAAGACAGCAAAGTGCACAGTGGTGGAGGTAACGAATTACAACTACTCACGTTACTGTAATTAAGTACATTTTTTGGGTATTTGTACTTTCATGAGTATAATTTTAAGTCTGTAATTTTACTTGTACTTGAGTACAAATTAACCTGAGTAATTTACTTAATTACTTTTAAAATCACAATTCGTTACAGAGTACTGCAGTTTGAATTAATATTTCAGCCACTGGCTGGCATTTCGGTAGCCAATAAAAATATCTCTTCTTAACGGACCAATGAAAAGCCTGGTATATAGGCCTAGTATTTGAACCGAAAAACATGCTCCATTCACAAAAATGGCGGCGTACAAAAAAGTAATCCAAATAACGATGCGTTTGCAGCCGCAGTCCTCTCTGGCGGAATACAGTAGGTTTGAGGTGCAGTAGGATGAGAGTAGAATTTAAATTGTTAATCGCTGAAAATATGATCCAGATTATTGTCTTGATCCACTCCTCGAAGGCACCACGCATCATTCCAACACATCTCACCAGAAACACGGCATGCCGTAATATGTGACGAATGCAGGCCAGAGCCAAGAATGAACGTCCGCTTTTCCTGACGCAAAATGCACTTAAGCACGGGTTTATGGCTGATTCTGCTGGACTTGCTGCTCGGGATGGAGATGAAGATCGCCGGACGATGGCTTGAATTTGGTTCTGGTCCTCGCAAATCATATGGATTCTGAAGATCTGGGTCACAGCACACAAATAAAATTGTTTCATTTTGTAATTATGATGCGTGTTCGGTGTATTTTATTGTTCTATTGTTAGTCACAGCATGTCAGAGAAAACGCCCTTTTTGTCCCACCACGGCAAACGAAGTTAATATAATATTAATGATTAAACGACTGCAGAAATGTTATTTATTTAAGGGTTTAAAGTGTAGTCTTGATATCATTGTGTAGACCTATTCTTGGAAACGAGCTGGCAACAGAAATCACACAGAACAGAATTAAATGTTATAAAAAGCGGTTTCATAAAAAGTAATAACGTTAAATGTTTAGATGATGCATATATGTCAGTATTGTACGTTTAGTGTCTGTAAAAACATAAATAAATGTACGTTTTGCAGAATCACATTTTACGTAAAATACATAAGAATTATTATGGGGTCACGTTGTAATATGTATTGTACCTACCCTGTAACTTCATTGAACAAGAGGGTAACAATCGCCACTTTAATTTACAACCCGCAGATGTCGCACTTACCCTGTAATTACATGGAACAAGAGTATAGTTTCCCAGTAATTTTAAAAAGCTTACGTATAGATACACCAAACTCACGATTTATGCCTGGCACAGTAATAGAATAGATACCTGTTAACACCGTAACTTCAGTTTATTTACGTAGTTCTTTGCAGGTTGCATATCTGGTTGTTATGCCCAATTATCAAAACGTAACATTGTCTCTTATACCTACAAGTAAGTTCTTTACAGGTACACTATAATTACAGAAACATACACATAAATTGCAGGTTGCATATCTGGGTTGTCCTTATTACCCAAATTTAACATATTGTCCCCGTATACCTACATGTACATTATTTATAGGTACACTATAATTACAGAAACAGACACGTAAATTCAGTACACTTATGTAGTTCTTTGCAGGTTGCATTTCTGGTTTGTTACCCCCTTATTACCCAAATTTAACATATTGTTCCCTTATACCTACATGTTCGTTCTATATAGGTACACTATAATTACAGAAACATACACGGTAAAATCAGTTTACTTACGTAGTTCTTTGTGGGTTGTAATCTAAAGCGTTACCAAAGGTTTTTTATTATTATTATTATTATTTTTTTAATAAATTTACGAAGTTGTGACAATTCCATTTCTGCTTTGTCGTTATGGTGTATGAAGTGTAGATTGATGTAGGGAAAAAAGTAATTTAAAGCAGTTTAACCTGCAGTAACATAACAAAATATGAAACTATGAAATATGTGAATACTTTCACACGGCACTGTATATCTCTTCTTTCGTTTAGAAATATGCTAACATCAAACTCTGTTGGAATCAACCATGACTCGTGAGTTGAGCTGTCGAGCTAATGAAGTTGTTGCCTACATAGAGCGTTCCAAATCAGCCAGTTAGGATGCTGCAGTGTAAGGCAGCTGTCTATGTAGGCAGCAGTGAAGTAGCTCACTAGGTTTTGGAACAAAGCCACAGATTATAAACGGACATGACTGAGCAAGTTCTTCCGAACGTGATTTCTGTCCAAAAGTAGTATAATTCTGAGCTCTGCCATGGGGTAATACCTCATTATAGAGCAAATTTGTAGCTAATTCCTACATAAGCCTCATATACATTAAGAGTATTTAATATGTGCTAATTATGCAGCTTTGAAGTCGGTCATACTGCTACCATCTGGGGGAGCATACAGGAACCTGAAGGGATAATATCGACCCATTTCGAGTTAAAGAAAGCACTGTTTTCACGGTTGCTCCACAGTTGGAGGACAAACCTCCCCCTAGCGCTCCTTTCGAGGGGACACATCCATGCGTGACCCAGATTAGAGGGAGGTTTATCTGATCCCGTCTAGGTTCCAGTTATTCAGAGTGAATTCACTGCTCGT
This sequence comes from Garra rufa, assembly GCF_049309525.1. Lineage (NCBI taxonomy): Eukaryota > Metazoa > Chordata > Actinopteri > Cypriniformes > Cyprinidae > Garra > Garra rufa. The sequence continues at coordinate 15,047,052 of NC_133376.1, forward strand.
GGAAACCAGTAAAGCATATTTCATGAATCGACTTTGTGACACATACAGGAGGATGGGGTTGCTTATCACATGCATTATCTAGATTTCTATGATATTGGTTTATTGATTGGTATGGCACGGTGTGACCATGTTCACTCCCAGGCGAGGGTCTAAGGCGATTTTTTAATATGAGTAAAAAGAAAACAGGCCATCATATTAAGTTCAAATTAAATTGGCAGTGAACCTGAGCTGAGTGTGTACAGAGCGGTCAGAGTAATTATAATCCATGTGGTCACTAATCATTGGTTTGCAATAAAATCAAGGTTGACCCTCTTAATTGTTGTTTGATTGGGATCAAAATACTCACTGGATGCTTCAAAACACACATGTGCACTTAAATTAAGGTACTATAGGTGTAAACAACCACTTTGGATAGATTTCACAATTTGCATTTTCCACAATACTTTGCAATTGAAAAACTGTCTAAAACACACAGAATGATAGCCAGTAGAATATAAAAACATATGTGACCCTAGACCACAAACCAGTCTTAAGTAGCACGGGTAGCCTATATTTGTAGCAATAGCAAACAGTGCATTGTTTGAGTCAAAATGATTGATTTTTCTTTTATGCCAAAGATCATTAGGATATTAAGTACAGATCATGTTCAGTGAAGATATTTTGTACATTTCCTACCATAAATATATCAAAACTTGTTTTTTTTTTTTTATTTGTAATAGGCATTGCTTAGAACTTTTTTCTCAGTATTGTGATTTTTTTTTTTTTGCACCAAATACTTGTACAGTATGTCGGCCAAATATTGTCCTACCCTAACAACAATACATCAATGGAAAGTATATTTACTGCGCTGTCATATAATTTATAAATATCAATAAAAAATTGACCCTTATGACTGGCTTTTTGGTCCTAGGCCACATATTCATTTCATTGATTTTCTGTCACTCTCACAGATACATTAGCATCAGTATCTATAAAAACCCATTGTCTTGCTCAAAATTGAACATAGTTTTTTTATATTTTATAATAGTTAGAGAGCTCTAATTTGAAATTACAGGTTTGCATTTTTCATTATTGTGAAAAGGCTTTAGATGGTTTAAAAATTCATGATTAGTCTATTATTCCAAAATAATGTTTTTTCATTACAAACTACTATTTTTCTCTTGACCTAAGACAGAAACATGTTCATATATATATATATATATATATATATATATATATATATATATATGATTTTTTATCATTAAATAAACAACCTTTTATAAAGATTGCGATTGCAAAAATAGACTAAGTGTCATTTTTGTTTAATATTTAATATGATTGTTTATAATTACATTTTTAAACCCTTGAATTGGCACATGTTTTTAGCTTTTAGTTTTAATTAAAGAAGAAAAAAAGAGAAAAAATCAGCTATGCACCTGTAGTACCTCCCCTGAATGAGAAAGCGCTCCTCACGGTTCCACGCTGTTCTGCACCACCTAGAGGATTCATCAGTGTTCATGTACCAAAACCAACGATTTCACGAAGCCTCTCAAAAAACCCCAAAGCTAATTTGCATGAATTAAACTTGCATTAATTAGTCCTCATCAAATAAACATGAAGCCAATCTTTGTCAGTCTTTGTCAGCGGAGTGATTTCTTTCGGTGACAACCGGAGTCGTGCGCGTAAAAGTCTCCAGTTACGCACGGAGACAAGCGGTTTCGAGTCAATCCCAGTATCCTCAAATTAAGCGTATAGCAATTATTTTGACGTGTTATATCCTCAAAACCATTTAAAGAGCGAAGTCAAGACTGTCAGTCCTACCTGGTGTGCCAAAACAGCGTCAACACAAAGATGAGAAGATGAAACGCGAACCTCTCCCTCATTTCTGCCACTCAAACCTGTGTATAAGAAGACAAATCCACAAATCAGGTTTAGAAACTGAGGTTTGTTTTAGGAAAATATACTGCCAATCACACACTACGATAACGGGTTAAGTTGGTCCATAAGCGCACAGGGGTCCGTACGATCCACCTGCTGATCTTAGATGATGAATCCCAGACATGTCATTAATATTTACAGCGTGTAACAATTCATGATATGAATATCAATATCCTTTACAAACATTTCAAATCATAACATGACAAAACCATGACCAAGTGACCATCTCACGCTGTGGTGATGATGATCTCCATGTAAATGGCAACATATGGCTGAGCATCCTTTACACACATGGCCAGAAACACAATATCCAGTACTTTATAGAGAGGACACCCACCTGTGATCCACCAGATCCGCTTTGTCCTTATGAATAAAGGCTGATGAAAAAACAACCGGAATGTGAAAGTTTATTCCCAGCCGATAAAACCGGATCACGAGTGTTATTCAAGAGCGCGCACGTGGATCGGGAACGAGCATTAATAAATTCCCATAATAATTCACTATAATATCAGATGCATATGAGCATCACTGAGGGTCTCTGCTCAACGCGTCTCCCTCTCTCTCTCTCTCTCTCTTTAACTAACGCACCGACGCGCCTTGACGCGCCGTGATCTCAAATCTTCTTTACTGAATCTCATACTGCTCACTATTTATTTTTTTTCCTCCTGAAAGACAGAAAGGGGGGGATAACTACAAAGAAAGAGACGGAAAGACAACTGGGTCCTAAAGACAGTTATATTAGGGTGTGATCGTTCGATCGCGCTCTCTCGCACACACGCACACATCACATAATGCACGTTATGTGATGGTCTACATTTATTTGCAGTATTGTGTTGTTTTTATTAATAAAAAAATATTTACTCAACGTCATGTTGTTCCAAACAATTCAGCACTTTTTTGCTCAGGGGAACACAAAGGGCGGCATTTTAAGGTTGTTTTCCATTTATCATTAAATTGCACCATTATTCTAGGTAAAGAGTGCTCATAAAACACATTGTGGCAATGTTCTTAAAGGAATAAGAACATTCACTCACCTCCATGCAAGCTTTTATCAGCAGAACAGATTTGGAAAAATTTAGCATTACATCACTCGCTCACCAATGGATCTTCTGCAGTGAATGGGTGCCGTCGGAATTTGAGTCCAAACAGCTGATTAAAACATCACACTAATTCACAAGTAATTCATATAACTCCAGTCCATCAATAACATTTTGTGAAGTAAAAAGCTGCATGCTTGTAAGAAATAAATCCATCATTTGAGCATTTTAATTTCAAACCATTGTTTATGGCCACAATACAACTCAATAATCCAAAAAAATTGCTTTCTCCAAATCATCCCATTTGAATCAGGATAGAAATATGTACAGATCAAGCAAGTGAAAACAGTCCAAAACAGTTCTAAACAAATTTGTGGGTGGATTTTGAGCGGACAAAGATGGAGATGGATCTTTTCACTGGCGGAAGAGATATTATGGATTATAGACTGGTATTTTAGCCAGAAGCCACATTTGGAAGTTAAAAACATCTTTGTGATGAATTTGTTTCTTAAAAACACACAACTTTTCTTTTCAAAAAACAGTTTTGGACTGTTTTTGCTTGTCACTTCATAAGGCATTAAATGATGGACTGGAGTCATGTGGATTACTTGATGTTTTTAATCACTGTTTGTCTCTCATTCTGACGGCACCCATTCACTGGTGAGCTGCACTACTAAAAAATAAAGGTTCTTTATTGGCCTCGATGGTTCCATGAAGAACGCTGAACATCCATGGAAACTTTTAAATGCAGAAAATGTTCTTTATAATGAAAAAAGTTTCTTTAGATTTTTTAAATGTTCTTCAAACTATTCACTGAAAGATTCTAAGCCTTTATTTTTTTGTGTAGTGATGAAATGGCTGAATTTGTTCATCTTTTCTGATGAAGAAACAAATATTACATCTTGGATAGCCTGAGGGTGAGTAAACTGTCAGCAAATTTTCATTTTTGTGTGAACTATTCCTTTAAGCATTGTGGCAGAAATCACACTTGCAAGTCACACCCTCCACAGATTGTTCTCCTGTGGAACACAAACACAGTTATTGTGAAAGTGTCAAAGCTGCTTTTTATATACAATGGAAATACATGGTGATCACTGGCTGTCAAGTTAAGCAATTTTCTTGGGGTATTTCAATACACAAACAAACAAACAAACAAAATACCCAAAAGGTATATTGTGTAAAACAAAGCTGTTCTGACAAATATAAAACGTCATAAACATAAACAATGCTTGCCTTATAAATATTAATGCATTTGCATAGTTGCAGAAACTGTAATGCCCTGCGTCCGGAAGAAACAGCATTAACTGGAATGATAAACATCCTCACAGATGGACGAGCGGTTATTAAGACTGGTTGCATTCTGTGCTTGTCCAATCAATTGTTTAAACCCCATAAATATGCAAATAAGAATGATTACCCAGCTTCAAATCCTGAAACCTCGTAACCAGGATTAATTATTAACTCAGGGTAAAGTATGAACAATGTGAAAAGATAGAATAAGATGACCCAAAATTAAACCCCAAAATTATCATATAATATCTAGAAAAATTATATCTAGAAATAGTTACATCTAATTAGCTGCAAGCAGTGATTATTGGGGTTCAAGCGCTTTAAGGCATTTAAGCAACTCTGGAAAAAGACACATTCTTTACCAAGCCTGTAACCACCTAAATCAATGATTGAAAAATGCATTTTTGGCAAAAACAGGTCATTTGCCATAGAAAGATGATGTTTGTTTGTGTTTGTTTGTTTGTTTTTGAATGTTTATGACTGTTTTAGCACCAGATGTGGTCTGATCTCCTTAAAACTTTGCATGCTTGTTTAGAATCAATGTTTTTGAATTTACAAGTTTTGAGCTTTCCTTTAGGCTTTATAGGATTTTGGGTAAATTTGGACAGGCCCCTTTCCTAAACGACCCCATTATAGCCTCCCAAAGAGTAAATTTCAAAACATTTTGATAAATATTGACCCAAAGAGTCTAGAAAATTGTACAGCAGTTTTTTTTTTTTTTTTCCCCAGACTGACAAAAAAACCTAGGGCTAATTCACAAAAGTAGGTCTTGATATCTTCTCAATCATTTAACGAACAATTTGATTGACAACAGTGGTTCTAGAAGCAAAATTGTCTGGAATTAGGAGTTCTATCTTATGATACGAATATGATTTTATGCCGATGTGTGAAAAAAGTGCAATGTTTAATCATTTACAGCCTTAAAAAATGTGATATTGCCCCCCGAGTGGCCGATTTCTTTCAAATTTCTCTCAGACCTTTGGGTCCATGAGTCGAACAGGCCCACTGAGTTTCGTTCCGATCGGCCTCTGTTAACCTTGTCTAACAGGTGCTCAAATCCAAATCCAATTTGTTCATGTATTCTGAGATACGCAAATGTCCTTATAGACACTTGTGGCTCCCCTATTTTTTTTTCCCGTGACTTCAGATTGAGCTCTTACATAAGTGTTCTGAGTTTGGCGAAGATATCTCATTCTGTTCAGGAGTTATAGGCATTTTACTAAAAGTGGTCCTGCCCCCTTCAAACGTTTTGCCGTCCCTTTGCGACAAAGAGTCAAACGTTCAACTTCTTTTTGATAATTATTGATATTCACTCTCCAGAGAATCTTTCTGCACTGGTTTGGTTCCAATCGGGCAAAAAACCTAGGACTAGTTCGCAAAAGTATTTTTTTCAAAAAATGTAAAATACCCGAACATTTCACAGGCTCATGATCGAATCTGACAACATAAGACACTCTGCGACTGACAGTTTAGGAGTTATAAGTGATTCCGTACTTTTGTTCACTGTAGCGCCTCCGTCAGGCCGATTGGGACGAGCATTGGTCACATTGTAGGTGGTGTGAGTACTACCATCCCTCCAAGTCTCAAGTCTCTATGACTTACAGTTTGGTCTGCATGATCATTTTTAATGTGGCGATCGCTGATCCGTGACCATTCTAACAATTACAATAGGGCTACGCGCTTGAACCTCTAAATAAGCATCAGCACTACAGGATGCGGTTGAATTCTGAAAAATGTCAAGTCACTGGTCACTGTCTGTTAAACAGAGGTCTAAGATCAGGTCTTTTAGTTATGCATTATTAATGCTGAATAAAATGATTTTCACATGAAACACATCCTTTATCCAAGCTCTCTATCTCTCTCCAGATTATTTGATGTCCCCCTGTGATATCAATAGCAGGGGGTATCACAGGAAAAACAGTGCATATGTATGTGTGTGGGCGCATGTTGCATCACACAACCAAATGCAAACTTTATCTTAATCTAGGAAATCTGCAATAAACATATGCCGTTCAATAATATTTTATGACCCTATCTGCCTCGCAATGTTTATTTATGCTGGGGTGGCATTCATACATAAATAATCCAACAGACACAATGAGATCCTGCAATGCTAATATAAAAACAGGAGACAGCCAGTAACTTTTCCCAGCATCGTCTATAGCGGCTTTAAAAAACCAACTAAACAAATCTCACTATATGCCAGTCCAGATAGTCACTAATTTAATTGCAAATGGCTGTATTGTGGACTAATTGCGCCTGTCTGCCGACACTAAACGGGCAAGTATGGAACTTCTCTTAAAAGCATTTTATTTAGAAACCTGTATTAGCTATTGATCAGCTTCAGATGATGAATTTGTAATTGCTCCCCTGTCCCCTCCAGATTCTGCATAAATATTTAAAGCAAAAAGGCAGCCGTGTTGGCCTGCGGCCCCAAGAAGACAGATGAGAGTGTAAAGCTAAATGCCAAAGCATGTTTGCCAATGCAAATACACGTTCTACAGTGTAAGAAGAGTAGCCTTTGATGCAACATGGTGTTCCTTCGAAAACAGCGTTTCAGGTGATCCCATGTCAAAGGCATGGGTTTGCTTTCAGCCCATCTTAAATGTTAAATTTAATTATTCTTCAATATGCCAATTATTTTGTGGAGTCCATTCCTTATAGTATCATTCTGACCTTCAAAAAGAAGCTTTTTGCAGCTCTTGGTGACATTTGCTATTGTTCTGAATAGCATACTACTGCTTCTGCAGTATATTCCATGCATAATATGCAAATTGTCAATATGCATGAAATACCCAGGTGACCCACTGCATTAGCCAAAATGTCTCCCACTATGCAATGCATTGAGTTTGACCTTACATTACCAGTGTGATGAATGAACCAGAAGTAATCATCATTACACTGCAAATGTCAGCCAAATAACCATTTTTGGTTTATAAAAATAAACATGCAATGAGTAACATAATGTGACTACAATGTAATGTTTCACATATTCATGCATATTGCATACTGTGTTTTTACCTACTAGGCAGCAGGGTAATTTCTAGCTTTTCATCATTTTCATAATTTGAATACTGTTATGGATATAAGGATACAAATTGTTTTTATCTGCAGTATAGCCTAGTCGTTCACAAGTTGAATGTGTAATAAAGATCTGCTTCATTCTTGACAAATGATAGAAGACATTTTGTTTCCTAAAATGAAATATATTAACCTCCAACTGCTCCTTGTGTTTTTTGTTTTTTTTTTGTCTTATGAATTATTCTATTACTATTTCGATGCAAGCAACCACTGGAATCAATTCAGTGAGTGTGTAAACTGTCTAAACCAATCAAATTGAATCAAGATCAATTTCAGAGCTTTTTGCAAACTCATTTACTGATTGAATCAAATGAGTGATCAAACCTGCTAACAATAATACGCTCTAATAATTAGGGCTGTCACTAATGATTATTTTGGTAATTGAGTAATCTGTCGAATATCCTGACGATTAATCGGATAAATATAATTTGAGGTAATAAAAATAGACCTAAGCAAACAATAGCCTATACAATTACTTAAAATACATATTTAATAGCAAATGAATAAATAATAATTAGTTCAAATAAAGTATCAAAAGCATGTAATCATATGGTTTATTAAACAACTTAAAATACATAATGTATTATAAAGTACATAACGTAAGTTTATCTTCTGAACATAAATTATGATATTTTTTAAATCTGAGAGCTCTCCGACAGCAATGCAACTGACACGTTCAATGCCCAGAAAGGTCATACTCCTTACTACCTTAAAATAGTCCATGTGAGGGTCAGTAATTAATGAAAGAATTTTCATTTTTGGGTGAACTCAAAAGTTAAGTTATGAAACCATTATTTCTAAATGTTCTGTATATGTTGAAAACATCCAGTTATTTCTGAGAACATTTTCTCAGGTTAGCTGATAGCTTAACAAGTGACAGAAAGAAAATAATTTTCAGGTTGTTACAGTATACGAGCAGTTTCTTATTGAAGCATTTAGTCTTTTAGGTCAATGTGAAGAAATGGGTAAAAATAGATGATCTAAAACAGTTTATCCATTTACCAGATCAGCTCCACAATATGCCTCAGTTCAACAAGAGTGTTTGTACAGCTCACAGCAACAACAACAACAAAAAGCCAAATAACGATTAACTTTCATCTCGTCGACCAGAGATGTGTGTTTCCCAAAAGCATCGTTAGCTAGCTATGGTGGCAAGTTCCATAGAACTCTATTAGTAATGATGGAACTTGCGACCACAGTTGCTTTTGGGAAACATACTCCTCAATGTTGAGAAAACAGCACACTTAAAGGTTTAGTTCAGCCAAAAATGAAAATTCTGTCATTATTACTCACCCTCATGTCGTTCCGAAAAACATTAGATTTACGATGATCATCAGAACACAAATTAAGATATTTTTGATGAAATCCGAGAGCTTTCTGACCTTGCACAGGCAGCAACGCATCTGACATGTTTAAGTTCCAAAAAGGTAGTAAAGACATCGTTAAAATAGTCCATGTGACATCAGTGCTTCAATCTTAATTTTATAAAACAACGAGAGCCAAGAGTGTGCCAAGAAAACAAAAAATAACGACATTTTCTCCTCTTCCGTGTCTTTCTACATCAGCAGCACCACACAAATGCATTGTGGTTCTCTCATGAGCGTGCTTTGAATAAAGTCATTATTTTTGTTTTCTTTCAGCACAAAAAGTATTCTCATAACTTCATAAAATTACAGTTGAACCACTGTCACAACTATTTTAATGATGTCCGTACTACCTTTCTGGGCCTTAAACATGTCTTTTGTGTTGCTATCTATGCAGGATCAGAAATCTCTCAGATTTCATCAAAAATATCTTGATTTGTGTTCCAAAGATGCACGACGGTCTTACGAGTTTGAAACGACATGAGGCATGAGGGTGAGTAATTAATGACAGAATTTTCTTTTTTGAATAAACTATCCCTAAATGTAATGACTGCTATGTTGCCATTATCATCATCTTTCATTTCAGTTTGGTCTCCCATTCAGCTCTCATAATCGCACCGCTATTGTGTTATGAAGCACGCTGTCATCATTTGAATCATCAAGTGTCCCATAAGGCCACATGGGTGATGCTGGCATTTAATTGAGGCAGTTAGTAGGGTGGAATTTGCCTGGTTGTGTGTGATTAACCCAGAAAATGCATGAGCTCAGACTGTATATAACAAAGCATGACCTATGAGGACCTTTCCTTCGCAACGCCTTCCCGGCACACCGCTAATGTTTGGCTTCACAGAACAAAACGGGAAGCGTTTTGAGTAAATTCGATTAGAGGAGACGCGCGCTCTTGCTTCGCCGCTTCAGTGGAAATAATTCAAAAGTGTGATCTTCTGAAATGAAAACAGGCTTGTATTTACAACATCCGCTCTTCTGCGGATAAAGTGGTGGTCAAATGCTCTCTTTTGGTGCAGCGAGTCAAAATGATTATAACCGAGCACGCCGCTCTGCACTTGAGAAAATAAATGAGATCTTCTGTAAGTGCGAGTCCCGTTAAGTCTGGCACAAGTGCTCAGGTGTTCAGCTTCACACAGTTATGCACATGTCATGGCTGGCACAGAGTGTCTGACCCGCAGAGCTAGACAGACTCCAGCAGAGCCACTCGCTGACCACCGAAATGCCACGGGCCACACTCTTCCGGGCATTTCCAATTGAGATAGAGGCGTCTGGAACACAATAGAAGATTTTAATTGGAATTTATGAGCTTGTGTGGGACTATCAGGTGCACTGCTGCTTAATAACATGCTTTATTTGGATTTTTTACCTTTGCAATATGACCAAGTTTGGTAGGTGTTCTGTTGTAGCTCTCACACACATTACAGAAACATTATATAAAAAGTGCAATGTGAGTCACATACTGTAGTTATTAGCCTAACAACCAGTCTGAGATCAATTAATTCAAACGTGTCCTTAAAGGAACAGCTCAATTAAAATATAAAATTCATCATCATTTAATCATTCAAGCTATTAAAAGTTCTTTATTGGCCTTGATGGTTCCACAAAAATTCTATAACACTTTCCATTGCACAAAAGGTTCTTTATAATGGAAAAGGGTTATATATAGTGTTCTTCACACTATAAAAAAAGTCCACTGAAGTGCTTTGAAACATGTAGCGTTAATCTATGTATTGACGTAATTTCAACAGAAACAGGAAGACAGGGCGGGACATATCCAGCAGTCCTGCCCCCTTTTTTAAATAGCCAATAGCGTTTAGTTTATATCACAGCTTGGGCCAGAGCCATTGAGCTAGATAAAGCTGCATTTGACAGCATATGATAGCCACAATCTCATCCATAGCACATTATCTGTATATAAAATAGCATTCTGTGTAGAATTCAAATACGTTTTGTGGTTTGTGCCGATTCACTCATATGATCTGGTCCATGCTATCATCTTTTTGGATCGGAGCAGGATGTGTGACAAAACAAGGACCTAGACTTAATTCGGCCCAATGCATATTTACACTGTCTGAATCATTCCCTATCCCCTAAATAGTGCACTACGTGCCATTTACCATACAGAAAATACAAATTCTGTGAACAAGTAAATGATTTCAGCTTCAAAACTGTTTATAGTGTAGGGGGCAGGACGCTTTGCATTCTAGAGAGCATTTGATTGGACAGAAATTTTGATGAGAAGCTGAAGTGCAGGGTGATGTCATCAAAATGTTGATCCAGATTGGAGAAGTTAGTGTACGTTTTGAATGCTTATATTTTGTGAATACGAATATTTCATTGTTTTAAAACACACTAGCTTACAGATAACCTTAAAGGAACACTCCACTTTTTTTGGAAATAGGCTCATTCTCCAACTCCCCCCGAGTTAATAAGTTGATTTTTACCGTTTTGAAATCCATTCAACCGTTCTCCTGTTCTGGCGATATCACTTTTAGCATAGCTTAGCATAGATAATTGAATCCTATTAGACCAATAGCATCGCGTTCAAAAATAACCAATGAGTTTCGGTATTTGTCCTGTTTAAAACTTGACTCTTCTGCAGTTATATTGTGTACTAAGACCGGCGGAAAAAGTAAAGATGCGATTTTCTAGGCTGATAAGATTAGGAACTACACTCCCATTCCGGCGTAATAGTCAAGGAAGTTTGCTGCTGAAACATGGACGCAGCAGGCGCAGTAATATCACACAGTACCTGACATTAGTTCCAAGCTAGGTAACTTTCAACGAGGAACGCTCCCTGTGCATACAGTTGGTCACGTTGTGCTGCGATGTGCTGTGCGATATTACTCCGCCTGTTTCGGCTATGTTACTGCAGCAAACTTCCTTGACTATTATGCCGGAATGGAAGTGTAGTTCCTAATCTTATCGGCCTAGAAATTAACATCTTTACATTTTCCGCCGGTCTTAGTACACGATATAACTACAGAAGAGTCAAGTTTTAAATAGGACAAATACCAAAACACGTTGGTCATTTTTGAACGCGATGCTATTGGCCTAATAGGATTCAATGATCTATGCTAAGCTATGCTAAAAGTGATATCACCAGAACAGGAGAACGGCTGAATGGATTTCAAAACGGCAAAAATCAACTTATTAACTCGGGGGGAGTTGGAGAATTAGCCTATTTCCAAAAAAAGTGGAGTGTTCCTTTAAGGCTAACATATTCATACCAAAAGCCAAAAAAATCTATTTTGATTTTATGTGGACTTTGAGAACGGTTTACTGAATAGTCCTTTAGGGACCCAAAAATGGTTGCCAAAATAGCATTGCTTTTGAAATTGTTATTTTTAAGAGTCTACAAAACCCATATGACTTTCTTACTTCTGTAGAAAGCAAGTTTCGTCTTCAAAGTTTAAATTTGCAACAGGACGTCAAGCTCCAATAGATAAAAACACAATTAAAAGTATCATAAAAGTTATCTGTATGATTCATAAGCTGTATTATAAGATCTTCTGAAGCCATAAAATATTTTTTTTAGAGCAACAGACATTATTTGCTAATGACTTTCCTTTTTCAAATCTCATTGATATATTCTGTTTTTCCAAAGTTGACGTGTTGCAATGTCACAAAATGCAAAAACTATTGGTGTGTACTGTATGTGGCGTCACTCGATCTTGGTGTGCACAGTTTGAGAGTGTGCATGTGAGAATGAGATTTGAGAGTTACAACAATGCTTATCACTGAATAATGACTCATTTCCCCCCCAAAGAAGCAGTAAGACTTAGTTTTCATGCTGCTTTTCTATGGAGCTCGACAGCTTGTTGTCAGTATAAGATTCTGTCATATGGGAAATAACTGCATGAACATGTTTTTAAAGAAATTAATGCTTCTGTTAATCAAGGGTGCATTAAATAGATAAAAAGTGATACAATACAATACATACATTTTATATTGGGGGTGAAACTTTGAATTTGAAGATCAGGGTAAATTTAACTTATTTTGTCTTCTGAAGCTTCTGAAGGGCAGTACTAAATGAAAAAAAAAAAAATGATATTTAGGCAAAATAAGAAAAATGTACACATCTTCATTCTGTTCAAAAGTTTTCACCCCTCGCTCTTAATGCATCATATTTCCTTCTGAAGCATCAGTGAGCGTTTGAACCTTCTGTAATAGTTGCATATGAGTCCCTCAGTTGTCCTCAGTGTGAAAAGACGGATGTCAAAATAGTTGGAAAGGGTTCAAATACACAAAAATGTTGAAAAAACAAGGAATTTGTGAGGCTTTTCTGAAGAATAGCGAGTAGTTTAACTGTTCAGGACAAACAAGGGACTCATAAACAACTAACACAAAAAAAAAAACAGCTGTGGATCATTCATGTAAGAACACAGTATTAAGAATCAAGTGTCTGTAAACTTTTGAACAGGGTCATTTTATAAATTCAGCTATTATTTTCTTATGTGGACTATATTCAAACACATTTTATTGAAAATATCTTATTCAGGTCAGTACTACATAAAAAAAATAACATGCATTTTGTATGATCCTTCTTATTTTGGCAAAATAATTAACATTTTGCAGATTCTGTAATGTGTATGTAAACTTTTGACCTTTATTTAAAATTTTTGTAATACTTCACATTTTTACTGTGAATTTACTGTATTAATTAAATGAATGTCCTTGGTGAGCATAAGAGATTTCTTAAAAAAAAAAAAAAAATTCACCAACCCCTATTGTGGCACCTCAAAAATGATTGACACTAGGGAAATTCTAACTATAAGCTGAAAATGAACGTTTCATGTGGGTGAACAATATCTGTTTAAATCCCATCACATGTTTAAAATGCATGAGCTCTGAGCATTGCACACCTTTCAGCTGGAGTGAGCATTGATATTTAAACTCACTATTCAGTAGCTCTGAGGAATACAGGAGATGTGCCGTCGTAAACCAGTGGATTCTTTCACGCTATCTAGACAATACTAAACACATATGTCAGTTTTCAATCTGATATTCCTTTATGACCGCATGGACACATTTGTTCAGGTTTTAACAGCCCTCATAAGATTTGTTTGAGATGATTTACTGAATCCCATTTGAGGGTGTGTTTGTATGTCTTCATCTAATTCCAGCATCTATATTTCAGCTTAAATCCCACAGGAGCTGTTTTTCTGCGCGACTCAATGCAAACGTCTCGTCGTGCCTCTGAAGTATGGTAGCACACATGCTCCTTGGTTCCTGCGAGGAACGTGGGCGTCCAAACATCATCTCCTCGGCTAATAAATAAGGTTTTCCCTTCCTCTAGCTCAGATGCAATTTTGATCTTTCCCTAATTGCATTCTCTGATTTTTTTCCCCGTCTCTCCCTGAGCAATACCTCTTATCAGGAAAATCTGAAGACTAATATACGAAATCTTTTATTGGTTTCTGTCTCACGTAATGCTTTGAAATTGTGGATTTTCAATGCCTGCACAGTCTTGGACTGATAAGATGAAAGATTTTCTTTGGTGAAGTCATATGCAAAGCAGGCCAGAAGGCTCTTTGTGTTGTTGCCATGTTGTAGTGGTGCTCATATGCATGGAGGACGAGTTCATTTTAAATGGCAAACTAATTCTAACCCTAATGATTTACTTGTGTTTGCTAAAGTGAACATCACTATTGCTATTGCTCATGATACAAGTTTCCTTTGTAGGAAACTTAAGGCAGCATTTATTTAATCAAAAATCCAGTTAAAAACACTACTATTGTGAAATATTATTACAAGTTAAACCAACTGTTTTCTATATGAATATATTGTAAAATATTATTTATTCATGTGATGTAAAGCTGAATTACTCTGGTCTTCAGTGTCACATTATCAAGTCAAGTCAAGTCAAGTTTATTTATACAGCGCTTTTTACAATACAAGTTGTGTCAAAGCAACCCTACAGCATTAAAATAATAAGATAAAATGTCAATAAAAGTGCAAAAGTTCCATATTGCAGCAAAGTCAAATTGGAGAGGACTCATCTGGTTCCCATGGCCCTGTGCCGGTGGCTGTTTAGGGTAGGAGTTCTTTCTGATGATCTGTCCCTGGGGCTCATCTAGTTGACACGGTATCCGCTGACATTCGGCTGTAGGTGTTTATCCACCTCTTGGTATGGACTGGATCCGGGGGACTGCAGTGACCATCTGATCTGGGTACGGACTGGATCTGGTGGCTATGGTGACCTGGGAATAAGAAACAAACAGACTAATATTAATGTAGATGCAAGAGTTCCAAGTTGCCACAAAATCAGATTGGAGAGGACTCATCTGGTTTTCGCAGTCTTGCGTCGGTGGCCGTCTAGGTGATGGGGTCTTCACTGATGATCTGTCTCTGGGGCTCATCTAGTTGATGTGGTCTCTGCTGACATTCAGGGCTGTAAAGGATATCTCTGGGTGCTGATGGGTACAGACTGGATCCGGGGGACTGCAGTGAACGTCTGATCTGGATACATGATCGGTGGCTACGGTGACCTCGGAATAAGAAGGAAAGATACTAGTATTAGCGTAGATGGCATTCTTCTTCTGATGCAACGAGTACATCAGGTGTTTTGGGAAGTGTCCCTGGTTCCGGTTGACCTAAATAATGCAGCCTAACAATCCTTTAACGGATTTGGATTGGGAAATGTATTAAGTGTAGGCCAGGTTAAAGAGATGGGTCTTTAATCTAGATTTAAACTGACAGATTGTGTCTGCCTCCCGAACAGTGTTAGGTAAATTGTTCCAGAGTTTGGGCGCTAAATGTGAAAAGGACCTGCCGCCCGCAGTTGATTTTGATATTCTAGGTACTATCAAATTGCCGGAGTTTTGAAAACGCAGCGGACGTGAAGGACTATAATATGATAAGAGCTCGCTCAAGTACTTAGGAGCTAAACCATTCAGGGCTTTATAAGTAATTAGCAAGATTTTAAAGTCTATACGATGTTTAATAGGGAGCCAGTGCAGTGTTGACAGAACCGGGCTAATATGGTCATACTTTCTGGTTCTAGTAAGAACTCTAGCTGCTGCATTTTGGACCAGCTGGAGTTTGTTTATTAAGCGTGCAGAACAGCCACCCAATAAAGCATTACAATAATCTAATCTTGAGGTCATGAACGCATGGATTAACGTTTCTGCATTTGACATCGAGAGCATAGGTCGTAATTTAGATATATTTTTTAGATGAAAAAATGCGGTTTTGCAAATGCTAGAAATGTGGCTTTCGAAGGAGAGATTTCTATCGAATAGGACGCCTAGGTTCCTAACTGATGATGACGAATTTACAGAGCAGCCATCTAGTATTAGACTGTGTTTTAGGTTGTTACTTGTAGAGGTTTTAGGTCCAATAATTAACACCTCTGTTTTTTCAGAATTTAGCAGTAAGAAATTTCTCGCCATCCAATTTTTTATTTCAACTATGCATTCTGTTAGTTTTCCAAATTGGTATGTTTCACCGGGCCGCGAAGAAATATAGAGCTGCGTATCATCAGCGTAACAATGAAAGCTAACACCATGTTTCCTGATGATATCTCCCAAGGGTAACATATAAAGTGTAAAAAGTAATGGCCCTAATACTGAGCCTTGAGGTACTCCATACTGCACTTGTGACTGATATGATACCTCGTCATTTACTGCTACGAATTGATGCCGGCCAGATAAGTACGATTTGAACCAAGCCAGTGCACTACCACTAACGCCAACATAATTTTCAAGTCTATTTAAAAGAATATTGTGGTCAATAGTATCAAATGCAGCACTTAGATCTAGTAGCACTAATAGAGAGATGCATCCACAATCAGAAGACAGGAGAAGGTCATTAGTAACTCTAATAAGAGCAGTCTCAGTGCTATGATACGGTCTAAAACCTGACTGGAAATCCTCACAGATACCATTTTTCTCTAAGAAAGAACACAATTGTGAGGACACTACCTTTTCTAGTATCTTTGACAGAAAAGGGAGATTGGAAATTGGTCTGTAATTGTTTAATTCATTTGGATCAAGTTGAGGTTTTTTAATTAAAGGCTTAATAACAGCCAGTTTGAAGGTTTTGGGGACATATCCTAATGATAATGACGAATTAATAATATTCAGAAGAGGATCCATGACTTCTGGAAGCACCTCTTTTAGTAACTTAGATGGAATAGGGTCTAACATACATGTTGTCGGTTTAGATGATTTAATAAGTTTACACAGCTCTTCCTCTCCTATAGTTGAAAATGCATGGAATTTTTCCTCAGGAGATCTATAGCATATCTGATTTGATACTGTAGCGGATGGCTGCATAGTTACAATTTTATCTCTAATACTATCTATCTTGGTAGTAAAGTAGTTCATAAAGTCGTTACTGCTGTGCTGTTGGGAAAACTCAACGTCTGTTTGTGCTTTATTCTTCGTTAATTTAGCCACTGTATTGAATAAATACCTAGGGTTATGTTTGTTTTCTTCTAAGAAAGATGAAAAATAGTCTGATCTAGCAGATTTTAGTGCTTTTCTATAGGATATGTTACATTCACGCCAGGCTGTACGGAAAACCTCTAGTTTTGTTTTCTTCCAGCTGCGTTCCATTTTTCGTCGTGCTCTCTTCAGTGCGCGAGTGTGTTCAGTATACCACGGCGTCGGACTGTTTTCCTTAATCTTTCTTAAACGCAGAGGAGCAACTATATCTAAAGTGCTAGAAAAAAGAGAGGCAATAGTTTCTGTTGCATCATCAAGTTTTTCTGAGCTATTGGATATGCTGAGGAATTCAGATAAATCAGGAAGATTACTTACAAAGCAGTCTCTTGTGGTAGAAGTAATGGTTCTACCGTATTTATACCGAGGAGTTAATTTTACAGATTTAGATATCTGGAGTATACACGAGACTAGATAATGATCTGAGATATCATCACTTTGATGCAGAATTTCAACGCCATTTACATCAATTCCGTGTGACAATATTAAATCTAAAGTATGATTTCGGCAATGAGTAGGTCCTGACACGTGTTGTCTAACCCCAATTGAGTTCAGAATGTCTATAAATGCTGATCCCAATGCATCTTTTTCATTATCAACATGGATGTTAAAATCACCCACTATTAAGACTTTATCTGCGGCCAACACTAATTCGGATAGAAAATCAACAAATTCTTTAATAAAGTCTGTATGGTGCCCTGGTGGCCTATATACAGTAGCTAGTACAAGCTTCACAGGAGATTTAGCATTAATACTTGTTTCTTTGGATAATGTTATATGGAGCACCATTACTTCAAACGAGTTATACTTAAAGCCCGTTCTCTGGGAAACACTGAACATATTGTTATAAATTGTGCAGACACCTCCCCCCTTACCTTTTACACGTGGCACATGTTTATAACAGTAATTTTGGGGGGTAAACTCATTTAAAATAATGTAATCATCTGGTTTTAGCCAGGTTTCTGTCAAACAGAGCACATCTAGCTTATGATCAGTGATCATATCATTTACAAAAAGTGCTTTCGTAGAAAGTGACCTGATGTTTAATAAGCCAAGCTTTATCATTTGTTTCTCAGTATTATGTACATTTTTTATTTGTTGAACATCAATTAAATTGCGACTCTTAAATTGCTTTGGAAGTTTATTGTATTTTCGAGCTCGGGGAACAGACACAGTCTCTATAGTGTGATATCCAGGTGAAAGGGTCTCTATGTGCTGAGAATTAACTGATTTCTGTGACGTGAGGCGGCTAGCAGACGGTCGGTTTAGCCAGTCTGTCTGCTTCCTGACCTGGGCCCCAGTGAGTCAAGTGCAAACACTAAGACTATGTGCCATATTTCTAGACAGAAGAGATGCTCCACATCCGGAGGGATGAAGACCATCTCTTTTAAACAGGTCAGGTCTGCCCCAAAAGCTTGTCCAATTGTCTATGAAACCTATGTTATTTCGCGGGCACCACTTTGACATCCAGCCATGGAGTGACCACAGTCTACTGTGAATCTCGTCACCACGGTAAGCCGGGAGGGGACCAGAGCATATTACAGTGTCTGACATCGTACTTGCAAGTTCACACACCTCTTTAACATTATTTTTAGTGATCTCCGACTGGCGAAGTCGAACATCATTAGCGCCGACGTGAATAACAATCTTACTGAATTTACGTTTAGCATTAGCCAGCACTTTTAAATTTGCCAAGATGTCAGGCGCTCTGGCTCCCGGTAAACATTGGACTATGTTGGCTGGTGTCTCTATTTTCACGTTCCGTACAATAGAATCGCCAATTACTAGAGCACTTTCATCAGGTTTCTCAGTGGGTGCTTCACTGAGTGGGGAGAACCTGTTTGATGTTCTGATCGGAACGGAAGAGCGGTGTTTTGACCCGCGGCTATGCCGTCTCACAGTCACCCAGTTGCCCTGCTGCACGGGCGTTGTTACCGGAACCGAACAATTTGCATGACTCCCTGAGCTAGTCACATCCAAAGCCGTATCTAAGTCCCTCACATTCTTACTATCCTCCATTAAAGTTTGGATGTGTGTCTCTAGTTCTGTGATCTTCTCTGTCAGCCTAGCTATTTCCTTGCATTTATCACATGTATAAGACTCACTGCCGACAGAGATAGATAAACTATACATGTGGCATGTGGTGCACACAACAACAGCAAGAGAAGAAGCCATTACTCACCGTTTATGTAGAAAGGACCCAACTTACCACTATTACTTGATGAGCACTTGAAGAGCGGGATGGGAGGAGGAACAACGGAGTAAATAGGATGTAAAAGGAATCGCGATTTGCAAGCTAATCGATTAGCGGAATGCTAACGCGTTTCAGATCGTGGTTTTGAAATAAAAGCGAACAATCAGCGAGAGAGAAAGGAGAGCGGTAGTATGCGCGAATGGAGTAACGTTACGTGTATAAAATGTAAGCCGCAATCCTTCGGAGATCATTCTAATATGCTCGTTCGCTGCTCAAGAAACTTTTATTATTATCCATTTTGAAAACAGTTGTGCTGCTTCATATTTCTGTGGAATTTTGTGTAAATTGCGTTTTGATATATATTACGATAGTTATTTTAAATTGTAATAACATTTGACAATATTACTATTTTTGTATTTTTGACAAAAAAAAAAAATATATATATATATATATATATATATATATATACACTATCAGTCAAAAGTGTTTGAACAGTAATATTTTTATTATTATTATTGTTATATTTATGTTTTTTTTAAAGAAGTCCATTCTGCTTACCAAGCCTGCATTCATTTGATCCAAAGTACATCAAAAACAGTAACATTTTGAAATATTTGTACTATTTAAAATAACTGTTTTCTATTTGAATATATTTTAAAATGTAATTTATTCCTGTGATTTCAAAGCTAAAGTTTTAAATAAAGTATAACATTTCACAATATTACTGTTTTTACTGTATTTCTGATAAATAAAAAATAAGAAAGTTTTGGTGATTGTATATATACACTACCAGTCAAATGTTTTTTTATGCTAATTAAAAACATTAGTCTCTTCTGCTCACCAAGCCTGCATTTATTTGATCAGTCCTCAAAACGGTAAAATTTTGAAATATTTTTTACTATTTAAAATATTTTTTTCTGTTTGAATATATTTTAAAATGTAATTTATTTCTGGGATTTCAAAGCTGAATTGTTAGCATCATTACTCCAGTCTTCAGTGTCACATCATCCTTCAGAAATCATTCTACTACTGATTCTGACTAAAAAAAACAAAAAAACATTTATCATTATTATTATTATTATGTTGAAAAGAGCTGAGTAGATGAGTAGATTTTTTCAGGTTTGTTTGATGAATAGCAAGTTCAGAAGAACAGCATTTATCTGAAATAGAAATCTTTTGTAACATTATAAATGTGTTTATTGTAGTTTAATTTAGTTTATATAATAAATTACATTTTAAAATATATTAAAATTGAAAGCAGTTTTTTTTTTTTAAAATAGTAAAAATATTTTACAATATTACTGCTTTTGCTGTATTTTGGATTAAATAAGCGCAGGCTTTGCGAGCAGAAGAGAATTCTTTAAAAACAAAAACTTTTGACTGGTAGTGTGTGTGTGTGTGTGTGTGTGTGTGTGTGTGTGTGTGTGTGTGTGTGTGTGTGTGTGTGTGTATATATAGTAATTATTCTAAACTTTTGGACAATATTTTAAGTTTTTTATTTAAAGGGGCTATATGTAACTTTTTCCCCAAAATATACGTAACAATAGCCTTTTTATTTGACCATTTATGACTCAAACATCTCCTGATGAGCATTCTGACACCTTGTCAGCTCACAGTGGGTGCACCTATAAGCCTGTATCCTATTTTTCCTATTTTCTGTCGGATCGGATTTTTTGCGCGCTGTCTGCGGATGTGACGTCAAGCGCGTTCATGTTAAAAGTTTCAGATCACTCTGCCACCACCGCTAGTCATATATATTGCAAACAAACTTAGTTTCTCAAACAATATATGTATTTGACTGTTCCTACCTCTGTAAACATAATGTTGACTTCTTTGCAGCGGATGACTTGTGGAGTGTGTACGTACGAGCGCGTGCTGCGAGAGCGAGCAGAAAGGTAGAGCAGTTCCGTTTTTGGGCCACAGGTGTCAGTCGTGAGTTTAAATATCAGAAAGTTACATATAGCCCCTTTAATTTTAGATTGATTTTTTTTAGTATGCTATGTGCTTTTGTCATTAAACTTATAAACACCTACTAGTTAATTGCCAAGTTTTATTTAATCTTTGAGTTAACAATAACCAATGTGAGCTCATGATATATAATTTTCATCTAATAAATTTCAAACAAGTTGTCAATGTCTACCTATCATAGAAACTTAGGCCAGAATCAATCTAGCAACCACATAGCAATGGTCTAACAACACATCGCAACACTTCAACGAAAACATAACAACACTGTCACACCCTTGGACTGTTTGTCTTGGTTTTTCCCAGTGTTTCCCCCCTTTGGACTGTCTGTTTGGTTTCTCCTATGCCCATATTTGGTCTTCCTGCTTGTTTGTGTGATCCCCTCCACCTGTTGTTGCAATTATCTCCCCTTTATAAGTTTGTTTGATTTCCCTGATTCTTTGTCTGGCTACAAATGTTACACCTGTGTTCCTTCATTGTGCGTGTGTTCCCCTGCAATTCTTGTTTGTTTGTCACTCTTCCTGAAGGTTTATAAAAGACTTTTTATGTACTCTACGTCATATTGCACTTCCCTACACGCATCGTAACAAACACCAGGCAAACACTTATTGAACTAAAAGGCTAAAAATCTATAGTAAAATAATAAACAGATGACTTATTCTTTCGAACCTGTTACAATGTGTAAAATAATTTAAAGATTCTTTCAGATAACTCTTTTAGAAAACCATTAAGTCTAATTGTGCAAAACTGAACACATTAATCCAGCAGCAACTCTAAAGGGGAGACAAATCCATTTGGTCCCATAAAAAATATGAAGCATTTAGCATATGCAAGGCCACAATCAATTCAATGTGTTATTCAATAAGTGGAGTCAGAGGGACAGAAATCGAAGCAGGAGAAAAGAAATAGTCTTTAGGTGCCAGGATTAACCCAGAGCTCCTTCACCTCAATCAATGAATCAATAACAGCCACGACACACACAGTACAGTCATTCCTCAGGACTTAAAGGTTGTATCAGCGATTCTAGGAAAGTCCTGGTGTTGTGGACTTTCGTACTGGTGCAGGGATGTGAGGGAGGCAGAGCTAAAGTCCACAAAACCAACCCCTTGACGGTGATTGGTTGGAACACTGTTTGTTTTTCTGTGGAATCGTTGGTAGCACCGATTGTTTTTTTCGGCATATCTCGGACCCTAGGCTGACCACAGAGACGCGTTTTTTTTTTTTTTACAGCCAATTTATGGGGCAGGCAGCGAGCGGATCGTGAAGAAAGGTCAGCTGAATTTGACACTTTATGTTTCAGGCTTGAAATCGCTGATACAACCTTTAAGGTTGGGATGACTAAAGTGTCACAATATATTTATTGTACTTATCATTTTAACTAACCAAACTTCTTTGGGTTGAAAAATGTTGCACTTGGGTTGCAGTGACATTTAAAACACTTTTGGGGCCACTGCACTGATTATCCAGTCCTGGTTCTGTATTGTGTGTATGTGTGTGTGTTGTGTTGTCTGTGCTTTACCTGAAGGCTGTCTGTACCCTCAGGACGGGATGCTCCGACCCCAGGAACCTTCATTCCAAATGCTGTCAGTCACGAATCAATCAGTTCTCATGCTCCACTTCATCAGTTCTGAGTTCAGCTCGGCCACTAAATCTCACAATTACACCCTCTTTCATATAAGTAGATGCCCTGTGTGACACGAGCAGCAGAAGTGCCAAATAAATAAAACATGGACCCACAGCAGATGGGGATGTTATTCTTGCATTCACATCAGGTGAATCTCTAGAAACCTGTCAAGAAGAGTCTAGGTCATATTTCACAGCAAAATAAGTAAATAAATAAATATAGCATAAAAATATTTAAGAACCATTAAAATTAGAATGTGACACTTTACGCATAGCGTTCTAAACTTCTGATAAATGCAGATCACCTGAAGTACAGCCACACCTGACATGTTTGTTTGATTTTGATGTTTCTCTTTTATTTAAATACTGGCTCAGATGTGTCAAATTCCCGCTCCGTCGCACAAATGTCAATAGACTGCATAAGCAAACACTGAACGTGAAATGATCAATTATGTATGAAATGTTCTAATCTATCCAATTATCCTAATTCGCAGTGAGACGGGCTGTTTGACATCACTCGGGCTTTCTGCTGCGGTGTTTTTTGGGTCCAAACCCCCACCTGTGAGCCAGGGGCCCCCTGTTGAGTGCATACGCGTCCTGAATACAAACACTTTGTTTGTGATCGTAAGAGTTCAGCTCTTTACATTGCACCAAATTACATCACCATCTGTACCACTTAACACACCTGTTTGGAATGATAATGTGGAAACTATAAATACTTTGTTACAGTTTAGCAGATCACAGCGGTATAGCGGCGAGGGTCACCTCGGAGATAATGGCCCACATTTCTCATTTGAGTTTCATGCACTGAGCCACTTCATGCAAATGACTGTAAATCATACAGCAATCTTCTCTGCTGGTTCAGCTACACCAGCTATTAGGAAACAGTGACCTCTAGTGCTTTCATCAAAAAGTGCATATTATAAACAGACAGGCCTGAGTTTTCATTACCTAGTAATGAAAACCCTATCAACCAGCTTGAGCACATTAGCAACAATTTAAAAATCCAAAGCACCTAGCAACCAGTCAGAACAGTCTAACAACCACCCATAACACCCTAGCAGCCAGCTATATCACCCTAGCAACAAACTAAAACACCCTAGCAACCACCTTGAACAGCTTAGCAACAATCTAAGAACCTAAAACAGCTAGCAACCAGTCAGAACAACCTAATAACCATCCAGACCACCCTAACAACCAGCTATATCATCTTAGCGACCACCCTAAATACCTTAAAAACACCTGGAATATATAACAACAATTTAACAATCACCAAAGACACCCTAACATCTACCTAGTAACAAGCACCCTATCGACCCCCCTGAACACCTTAGCAACAATCTAAGAATCCAAAACACCTAGCAACCAGTCAGAACAGCCTAACAACCAGCTATATCACACTAGCAACCTACCTTAACACCTTAAAAACACCCTGAACACATGGCAACAATTTAACAACCACCTAAAACACCCTAACATCTACCTAGTAACCAACAAGAACACCCTATCAACCACCCTAAACACCTTAGCAACAATCTAAGAACCCAAAACACCTAACAACTAGTCAAAACAGCCTAACAACCACCCAGAACAACCTAGCAACAGTCTAAGAACCCAAAATCCATAGCAACCTGTCAAAACCACCCAAAACACCCTAGCAACCACCCTGAACATCCTAGTAACAATCTAGCAACCACCTAAAACATCCAAACAACCACCTAAAATAGTCAGAACAACCCAGAACACCCTAGCAACCGACTATATTACCCTAGCAATCACCCAGAACACCCAGCAGTCCCACAATAATGTGATAGTCTGGTGATTTTTGCACAAACACTTCAGCCATGGAAATCGGTAGCTGGTTTGTTTTTCATGATGTTTCTGACAGCCAGCCACATATATATTCATAGAGAGCCACTCTAGACTGCATTCATTTGATTCCCCAGAGACTGATGGACTACAGAATGGACTTGAGTTTGATCCTTTTGTCCTAAGCTGCAATACTATATTAAACACTCAAGAACAAACTCACATGTAATATAGACAGAATGCTTTACATTAAAAAAAGTATTGCACCATCATAGATCCTTCAGAGCATCAACACAAGTAAAGGATACAGTGTGTCCTCTCATCACATGCTCATGTGAACAGCATGGCAATCAGCTGATCTCTGCTACTGATGCTGCTGTTTCCAGCACTGTTGCCCGGGTAACAGCATCACTCCAAGAGTAAAGGAGGAGGAGGAGGAGGAGGAGGAGGGGGGGGGTGGAGGAGGAGGAGGAGAAGGGGGTGGGGGGGGGGGTAGAGAGAGAGAGAGAGAGAGAGAGAGAGAGAGAGAGAGAGAGAGAGAGAGAGAGAGAGAGAGAGAGAAAGAATCACTCATCCATAATCTCACATTAAACTACAACATTAGATAAACTATACCATCATCAAATAACCATAAAGGCCCTTCTGCTCAAACCCAAGTACTTAACAAAAGCTATAAATCATCATTAGAAATAATGGACTGTGTTCATTCAAGATACATATGTACTTCGTCATTTTAATGCATTACATAAAGAAGAAATAAATGGTAGTGATAAAACGGAGCAGGGAATCTTGGTTACTCACTAGAGAAAAATGAAGGGCAGGAGACTGGGGCTAGTTGTCACATGGACTGTATCTCAGTAACTGTAAAGTTTTGAATCAACAAATGCTTTTTTTCTAGCAGTGGCTTTGTATGTTGTTTTAGTTATAGCTGACCTTATGTGACACATGGCCTTGATTTTATTTTATTTTAATTTTATGACACATTGCTTTACTAATAATCATTTCCCACACTCGTTAACACTTAACAGACTCTCCTGTGTAGCAGGACACTTTTTAAGTGATAATTCAGCACAGAGTACTCAAGCAGTACTCAAGAGGAACAAATACAAATATAGCTGCAAGCAGTGATTACTGGGGTTCAAGCGACATTTAAGCACATACTATAGGTCAAAAGACATTATTTAGCAAGCTTGCAACCACCTAATCAATGATTTAACTTTTTTGTTTTTTGGGGAAAATCCAGGTAATTTACCATAGAAATATTGTTTTTAAAGGTTATGACTAGGGATGCACCGATCCGTATCGGCCGATCACTTGCGCGTTTTGTCAGTAAAGCCGGTTCTGTAATCAGCGGTAAATGCCATCAGGTGCGTGATTTCACGTTGAGCCGTATATACTACACACAGCCGTTGTTCACTGACGAGCTGCGCACTTTCACACTGATAATGAACATTGATTTGCGCAGCTTGTCGGTAAACAACGGCTGTGTGTAGTGTATATACGGCTCAACGTGAAATCACGCACCTGATGGCATTTACCGCTGATTACAGAACAGGCTTTACTGACAAAACGCGCAAGCATGATCGGCCGATTCGTATCGGTGCATCCCTAGTTATGACTGTTATCTCCTTAAGACGTTGCATGCCCATTGCTCCCTGGGGGTGTTTTACCCCACTGGCAAAAAATATGTCATTCTTAAAATATAATTATATTTTTATTAAATAACACATACTCCCTGTCTACAGTCCATGCTGTTATATCATCTATAACTGTGATGTTCTTAAAAATCAACAAGCTTTAAAACACTTCTTTTCTTACAGCTGAAAATTAGATCATTTACTGTGAAATCCGTTTTGTAAGTCAGTGTAAGCTTCATGGTGAAAATCACTCTTGTCAGCTTAGTCCATAGTTATAATAAAAATATATCTTGATGTCATCTTGTGGTTATTTTGGGCAAAACAGTAGGGGATGTTTTCCCCCACTCTACCGTAAACATGACAAACAAAGAAACAGTAATTCTGAAAAACATCTCAGGTTACGTATGTAACCCTGGTTCCCTGAGGGAACGTGACGCTGCGTCATCAACGCTTGTGGGAACGCCATTGGGCCGCACTCTGAACGTAGTCTGCAACCAATCAGATGACGGGAGTGACGTCACAGACGTGGTGATGTAAGCGACCAGGAAGTATAAAGCACATGCGTTTGAAGCCGGTGTCAGCCTCTTGGAATGAAGCGAGCGCCGCAGGGATGCGGGAATTATGGCCCATGACGCAGCATCTCGTTCCCTCAGGGAACCAGGGTTACATACGTAACCTGAGACGTTCCCTTCCGGGAACTCGCGCTGCATCATCAACGCTTTGGGGAACGAGATGTCCACGCCCCCAGAATTCCAATAATAATAATAATAATAATAATAATAGATTTTATTTGTAATGCGCCTTTCTTACACTCAAGGCGCTACAATAGTGAAAACAACAATAAAAACACACTACCCCATAATAAAATCACAATAACAATAACAACAACTGTAAGATTATAACTTAAAAAACTTCACTAAAAATATAAGTTTTAAGTAATTTCTTAAAGCAGACAAAAGATGGAGCATTCCTAATAGGAGGAGGTAGAGAATTCCACAACCTAGGAGCAATGCAAGAAAATGACCTCCCACCCATAGTTTTGAGTCTACAGTGAGGTTGATATAGAGTAAGACAACCAGCAGAACGGAGAGACCGAGATGGCGCAGACACTGTGAGCAAATTACAAATATACTCTGGGGCCAGCCCATGTACTGCTTTATAAGTTAAAATAAGAACTTTAAAATCAATACGTGACTGAACCGGAAGCCAGTGTAATTGCGAAAGTACAGGAGTAATATGACTGCGAGATGGTGTGTAAGTTAAAACACGAGCAGCTGAATTTTGCACATATTGCAACCTCTTAATCAAATTCGCAGGTAACCCCGCAAATAGTGAATTGCAATAATCCAGCCTTGATGTTATAAAGGCAGGGGCGGACTTTGCCATTAGGCAAAGGTAGGCGGTTGCCTTGGGCCCCGAGCTGCAAGGGGGCCCCCTCAAAAAAATTTGGTCGAGGTGATTTTTTTTTTTTTTTATTTACTTTATGGCAAATGTCAAATATTCTCTGAAAAGTCATCAGAATACTATAGAATATATGTAATGGAAACTGCCGCCTCCCTCGAACACCACACTGTTGGACTATTCCATTATTTCACGTCGCATCTGCTGCAGAACTGCGGAAGTGATTGAAGAACTATTCTATATTTCGTACTACAGCGTACATTCTGTCAGATACATTTCTGGCGCCTCCGTCTCAATACTGTACAACGCAGCATACATCCAAGTCAAATGATAACTCAGCAGCAGAGTTCCACTCACGCAGGGGCGTAATTTCCATTGAGGACGCACTTTTCAAAATCCCGTTTGTGTCCTCCTACTTTCAAATGGCTTTGTAAAAGTAATCTCTTGTATAATAACATGCTCAGCGCCGTCGAGAGTTTTGCGCGATTGTTAAAACCAAAAATAAAACGCGAACGCACTTTCAAAAGCAATTTTAATACCTCAAGTTTAGAGAGTGACTTCCCAATGCGCGCAAATTAGGCTACATAAAATATCTAGGCTGTTATTATGTGAGCAGATAATAAGATGATAATGTTGTCTATAGCTCTGTATCATGCTTGAAAAATTCGGTCTCTATTTGCAATTTGAATATTAACAGAGTAGCCTTCTTTGATTATGGCTGCATTTGTCAACACCACTAAGAACGAACTGTGTCGTTTATTTTTTGTCATTTCTACTGTAGATTGTTTAAAAATACAGTGGCTGCCTCTAATTTAAATGGCTCTAAAAGAGAAATTTACCAGCTTGTTCATGTACTCATGTTTACATTCATTCTTGTCCCTTGCTTAAGGCGTAACATAAATATATTAAAAAAGGCTTTCAGAATTATCCCATTTGCTTGTAAAACATCGACAATCAGAATCGGCGATGAATAATCAAGATCGGTGCATCGTGCATTACTAAAAACAAATAGGGTGCTCCTAATTTTTTTTTGGTGCTCCTTACTTAAGTTCTGTTTCATCCAGGCTTTTATCTCCAACAAACAAGCAGATAAAGTTGAAAGTGCTGATGCAACATCAGGTTGAGTACTAATGTAAATCTGGGTATCATCTGCATAGCAATGATAACCCAGACCATACCTTTGAATAATCTGCCCAAGAGGGAGCATATAAATGCTAAAAAGAGTAGGACCCAACACTGACCCCTGAGGAACTCCCCGCTGCAATGGAGCAGTCTGAGATCTGTTTGCACCAGAATAGACAAATTGAGTGTGTTCTGAAAGATATGATTCAAACCATTGTAGGACCACACCAGAGAGACCAATCCACTTATGTAACCTGTCCAGTAGTATGGTGTGACAAATGGTATCGAATGCAGCACTAAGATCTAATAAAACCAAAATGCCACAGGCCCCAGAATCTGCTGCAACAAGTAAATCATTCATTACTCTCAAAAGGGCAGTCTCCATGCTATGTCCAGCCCTAAACCCTGATTGAAAAGGTTCTAGTAGCCTGTTTGCAGAAAAGTGATTTTGTAGCTGACTGACTACTACACGCTCAAGTACCTTAGCAACGAATGGCAAGTTTGAAATAGGCCTATAATTGGACATGTTGGTAGTATCGCTCCCAATTTTCTTAAGAACTGGTTTAACTGCTGCTACTTTTAGTGCTGGAGGAACAACCCCAGAAACAAGTGAAGTGTTAACAATCGCCTTAATATGAGGAATAATAACTGGCAAATACTTTTTCAAGACACTAGTAGGAAGTGGATCCAATATAGAAGAAGAAGAATTCATTTCTGAGACCAATTTTAAAATAAAATCAGAACTAACAGCAGTAAAACTTGAAAGCAGAGGAGAAGAATTAAAAGGGTCCAAGTCTAATAATTCAGATGGAGCAGCGTTTGATGCAATAGTATTATAAATATCCTCAATTTTACATGAGAAATATTTAAGAAAATCATTGCACTGCTCTGTGGTAAGGCAGTTAACCTTAGTAATCGTTTGAGTTAGATTATTAATTGTATTAAACAAAACTCGTGGATTGGAAACCCCACTGCTAATAATCGTTGAATAATATGCTGTTTTTGCCATTTTCAGCGAATTATGGTACTCAATCTGGTGTTGTTCATACATAAGTTTGTGAACTGTCAGGCCAGATTTTCTATATTGTCGCTCCAACCGACGACCAACTGCTTTAAGCTCATGAAGCTCAGGCGTATACCATGGTGAAGACCTCTTAAAAGAAACAACACGTTTCTTCACAGGGGCAAACTTATCCAAGATAGATGTAAAAGCAGCATTGTACTGATCAATGGAGGTTACAACTGGTAGCTCGCCGACATTTTGTGTAAAAGAATCTAGATCAATGTCTCTGATTTTTCTAAAGCAAATTTCATGCTCCTTGTTTGTCTGCAGAGGAGATGGAAACACACTAAAGGTAATAAGCTTATTATCACTTATACATGATACATCGGTACACTCAAGCTGATCAATATTCACACCTGTAGTACAAACCAAGTCTAATATATGACCATACTTATGTGTTGGAAAATTGACATATTGAGTGAGATTAAAACAATCCAATGTTTCCATAAAACAAACAGTGTTATTGCAATTTTGATTGTCCACTTGAACATTAAAATCACCAGTTAAATCAATCGCTGAACAAATTGCACTGGCAAGTGTCAAAAGTTCAGTCAATTCCGAAAAAAACGCAAAATTACGTTTTGGAGGACGGTAGACATTTAGAACAATAATTGGTGAAACACTATTCAATTTGAACGCCAAACATTCAAATGAAGAAAAACACGGTAACGTAACTTCAGTGACAGAGACATCAGATCTATAAAGCACAGCAAGACCGCCACCTTTACCGGTAGTTCGTGGTTGATCAATATAAGTGTAGCCTGGTAAGACACACATATTAAGATTCAGATAGTCATTTGGTTGATGCCATGTTTCACACAAACAAAGAAAGTCTAGATTCTTATCCACAATAATGTCGCAAATTGAAGCCGCTTTATTGTTTATAGAGCGAATGTTCAAATGCGCAAATCTTACTTCTTCAAAGCGAACACCTCCAGCCAACGCAGTAGATTTATGAAGATCGGAGAGATTCATGGAGCAAACACCTCGTGCCGTTTTATGACGACGGTCCAAACGCCTTTCCGACCAAACTGCGTTTACCTCGGCACCACTTGCATGAAGGCTCCGACGAGATCCCCGATGAACATACCTAGGTCGACGGAGGAGGTGTAACGATCGCAGCGTTTTCAAAACACAGGTAGGAGGAGGTAGCCAGTGTTGTAAGTTTATCAGTTCAGATGGAAGGAATTTTACCATAGTAAGATCCAAGTGTTCGATGTATTTCTTGCCGTAAGCTCCAGTTAAAATCACAATAAAAAATATAACTGAAAAGCAACGAAACAGCATGTTGTCAGCAGGTTAGATCCCGGTAAATTAGGAATCCAAGACACATCTGATCGTGCAATCGTGTAAAGTTCAGTTGATCATAGACACCAAAAATATTGCAGTTCAAGTAGATCGCAAAATCACTGCTTTCTGTTGAAATTTTTCTGATGGAGAAGCGGCAGCCAGATCGCACCAGCGTCCTCTCACACCGGAAGTTTTAAGTGCACTTTTGTGAACAAGGTGCATACTATAATAAACCACATTTGCATGGCAAAAGTCCCTGTCCAAGTCCAAGTCCCTGCCTAGGGTCTGCTAGGACAAGGGTGGAAAGAGATGTGCCTGGTGGAACATGCCAGGACACAGGATGTGTCCGCCTGGAGAAATGACCAGGGCAGGAAGGATAAAGACACTGCCTAGGGAAATTGCTAGGGCAAAAGTGGTAATACACCTCTATCTGGGGAACCGCCAGAACAAGAGGGAGGAGGAGTGTCTGGTGAACATGCCAGAGCATGAGAAAGAGTCTGCGCCTGGGGAAATTGCCAGGACGCAAGGGATAAAACTGTGCCTAGGGAACCGCTAGGACGAAACTGATAACACGCCTCTGACTGGGGAACCCCCAGAACAAAGAGGGAAAATAGGAGTGCCTGGTGACCATGCCAGTGCACGAGGAAATCTCTCCAGGACGAGAGTGGTAATACACCTCTGTCTGGGGAACTGCCATACCAAGAGGGGTAAAAACTCTTATGCTTCATGAGAGAATGATAATACACCTCTGCCTGGGAAAAAGCAGCCAGTGCAAGAGGGAGAAGGAATACGCCTGAGAATATGTGCCTGGGGGATATGCCAGAACACTAAAAGAGGTCTCCTCCTGTGAAACCTCCAGGACAAGGAGAGGTAAAGCTCTGCCTAGGAAGATTGCTAGGACAAGAGTGGTAATACACCTCTATCTGGGAGACTGCCAGAACAATAGGGATAAAAAAGTGCACCTGGTGATAATGCCAGGGCACGAGAAAGACTCTGTCTGGGGAAATTGTCAGGACGAGAGTAGTAATACGCCTCTGTCTGGGGAACTGCCAGACCAAGAGGGGTAAAACTCTGTGCCTAGTCCATTGCTAGGGCGAGAGGATAAAGGAGCCAGGAGCGGCTCTGAGGTCAAGTTCATAAAACCTGACAAATGTGAGAGGTGAGGACCAACCCGCAGCACTGCTGATGTCCTGGATGGGGACACCTGCCATCAGAGCTTTAGAGGCAGCCAAGCCTCAGGTAGAGTGAGCCTTGACCCCCAAGGGTGATGGGAGGCCAGAGGACTCATAAGCAGTAGAGATGGCATCCACGATCCATCTACTGATAGTAGGTTTTGAAGCAGGGCACCCCCTCTTAGGAGGGCCGTAACAAACCAAAAGTTGATCTATTTTATGCCACATGGCAGCTCTGTGGACGTATGTACGATTATACTTCTGATGGTCAGGCTCCACGAATGGAGGAGGGTAGAAAGCCTGAAGTGTAATTGGCTTTGGTACTGAAGACGGGACATTAGGGACATACCCATCTCTAGGGTAGAGAAAAGCTTTGGCCAAACCGGGCGCAAAGTCAATATAAGAGGGGGCCACCAAAAGGGCCTGCAGGTCCCCAACTCTCTTGAGAGAGGTAAGTGCAAGAAGCAAGGCTGTCTTGATAGTAAGCATTCGATCGGAGATCTCTTCTATAGGCTCGAATGGAGGCCTACATAGAGCTTCGAGCACCACAGCGAGATCCCACGTGGGGACCTTCAGTTTCACTCGAGGCCTCAACCTGAGTGCACCGCGGAGGAAACGTATGACCAAGGGGTTTCTACCCACTGACAGGCCACCGAGAGGGGCGTGGTAGGCCGATATCGCTGCCTCGTACACCTTCAGGGTGGAGTGGGCTAGCCCTGCGGAAAGGCGAGTTTGCAGGAATTCCAGTACTGTACCAATCGGCAGTGAACTCTGTCTAAACGGCGTTCATGACACCATGAAGCAAACAAGTTCCACTTAAGGCCATAAAGTTTCCTCGTAGAGGGAGCTCTGGATTGAAGGATGGTCTCAACAACCTCAGTTGAGAGACCAGCATCTATGAGTTGTGCCCCCTCAGGGGCCACACCCATAGTTTCCACATCTCTGGGCGGGGGTGAAGAATTGAGCCCCCGGCCTGGGAGAGGAGGTCCCTCCTGACGGGAATCTCCCAGGGAGAGCCGTCTAGGAGGGCGATTATGTCAGAGAACCATACTCGGGCCGGCCAGTATGGGGCTAATAGTAAAAGACGGACCCCGTAACGGCCCCGCCCTCTAGGTCTCTTTTGAGCCTCTCTGTGTGAGGAGCTAGCCTTTTCTTTCATTTCGGACAGGGTCAGCCACAGATGCCTCTCCGCGGCCACCAGGGCTGCCATAGACCACCAGACAGCATGAGCGGTCTCCTTGGTGGCGCGGAGAGCAAGATCTGCAGTGTGGCACATCTCAGTGATGTTAGCCTCCTCGCCGTCGCTTAATTCCTTAAGCAGGTCAGCCTGGTATGCTTGCAGAATGGACATTGTATGAAGGCAAGCACCAGCCTGACCCGCAGCCGTGTACGCCTTGCCCACCAAGCTCGAGGTTGTCTTAAGTGGCTTGGAGGGCAAGGACGGAGCCTTCAAGGACGATGCCAGACCGGGTGACAGATAGCTGGCTAGCGTCTTGTAACCACGCTCATCCAGCCCCCCCCACATTACCGTAGTAATCTGAGGAGGGGGTGAACAAGCGGACCGAAAAGGGTTACTCCCATGACCTGGAGATCTCTCTGTGCAGGTCAGGGAAAAAGGGAAGGCTCCGTTTTGGAGGTGCTGATTTTGTCCGCAGAAAGCGCTCGTCAAGCTTACTTTTCTGTGGCTCATTATGCTGTTCAGCGGGCCAACTGATGTTGAGTTTGGCTACCGCTTTAGTCAGCACCTCCAATAGCTCCTCATACTGAGGCGATCAACCTCCTCGGAGGAAGACAGGAGAAGCGTTGACTCCTCTTCCTAGAGGGAAGGAACCGCAGCGTGGGCTTCCTCATCCAGTAAGAGGTCAATCGATCCACAAGGTGAGGAAGGAGATAGGGGTTCACCCATTGCCTCTAGTAGATCGAGCTGCGAACCCCACGAGTGCAGCTGCCGCTCCGCCTCAATGGAAGCGAGGCCAGACCCGCGAGGAACGCTAGCGAAGGCTCCCTCCTCAAAGAGAGCCTTCCGGGAATGGAGCACCCGCAGTGGAAGATGATCGCACTGCGGGCAGCCAGCCCCCTCGAGAGCTGACTGTGCATGCTCCGCACCCAAGCAGACTACACACAGACTGTATGTATCCCCACCAACAATGAAACGTTGGCAGGGAGGAACACACCGTCTGTGTGGCTGCTCAACCGCTTTAGAAACTTTCTTTCACCCTTTTCTCTTGGTTGACATATTGCTCAAATAAATGTTGTGCAAACTGACACAGAAAAACAGCAATATGCAACAGACAGACACACATAGAGCGCTCTCGCTGAATGACAAAAGCTGACGCCGGCTTCAAACGCATGTGCTTTATATACTTCCTGGTCGCTTACATCACCACGCCTGTGACGTCACTCCCGTCATCTGATTGGTTGCAGACTACGTTCAGAGTGCGGCTCGCCAGTGGCGTTCCCCAAAGCGTTGATGACGCAGCGCGAGTTCCCGGAAGGGAACTGAATTTTGAAGTAAGGCAAGGGAGGCAGTGTCTTAAAATATTGGATGAGAGAAGAATTTGCAGTACAAAAATAAAACAATGCCAATTTAAAAATATATATACAACGTTTATAAAGTGTATAAATCATTCGTTTTTCTAAAGAAACACTGTCCAACAGTGACACCTGCAGATAAATGCCGCGTTCCAGGCAACCCGTTACCCCTGTTTTTCCAACCTTCTACCCGTGAAAGTGCACCGGAAAGGCAGTCAAACCCGTGACTTCCCACCCGTGAACTCATACTAGATCGATGTACTCCCAGTTCCGAGTTCTGACGTAATACAGCCAGCGAAACAACAATGTCAGCCCCACACAGGTTCGGTGTTTATGCAAGTGGTACACGGTGGAAAAATAGAGCTTAGGACAATATAACGTTGCAATTAAATTAATAATAATATAAAAATATTAAATTCGCTGAGGCAGTTTGGCGTGACTTGCCTGGAATGCTACAAAGTCGTAAGTCGTGGTTTAAAATCGTGATTTATGTGCTCAAAAACCTGCCTGGAACGCAGCATAAGTTACAGAGGGAGTCACATGAGATATGATTGGATATGACTGGTTATGTTCCGATGTGATTGGTTCATGCAATAAATCCGCCTCCTGTGTTCGTCGGCGTTCATGAATCAGTCTGAATGAACCTAAGGAATAAACGGTATAATGGCGATAATGGGAAGACTAACAAAAAAGTAAACAACTCACACACTTATAACCGTATAAGTGTATAACTTATATATGATAATAATATATGTGATATAACCGTCAAAATAAGACTTAAAATGGCATGAAAACATGATCTATGGGAGTTTAGTGAGTAATCAGTTTGGTAAAATTTAATGTAAATCTCTGTGACCAATATTTACCAAGCTTTAAAGACTGATGACCCAAAAAATTAAAAAATAGTTAAAGTTAACTATTAAAAAGAATAGCTTATCAGTTTACAAATGTTTAAATTGTTACTGCCTTGTGTTATTATTTTGTACTAAATGTAAAATGCTAAAAAACACTAACTTGATAAGATTCATAGCTACCTGGCTTTAAGAAACAGAATATTGATTTCATTGTTAATGTAAAACTATAAAACTGAATTGTTTTTCTTTTTCTGATTGTGTAAGTAATGTTTATTTAACCAAGACAATGTGGCTGGGATATACACCACGGTTTGGTCAGTTGTGCGGATGCGCGGCCATATTGGAGATACTCGGAAGTAAACAACAGCATGGATTGCATGGGTAATGTACTACTGAATACGTTGTTCTGCTAATTTATGCTGGCTAAACCATGGAAAAAAAATGACTTACTGGAGACTTAAGGTCATTACACACTAAGTCTGAAATTTTAGTATGCATTCTTTTCGTATACATTATCCTAAAAATTTGTCAGACACAGAAATCTTGCACACTGAGTTTGAATCGTATTAATTCATCCGTTGCAAAAAAAATCTTAAAGCAGTGAGGATGATTTTGTTGTCCACTCTCTTCTTAAAAAGACATATTGGGTCCATCCAATTATAAGATATATAAGATATAGAGAGAAATGAGAGAATACTCTTTATACGCACCTCCTTAATGAGCTGCGGGATTATCCCGGGTGATTCAAAGTTTACTTCAGGATGTCAGTGAACTTTGATGCTTTGCTAGCGTTACTGGAGCCATACATTATAAAGAAAACCACTAATTTCTGTGAACTCAGTGCAAGGACCTTTGCAGTGCTTTGTGCTGCAAAACGAAGTGGATGAACTTGTCAACTGTCAAAACACCTCTCAAAATGATGGTTACGGATGCAAAAAAGGAAAAAAATCTAACCTGATCTGAATTTTTTTATGACGGACAAAAATTTCGGAGGCAGTGTGCAAATGTGATTGACATAAAGTGAGATCGTATTTATTTTTTTTCGGACGAAAAATTTGTCCTAGTCACAACTCAGTGTGCAATGACCTTTAGACTTAATAAGCAGGAAAGTGTGCAATATTTTGACAAACTAAAGCTGATAAGAGGTAAAGATACTTGAGCAGTATTAATTAAGATATTAGCCTAATTATTTACCTGACCAGAAATAATAAGAACAAACACAATTGTTGTCAAGATTCTTGCCTTAGAAATTCTGGTTTAGTTTGGCCAACCACAAACGCCTGTTGTTCCTCAGTTTTTTTGCACTCTTTTCCTTGATTTGTTATAACTTTTGGAAGTCTATAGTACTCCAACCATTTAGTACAGCCCAAAACATGACAATAATTGATCATTTTTAGCAGCAATAGTCAGCAAAATATGCCAGTTTCATTTGGTTTAGTGGCATTGTGAAAACCCTCTATAGATAGATAGATCTCTCTTACTTCAAAATTTAAATTTTAGTTCAGTGCGTTACTTAAAGTTTCTTTGTCTGATAGATACACCAGTCTGTTTTCTTCATATACAAGATTTTACACTTGATGAGCATATGATATACAAAACAACCTGGTAAGGCAAATAAAAACATGAAAACATAAAATCATTCCTGCATCTACAACAATGGTGGTTCATTGGTCAGAATCCGAGAACAATACCCTTATTGTTTGCTAATAAAAGACACGTCCATCCACACACACAATATGCAGGCAGTCCTATTCAGCAATGGGGGTTTCTCAGCACTTTTAATTGCTAATTCACTTCAGAGTGGTTTCCAGGGAAACGGTTACTATGGACTCACTGCGACTGTCAGAGTTTATCGAGCTTTGCTACATGTTGCATCACATGATAGCAACAGACCGTCAGAAACAAAACATGCTTGCATACTGTAAAACATAAGATTATCACGATTTCTGACTCATCTTCTGCTGTATTATAGAACTTACTGAAATATGCATTATATTATAAATGAATGTGGTTTTATGCATGTGCATGAGTGTTGCCATGGAGATGCAATTCAACGGAATGAGTAGAAAGGAGATATATGAGCTGTCTTCTGTGTGGGTAGTTCTGATGACTCTCTCTGTGTGTATGTGTGTGTGAGTGGGGTTATCCTAAAATCCACATGGATATGTGTGTATGAGGGGGCAGAATGTGAGAACATGTGCTCGAACGTGTGTGTGCGCATTATTCATGCACTTGTGCAGGAAGGCACGGCAAACATTTCCCGCACAGAGCATAATTACCGTAAGTGAGTTGAGATTCAGACACAATCTGAAGTGCAGCCAACCTGCGCCTACTCTTGACAGCTCAGCATATGATCTAACAGAGGCAAACGCCCACCACTCTCCTCTCCCTCAGATGCCTGAACCAAGAGCATTTAAAGCACAAAAATAACCTTCACAGCTGTATCCCAGGAGCCCTTTAACATCTAAATGTACAGCCGGATTGCTGTCATGGCCTATGTGAGAATACATGCTTTCAGTTTACCTGTAGGATGAACTGGGAAACTTTAGCCTGTACTGTCATGTTTGCAAATGGATTTAGTGTTTTATTTTCTTAATACATTATCTTAATGTACAGTATATTCTCTAAATGAATAATTCTGGCACTGGATGCCAACTGATCAGTTTTCTAGCAAACAACTATGAAACAAACACCTGTTTATCAGATACTGTGTGACTGCAGCTCCCCTAGAGGTCAACTGTTTCAGATGGCAGGCATTATATCTTTTAGCAGAAATTACATTCACTAAATAACATTGTGTTTTTTAATGTGAGTAATGTTTTTGTTGCAGATAAAAGCAGAAAAGGCTACACCTTTACATTCTAAAAGCAAACGAGCCGTGGCGTAAGTACAGCCTTTTGCAATTCAGTGTTCAATTTATTATTAGTAGTATTAGCTTTGTATGGAAGCCTATCTGTGAACATAAAATAAAATTTGGTAAATCAAAATTAAGATAATTAAACTGAAATTATGAGATACTAAGTCATAATTATGACAATTATTAATTATTATTATGAAGTTAGACATTAGATTTAAAAACTAGAATGATGGGATTAAAAAGTTGAATCATGACATACTAAGTCATAATGAGATATGGCTTAAATTAAACTGAAATAAGTCTATAATATGATACAGAGTTATAATTATGCGATTTTAAGCCATAATTACGTAATAATTCTGACTTTTATTTCATAGCAAGTCATAATGAGATAAGGTTTAAATTAAAG
This sequence comes from Garra rufa, assembly GCF_049309525.1. Taxonomy (NCBI): domain Eukaryota; kingdom Metazoa; phylum Chordata; class Actinopteri; order Cypriniformes; family Cyprinidae; genus Garra; species Garra rufa. Next base: position 15,086,125 of record NC_133376.1, read on the forward strand.
TTATGTTATGATAAAAGTCGAAATTATGAAATATAATGTTATAATTCTGTAATAATTCTGACTTTTATTTCATGTCACATTGATATATGGTTTCAATGAAAATTATGACATAAGTCA